>NC_072854.1:92436394-92739425 GCF_028858705.1 Grus americana
TTATAGCACCAAGCACCCCACGAGATGTAGACATGTTTTTCTGATGGGATAAGTATAACACAAAACCATCACAGGAGCTGGAATCGTTTGCCTGTGCTCTGAAGCCTCCCTGCACTCAGAGCACGGAAAGCTGCAGGACCGGAGGGAGGGGGAGGAACAGATCTGCCCAGGACATATCCTTGGGAGCCTGCAGATGTGGGTTTTAATCCCGCTTTTCCTTGGGGATCAGTTAATCAAAAGCACGTAAGAGATGAAAATCAACATCCTACCTTTCTGCTGAGTAACAGCAGCAGCTGGAGAGAAATGTGTGGATATAACCGAGATCTAACAACTATGTGCAAATTCTACTCTCCAGAGAGGTGCAAACATGAAAGTTTGGTGGAGAGTTTGCCCCCCTCCCCTGGCAGAGGAAGTATTAAGGTTTCTGCAACTAAATATCAAACCCCCAACTTATTACAGTGCTTTCTTTTGGAACTTATGCAATCATTACTTGTTACCAGTTCAGCTTTCTATATAATCTTGGATTTCTTCAAACCAAAGGCATGAGACATGCCTTAGACCCCCTGCATTGCTGTTCCTTAGGTATAAAAGAGGCACTCTAGTATTTCCTTCACGGGGATGCTGAAGGAGAACACTGCAAATGCTTGGAACGTGTTCAGAGGCTGTGGGTGTAGACGTTGTACGCCATGAGGACATGCAAAAAGAACTGACTCGTGTCTTTTCTGAGAAATTGCATGTGTAGGGGTTCGACCAGGAGACTTGGAGAAAGGATATCTATGTCATTTTCCCAAGTCTGTCCTTGGTCTTCTAAGAAAAAAGCACTTTTCTTCTCAGTACATCCATTTCCCCAGTCATAGTATGGGAACAGTACTACTGACCTTACACTCAGGAGATCGGGAAAGCTGAGTTCACTCACGTGCAGAATGCTTCACAATTTGCATCACAGATCGTGGATGACAATTAACAATGTCATTGTCCCGGTGCAACCCCAGTGCAGCTGAGTTTGAGCCTCTCATATTCCAGTGCTAAAGCAAGGAAAGCAAAAGTCATTCTTGCTTTAACCAGCCTTGAGCAAACCCTGTCTGCGCTTTCTGATACACACCTTGGAAAATGATGACATGGCACGTTGTAGCCCATGCACCAAGGACAACCGCACAACATGCCTCTGCAACAGTGAGAAGCCACAGCACCTCTTGCATGAAGCTTCATCCCTGTTCAATGAGCTCTGCAAAACAAACCATAAGCAAAAACAAAGGCTGCAAGAGACCCCAAAAACTCCATTGTACCTTTGTCCTCCAGAGCTTCCCTGGCTCACCTGGCAGAAGTCCCTCCTTGCCTATGATCTGCCTCAGAGAGCCTGGCAGGACAGCAGACACCTCATGGCAGTTTGTCACTCAGCGTTGCAGGTCACGGACTCGTGTTCCTTCCCCTGTGGAAAGCCTCTGGCAGGAATTCTCCAGGCTTTAGTGTGTCCTTTGTCTCTGAGGAAGATCCATAATCTGAAGTCGGAGAGGGTCTCCTACACGGCAGGAACTGGTCAGTGCCCTGCTGCTTCCCAGTGACAGTGGTTTTGCTCCTTGTCTTATTTTGCATGGCCTCAGCGTTTATGGTCTGTAGCCTTCTATATACCCTGCTCTTTGCATTGCCACCATGGAAATGTCTGTATAAATGTGAATTTCAATAGCCATTATACTCCCAGCAGCAGCAATCCGCCTTCGGTACCTCAGAGCCCGTTAATCTGTAGTAGTCATAAGGCTACTTATCTCCTGCTCTTTTCAGATACCTCGGCAGTGGATACAAAAGGGAAATGGCAGGAGCTATTCTTTTCCTGAGCCTGAGAGGGTTTTTTTCTCTTTTTCTGTTTTTTTTTTTTTCTTTTATGCTGTACTGTTGCTACATTACCAAATGTCACATTCAAAACCAATGGCAAAGTTTGCAAGAGAGATAAGAGATGACAGTCTCCCAAGTTTCTGCTAGTGTAAGACTCTTTGCCCAGGAAAGCAGCTAGTTGCAGGGTGACGTTGCAAGGGCCCAGAGTGCTTAGCTCTCTGTTAGCTAATTAAAGCATCGTGATCTGAAAGCTTTGAAAGATTTAGTTCAGATCTTCCTTGGGGTCATTTTTAGCTCTGCTACCTATTTGCTGATGAATCCTCAGCTCCAGCTCCAGCCTACAGGTGTTGAGCTACAAAAGGGTGTTTGGAGAGGGGTGCTTGTATGCCACGGACATAGGCGTTGTTAAAAGACAAAGAGAGATGTGGCTCCAGAGAGACTTCTAGTGAGGATAACGAGAGCTAAAAATGTGCAAAGGAAATAAATTATGAAAGAAAATTATCATGTGGATTGGATTTGGGCTGCTGCCTCTAGGGCTCTTATGGTGAAATATTCGGGATGCTGATTCACTTAACCTCTACCACTGCCGACATCCAAAGCTGAAGCCATTTCAGCAGCCAAAATCTGGACAAGAGCTCTCCCTGAGAGCCAGCCCTCATCCCTTTTTATCTCCCCAGGAGGAGTGCTGCTCAGCAACAGAGCATGTTGCCCAGCCCTGGGAGGTCTCACTGTGTGGCCAAGTGTGACTAAAACAAGGCCAGAAAAAGATTATTAAGGCACAAGCTCCATGATTAACCAGCTAGGTAAGTTGGACACACTATGTTTAATGAGGAACTGAAGAAAATTCTCTGCTGTGGAATGAAGCGTCCCAGATGAGAGCAGAACGCTGCCAGATGCTAGCTAGGGAAATCCAGCTGTGGGGCTGGGTTTACAAAAACAAAGGGAGGTGCTGGACTTACATGTCCAAGCATTCCTGAGCAGAGCTGGGTCCTGCAAATGGAGAACGATTGTGCCAGCTAAGGCAGGACAGAGTATTGCAGATGTGAGGGAATGAAGAGGATGCTGAAGCTGCTTAGCAAAACACCCCAAAAAATGGGGGTTATCTGGTTCTTCTGAGGAGATGGTAATAATACAACTTTATTTTCTACATACAGCAATTAAGACACTTAAAGTTCTTTCAGTTCAATTTTAATAATTTGGTAAACAAGAGACCCTCAGTCAAGACACAAAAGGCCAAGAATGAAATCTTCATATTTATTGTCCATCACCCAGTCTTTGCTCTGCTTTTCTGGCTTATTTATCACCAGACATTGGTGAAAAGAGCTGGCTCTCTGACCACAGTGGAAAAAGGTTCAGGAGCATGTGCCAAGGGACATTTGTAACTTTCTGCTTGGAGCTGCAGGAATATTTCAGTACTGTCAGATCACCTTCAAACTTCTTCTGCTCCTCCACCTTAGAAATAAACTCTTAGGTCTTTCTCCACCCACATGTTTTTTTCTAATTGTCATGAAGGTAAATGGATATCCCATCACCGCCAGCTAAGGAGATCAACCACCCGTACAGATGGGATTGGCAATCTCCTGGATAGAGAGGCTTGGAAGAGCTGATTTACTGAGGCAGAGGAAAAGCAGGGGCCAAGGGCAGTCATTTTATACTGCAACAGCAGGCAGCCTTCCTACTCTGCCTGATGTGAACAAAGCAACGCTCCTGTTTGCTCTTGCTTTCACACCTTTACACATACCTGAAAAACTTTCTCATACTGGAATTTTTGTTGGAAGGTTCAGTCTTAGAAATAAATCCTAGATTAGAAAAATGGGAGGCTTCTCAAATGCTGATTGCCGGAGGCTGGGGAGGTGAACCAGGCAAGGCATAAGAGTTCTGTTCTTACATTTACACTGAAGCATCCACCGCTGCCAGACGGACTGCTGGGCTGAATGGACTTTTGATCCAATGCAGTGTGGCTGTTTCCTTGGTTCCTCTTTATAGAAGTGGTCAATAAGTAAATTTATGTTTTAAGAGTTAATAGCTTGAAATTTCATTCAAATTTGCCTTGCCAAGGCAGCTAATGATAAATTTAGCTTTTAAGCAGGAGAACAAGCTTGTGAGCCTCTCCTAATTGAGGAAACTCAAGGCATATTATTGCTTCCAACAAGTCCAGTCTGCAAATCTAAACAAAAACTCTGTCTTTCATAATTAGGGGTCCATATAGACCAATATATTCATAGAGGTTCACTGATCTTTATTTTGTTAAAACCATCCTTCACTGCTGCCACTTCTGCAACTCTACCAACGGCAGCAACAGCGGCAGGGCTAGCCTCTGTCACGTTATCACATCATTTGGGCCCTCACAAACCAAATTTAGGTGATATTGCAGTGTAAATGTCAGGGCTGTACTGTTGCGAAACAGTCACGGTCTCTGCTCAGTCAGGCTGACGTTTTACACTAGAGATAAGGAACAAGGGGATAGCACAGGATTTTCTCCTTCCTGCTGCCCAGGGTTCAAGAAAATTCAGTGAAGGACAATGCTGAGCTTCTTGGAAGGCATTTTAATTCCTGTTGAATTTCTGCAGGCACCGCAATGTATAACAATAATCAAGACAAGACAAAATAAAAGCAAAGAGCAAGGCCTAGCAACCTAAGATGAACAGTGCTCCTTTTGCTATTGATCACCTCAACTCCGTGCTTTTGTTCCTAGTCAAGTCTGATCAAAACATTGGAGAGAGAAACAACTCAAGGATTTCTGAGAAAATAGGCCAAATGCTGTATACCTGAAAAAAAATCTATCTGAAAAGCCATGGGCCAGGAGCAAAGAAATGAAGTTGAATTAAAATCTGGCTTGCTTTCCCCCTCGCTTACCCCTCTTCCAGTCCCTCATCGAGCTAACAAACTTTTACACTTCTACCATCATCCGCTTGTGGAAAGGCAAAGGCTTCGGGCACCCTCCTTCTTCTGTGCCAGCATCATTGTAATTACATGAGCAACCACCAGCGTAGTAAAGGAGTCTTGTATTTTCTTCAGAGAGTCTGCCTGTTTGTCCAGCCTGGAAGGAACGCACTTTCCGTGTCTTTCCTTGTACATCCACATGCGCGGCCCACTGCAACTTGGCTGTTATTTGCTTTTCCTGCCTCACAGGGATAGATATTCAGGAGGAAGAAACTAAGTGAGAGAGTGCCCAAGGTGCCACGCAACATGATTTGGTTTGCCTTCTGAATTATTGCTGCCAGAAGCTAATGAGCATACCTCCCCAGACTTTCTCTCACGAGGACTGAAAAGTCACTTGGTTTAACAAGATTTTCCACATGCCTGTTGTTGTGGGTACAGGCTATGCAAGCCAGCAATGAGAAATATTTTCTCGGTTTGAGGCAGCCGCACGAAAGCAAGAGAAGCTTTTATAGAAATCAAGAGATGCAATGAATGAGCTCAGATTTGCATTCAAACTTAACCTCAAATCCTCAAAGGTGGAGAAACTTGAGGTGATCTTTTCAGCATGTTTCCTTGATGTCTGCTGGAGGCTCAAGTGCATGAATACAATGTTGTGGTGTACGTATTGATGTGCACGTACCTGCTGATTATTTATGTGAACTCTGGCGTGTGTGTTTATATGTATATTCAGGGCTTGCTCCAATGCATTTGGCAATACCAGTAAACCTATTTTCCAGTGTTTACCTAAGCAAAGTAATAATCCAGTTGTACTTACAGCACTTTGCAGCCAGGACACTTGGGGCACTGCAGAACAACAATAGAAGCATTTCAGAACACAATACAAACACAGTATTAAAATCATCTTATAATTCAAACAAAACATGCTGAGTTCCTGAGAGGCAGAGCAATGGAGATGTCAGAAAGGAATAAATATGTGGTTACAATGGTTTTGTTTCAAAGCACACTGTGGGAAAATGTGGTTTAGACGGATTTAGCGGGGAAGTGGCGGCAGGGTGAGTTCCTAGCGCTGCAGCCCTCTCTGACAAAGACTCACTCTAAAAGCCGAGGTGTGTCTGGCGCTGACACACAGTCAAATTAAGCTCGAAGGAAGCAAGCCTGGGGTGTTGCAAGGATCAGCGCCGTAAAGGGCTTTCAACCAGCAGTATCAGTGTGTGGCAGTCGCTCAGCCCTAGAGGAGGCAGCCGTCCTGCTGAACGCAGGGCGTGTGAAATATAATCGGTGCCGTTTTCACCTGCTAGTGGGGATCGAGGGGGTGACCTGCTGACCCATGTGGGAGCCACGTGAAGGGATGCGGAATGCCACCTGTGACCCCAAAGGTGAGTCTTGCTCCAGCAAACAGCAAAACCCATGTTTTGTAGCTGTGGCCCATCCCAGGGGGTGGACACCCCCACCTTCCTCTTTTATGACACTTGGCCCTTACCTTCCCATAGATTTACCCAGAGAAACACAGGTCAGTGCACCGGGAGCACCAGCTCACCAGCTCAGCCATCGAGGGGTCCCAAGCGAATGCTGTCAGAGCTGTTGTTATTCCTCCCGTGCGATATCTCTAAGCACAGCACGGAGATACAAAGCCAGCAAGAGCCTCGCAGACAAGAGCCTCGTGATTTGTTGAGAGCCTTCTCCAAGGCTAGTGCTACGTAAAGGGAGCTGCATCTGGTGATAAGCGTCTAGCTCCAAGGCTACTGAAAGCTAAATAAACCAATGTTTATTTGTTGTGCGGCAAGCAGAGCTCCAAGCTGGATGCTGCCCGGTGCCTTCCCCATGTAAATCGGGGAGTTCCTGCTCAGATGCCAAATGTTAGAGCTGCCTTTGAGTGCCTGACATTGATTTCAATGGGATGCAATTGCTGGAGCTTGGTTTTCACTGAACAAAATGAAAGACCTTAAGCAAAGTCGTGCCTGGTGGAGCTGAGTTTGGTGTAGCAAGAGGAAGGCTGAACACTGCCCTCTGCCTTTTCAGCTCTATGCAGTAGGCATTTTTCACTCCCAGACTCTCGTGGTATTCCAGGAAAAATGCCAGGAAGCTCTCAAGCAGGAGCTTGGGGTCAGGGCTGAGCCCTGCTGGTGGTGTGCACAGTGAACTAGAAACACTGGTGGGAGGGAAGAGTACTGGAGGGGAAAAAGCAGAAACCAGGAAAGCACCACCACCTCACTGGAACAGAGTCGTTGAGTATCGGCTTGCTCGAGGAGGTAGCAGGAGGCCACGGATTGTGCTGGCTGTCCTGCAGGACCCTCAGTGCCATCGCGGCAAAAGACCCCACAGCAACTCGTCTGGCTGTCTTGGCAACTGTGTGTCAGAGTCCCGCAGCATGTGAGACCTGATCTAGTGTAAAAATAAACCCAATACTTTAATATAATCCCACTGACATAAACACAATCACGAATTTCACGTGCCAATTCAATCATGAATGTGACATCCATATTTTCCCTCTAATTTAAAGAACATCAGATGATCTTGGTCCAAACTTTAATTTAATATAACCAGGTAGGGAAAGAGCTTTCAGTGTATAAACAAAATTACTTGTTTGCTTTATCAGAATAGCATAGAATACAAATTAGTTACCAATATTTGTACAGCGCTTAGACAATGACTGAGTGCTTGGGCTCTTGGAGTATCCTCTGAAGAAAAGGAGACAAAAGACGCTGTATTGGAATTTCTTCTCTCCCACAACCACTCTACCCCCAAATGTCTAACCGTCACATGAAAATGCAGGGTGCTGTAAATCTCAGGTAGGGTGCTCAGAGTAGGTACTCCCAGTGAAGTCATTGGTGGCTGAGAGGATGAGAGCTTAAGGTAGTATTGAATCAAGAACCAGAATAGCTTAACATTTATGGTATCAGAGTCACTACCGATCTTCTCCAGTCTGTGCCTTAGCCAGAGAAGCTCCCGCGACAATAAAAACAGCATCCCTGCAAGACTCAGATAGGGCCTGAGACTCCAAGCTGGGCGCACCCTAGTCTCAATTTATTAGGCAGGACTATGCAAGAACAGCTGCAGCAGCTCTGTCATTTCAAGGTTAAATGTTTGAAATGATCTACTGTATCAAAGAAGGTGAAACATCAGGATATATTGGGCCAATCAGTGTAATTAACCCCCTAAGGAGGACTGAATTCCACCTATCCAGAATCCCTTAAGTGCTGCCTTTCTCTCCAAAGACTTGCCATTATGCTGCCTCATGTATTATTAGTGACATTAGACCTATATCTATGGCCTCTCTCCCTGTCACAGTCCCTACACATCACACACTGACATTGTCCTTTCCTCCTAGCTTTCATGAGGAATGACATTTTTGACACCACCCTATGAGCAAGAAGTAAAGAAGCAGCAAAGCAGCAAGCTGTTCCAGGATGAAAATACACAGATCCACCTAGTTAGTGATCTGAGAGTTTTGCAGGGCGGTGATGTGTCCTGTACTTTTCTTCTTCTGACGGAAGGAAAAAGGATGCATGGAGGACAGAGCGTCTCACAGTCCAGGGCACCTGGTGAGAAAGCCACAGAGAGAGTTCGGAAACTTCCAAAGTTTGTTTCATTCTTTTAGGGCACACTTACACTTTTGGGTATTTGAATTAAACAACCTCCTGGGGCTTCCTTGCTCATTTTCAGAAACTCCTTCCTTATGTGAAACACTTCCCTTGGGCGTTTGGGCATGAGGAAGTGTAGAAAATGTGCAGCCTGGGAGAAAAGCCTGGAAAGGCTGGCTATTCTAGGAAGAGGTTTGAAGATGCTGAAAGAAACTGCTTATGTGGACACTTCTGCCTTCCTATTCTTTTATTCTCCTTTCCCCCCTCCATTTTTCTTGAAAGGAACTTAAGGATAATAATCAGCAGTAACACAAATAGCAGAAAATGACAGATACCAAGAAACTAATAAAGGAGATGCTCTTCTGGGACTGCTCTGGAATCCCTAACAGTATTGGAAGTCACTGCAGAACCTGACTGCCACATTGCTCCAACCTTTCTGTGCCAGCTTCTTGCTTTATTTTTCCTTGGTGTCAGCACTATATCTATACAGCAGTGTTATATGTAAAGGGACAAACAAAGCATTTAGTGCTGCCTAATTTTCTGAGGTTGTAGCTCAGTTTTGACTCAGTCTTTCCTCTGAATCATGACTAAATACAGAGCATATAAATAGGAAATGGATAAACAGAGTATGAGATGTTTCTCCTGGAATTTTGTTCATCCTTCAGCCCTTACCCTCCATTTATGTGCAAACAGGTGAAAGGATGGGTACAAATATGTTCCAGGCTAGACAAAGTAAAATTGATGGAGACTACAGATGCCAGAGCAAATGAGATCTCTGAGGGCTCAGAAAGAAACTCGCTGACATATCTACTCAATATTCATTGAAATGAGCTCAGGGAACTTAGCTCAATTAAAGCCTGGCTGTGGGGGAAAGCAGATCCAAGCTGAGCTCAGAAGTAGTGGCTTTCTGGACTGTGAGATCTAGGTCAAAAGAGACATAATTGGCCAAGGGATGCAGTATATTATAATGACACCTTCCAGAACTGGTGTTTGGCTTAATGATGCTCATCTCTCACAGTTATACCAGTGATGCAGTGTTAATGCCTCTATAGCTAGCTTAGTAGCATAGCTATACCTATAAATGCAGACTCTCACAGATAAAGGGGACTTTTGACCCTACTAGTCAGTGAATAACAATTAGGACAGATTCTGGTCCTAGTGGCAGTAAATCTGGAATAAATCCACTGAATTCATTGAAACTTCAGCAGATTTACAGTAGCATAGACTGTTTTCACATATTCAGTTGTGGTACTGCAGGCTTACATTGATATAATCATATATCTTGTGTCCATTTCATTTGGAGAGAGGAAACTACAGACAACTAGAGTCAGCATCACTCACCGCCTCCTGAGACTCCCCGTAAAAGCTCCAGAACAGACATGACTTTACCAGTGAAGGTTAAGCAAACCTGCATTGTCATTCTAAACAATGCCTCCCCGCATGCTACTGAGCCATGCCGATGCAGTCAATTGCAATAACATCTTACATTTCTGTAGTACCTTTCATCCCAAAGCAGCCAGCGAGAGATCCAGTTTAGAGGTGTTGGTGGAATGCTTTGACTCTGCTTTGCTGCACAGGAGCTTATTCATTAAAGATATTTTCAAAATTGGCACTTGCAGCCTTGTTCTGCTTGCTACTGCTGGAAAGCCCTTTCCTGGAGCCCACGCAGCTCAGTCTGGAGCTCTGGGCTACAACATCACCCACTGACCACCAAGCAAACACCTCCAGCTGAAGTTGTGAATGAATGTGAAAGGCTGTCAGAGAACAGCCACACTTTGCAGGCGATAATCAGACAAATCTCACTGCTTGCGCTATACTGTGAGGCATAAGGTGGGTCATGAATCTCAAAACAATGGATAAATGGCCTGACCTATCGAATATGAAATTGGAAGAAGCACATGCAGAGACCCAGCCTAAGAGAGAATCCAGGTCAGATGGAGGCCAGGCAAAAGCTGTGCATTTTCGTCATGTTGCATTCTCAGATGATGCCATGACTATATCTAACATGGAGAGGAAAATCTTCCATGTAGGATCTGACTCTCCTCTGCCTCCACTTTTGGTAATAGCTCTCATGACACTGAAGGCAGAATAGCATTTAAGTGAATTTGATAACTAACTCTGGAAATAAGGGAATTAGACCCATTAGTAAATCTTTTCACCTCAGAACCTAGACAAACAGGATCAAATTGCTATCTGGTGTAATCTAATTGAATTCCATGGATTTACAACCACAGACAAATTTTAGCCAATAAAGAGAAGAATATAAATGTTTTATTCTGACATTTGTGACATCATAAAGTTAATATAGCTGTGCAATGAAGGGAAGATTTCTGAGCACATTTGTCTAATTTAAGTCTCATTTATAATGGAAAGTAATTAAATACATTCCATGAAATTGGAGAAAGCAGAAGAGAATGCTGAAGAATGTCACTTCACTTGTGGGACAGAGATGTACTTTGTTGTTTCCTGCTGTTTATCTCTTGCTCTGCAAGCAGGAGTTCCCATTTATGTTCAGCTATCAGCTGCCAACTTAGAGCCCACTGGAAGATGCATATCATTTCCAGAAGGATTTTAATAAACACCACCGCTGGAGAGACATTTCACACTTGGCAGTTCATCTGTCAGAGCAAGAGATAACTTCAAATTATTTCTGTGACCATTCTGAAAGTATTTGTGGAAGGAGGCTAACACCAAGAAGACAGTACTTAGGGAGTACTCACTGGTTTCGTTATGGAAGAGCACAGTTCAGCAAGCTCAGGGGTGACATTTGTCTTACCATTGATTTGCTACGCCAAGATCATCAGGCCAGTTGAAGAAACTGGAAATAACACTTCCTTGCAATGAACAGCACAGTGCTACTAACAGCATCCCACGGCTCTGGGGTGTCACTGCCAAACGTCTCCTAACCATATCATGGCAGGCAGAGCATCTGCAGGGGGAGATAGACCCAGACAACTGCTTGCATCGCACAGAGAAGTTGAAGGCGTCCTTCAGCCTCCATAGGATCCTGCCTCTGGGGCAGTGTCGGAGTGATAGCCTTCTGTTTCTCTAAGAAGCTCTGGAAGTTGCTGAAGATGCTCCAGCTTAAGGCCATAAGGTTCGTGCATGAACCCAGTGGGGAAATGTGGGAGCACTCACTCAAGCACTGCCTGTGTCCCTCCGGACTGTGCTCCCACTGCCTTGTTTGTCTGGCAATGTTCCTCTCCCCGCATTTTCCCATCTCTCCATCACCTTCCTCCACTTCTTGGATAAAAGGGAGAACAGGATGATAGCAAATTGGAAAAATAGGATGTCTGACTCGCAAGCAGGCAGCGAAGCTGAGGTAAGTACAGGTCTTGCAGCCTCTTCCCAGTGGAGAGGCAAAGGAACGGGGAAAGGAGCACATATAGAGAGTCAGGAAAGGTGTGCGTGTAAGCAGTGTATCTAAGGGAAGACATGACTGAGAGGCTCTTTCTCCTGAAGCCCTCTGGCAGAAGCTCCTGGCAGCTTTCCCCACAGCATAGCACTCCTTCAGCAGTTTTCCCCGCAGCGTGGCACTGCAACCTGCTCCGGGTCGGGCACGGGAGCAAGGCAGCTGCCTTCGCCTGGGATCGTGTACTGCAGCCCCAGGCAGCTGCTCTGAATTTTGGATCTGGTGCTGGGGAGTAGAGGTGAGAGCAGGGAAAGGAGCAGAGTGCTGGCCTAGCTTGGGTCCTCTCCTGGAGTGGGTTTATTCCTGGCGTGTATTCTTTGCATTTGGGTTTGTTTACACAAGGAGCCCAGCGGTGCTGAGCAGAGTGTCAGTGTATCTAACAGTTTTGCCCTGGTTTTAGCTAAATTGAGTAAGTGTGTCCTCTCTGACCAGGATTTGCCTTTATTTATGAAGGACTTAATGTTGAGAATGGGAGAAAGGAGTCCACCTGGATGCCCTGCAGCCACGTAGTTTTGATTTAGGAAGTAGAAGGTTGCTGGGATTTTTTTTCACACCTTACTCTCTGCTCACAACCCTGGCCAGTGTAACTGCTCCAAGCACACCGTGTCCACTCATCCAGCTTTCTTCTCAGTGCTCCTCAGTGCAGCACTGCAAGGCTGTAGCAGTTCTTGCGAAATGGGAGCTCTGTAATTCTGGACACATATCCCGGAGAGTTTATTCCTTCTCTGCTGGTGGCCACAGATGTGACTACATCATTACATTGCAAATTCACTTCTCCCAGCTACTACCAGCTGGTAACTACCTCGTATGGGGTCACACACACCACGCTGAGAAATACAGCTCTTCTCACTCCAACACCACTTTGACAGCAAGGATGTTGTGACTTTTCTGCTCTATAAAAACCAATCTTCCCATTAGCTTCCCTAGATTATGAAACTTTTTCCTGGGCACTTCTATCAGACTTGCTCCCTTCTACCAAGAGTTCATGTGGAATGCATATGAAATATGTATTTGGAAGGCCGATGAAGGTATGACAAAGCTGGAGGCTACTGAGCAATGTCTGCTTCTGTGAAATGTGAACCAATTGTATTTTTTGCCCTATAGCTAAACGTAGCCTTGAACCTCACTGACTGCTAGAAAGGTGAAGCGCAGGGTCATTGAACACGTTAAGGTCAGCAAACTGCAACAAATCAGGCTCAAAGGTGAGGGTGGTTTTGCCTGCCTTCTTTAAACCTAGGTGCTAACCATGCTGAAATGCAACTTTATTATGTAGCTTGGCAAGATTTCAGTGATTTTATTGAAAGGGCATTTTGTTATGTTTATTAGATTTGTCAAAAAGGCATTTTATGGTGTTTATGAGATAGCATATAAATTTATGAAACTTTAACATTTTTGTCAAAAATAGCCTTTACTGAAAATCAAATAATGCAAGTAGTAAAACCTCCCATCAGACAAATCCAGGCAAAACTTTCAATCAAGCAAGGCACAGACTCATCCATGGAACAATCTGTGAAATACTGTCAATGAAACCTGTGCTGTAAAGCAGTAGGAAGCAGTAGGAAGGAAGGAGCTTCTGGCTCGTATTTCGGGAACCGTACTGCTGTCCATAATAAGCACTTGTCCCTCTGGGCTCCAGAGCACAGGTGGCTGGGGTTGACATACTGCGCAGGAATGGGCCACAAGCACATCCTCCACCAGCTCTCTGCTTCTGTCTCCACTCCAGAAGCCTCTTCTGCAGGTTTTTTCCTTTGTTGCTGTTGTTGCTTTTCATTTTCTGCTGGTCATTTCTGTCTCTCTCCCCCCACTCCCCGCCCCCCCCCCCCGCCCCTTTTAAGTAAAAACTGCCTTGTATTTCCGCTCAGAGAGCTCCCTTCTGCTCCACATTGCTTTCCTTTGTTCCTCCTCCGCAATACCAAGACAATGGGAAACACTTGATGTCTTCCCTCTTCTTTCTTTCTTAGGAGGTCACTCTGACAATTGATACTGTCCTCCTTCTTGGAGACTGTGACGTGGTAGCAAGACAGGCCAAGGAGCTGATTAAGTCATTACCGTATCAGCTGGGATCTCTGTAGCAGCCATGACACTTCCAAAATGATGATTTTGGAATGCCATTCCCAAGACTCTTGCCCAGGCAGGGGAATGGTTAGCAACAATAAAATGCTTCCCCTTTGCAAAGGAGCCCTAAAAAGTTGGGAGGGTGGTGGGATGAGAGGCATTGGGAGGTTAGGCAGGAGAAATCCATGTAGTAAAGAGCTGGAAGAAGAGCAGGGATTGGGAGGGAATGCAGTCAGTCCTGCATGTGTGTTGAGGCAGGCTGTCCTTATGCTGGAGGAGTTCACCCTGGCATGAATAAGGCCCAGAAGGGCAGAGAAAGGAGCTATTTGAAAAGCAGAGGACAGACGTGGAAGATATGGTCACTTCATGCGGCAGAACAGTCCTCTCACAGATGTAGCATCGCTTCGCCAACAACTTTTCTGGACCTGCTTTGTCTTGCACTCTTGGTGAGACGCTGCAGTGCTGCTTTTGCTTCCTGTTCTCTGTTATTTCACTAGGGGACACATTCAAAGCACAATGCCAAGCAAGCTCCTGCAATAACCTTAACAGACCTAAGCTCTGATGATGCTAAGAGTGTGACTGTGACCAGACAAGAGGTATTTAATCTCCTTCCATTTCCACACATATTATTGTGGAAGATGCGGCTCATAAAATGCCATGGGATCTGAAAGCTGATAGTGTCCATCAAATAGCAAAATGCTTGTTTGTTGTCCAAACTCTCCCTAGCTGAAGTATCAGTAGACTTGGATGCCTCTCTTAAGCATTTATCTATCTGAAAGTGCTGCACTGTCATTAGTTTGATTGGGGTGGAGGCATGTGCTGCAGTGGTTAGCCTGGATAGTGTGAAAATGCAAAAGACTGGGAGAACTGGGATGTTGAGTAAGTGATGGTGTGCAATTACTATGCAAATTTTAGGGCAGTAATCATCACCAAACAAAACTTCCCTGGTATGGATGCTGCTTTCAGCAAACAGCATCAAAATGGGAGTTACAAGCCAAATAGATTGGAGAAACTGCTTAACTCTTGTTGGCCTAAAATAACATCCATTGCAGGGTTTACAGAACACATTTGTGTGCCTTCACTTATCCTTCTCTCTATAACCCCAAGATGCACCTGAACATAAAGTCTGCTATCACCGCCTTGAGAACCCTCTTTCTGCAGCGGTACAGCAAGTTTATGCTGTGTTTAGGGAGCATCTTTGCCTGGGTCTGCCCTGGCTTTTTGCACAGGGAAAAGATCCTGGATTTACAGGAATTTTCTATTCCTGCAGCCCTAGCTAAGTTGGGACAAGTCTCCTCTTTGCCACCAGCATAGGCCACAGCCTGCACACCACATTCTGCACCAAATATCAGACCCAAAACCCTGGAGAAGAAATAGGTACATGGACATTGCCAGAGACATTGTTTACAACCTTGGGGTTTTTTTTCCCCCATTTTTGCCAGAGTTTCATTCCTTCCTTATTGCGATGAGCTATATCCTAAGCAGATCCTTCTCCACTGATTCATTTTAGTATATACTCCTATATCTCCAGGTCACTCCAGGCAAGTCTGAACAGCCTGCTTTCCCCAGGTTTATGATGACCTATGACTTCTGGATGACCCCTCATGTATGCTGGACAAGGAGGTTGAGAGGCATGACATAGTATATGAGATTTTGAGAGGGTGTTTTCACAGGCTAGTTTTGGGTACACACACCACTAGCTGAATCCCACTAGCTTGACCCTTGATCCGGTGAGAGCCTACAGGTAAGCAGATGAATCAACCCTGGCATGAAGCAATATCATATGGGACATCAGCAAGAGGCCAAGCAGAAAAGTTCAAAGTATAGATGGTCCACACAAAACTTAATACACTGTAGCTCATCCAAAGATTTTCACATAAGCCATTTTTTAAATGAATCCAGTCTATGAAAAGTGAACATTGACCTGCTGTAGTTCACTGTGTGAATTCAAAGCGTTTCAGGTTTGTAAGAAGAAGGTAGTACAAAAGCACAAATAGAACAGGGCGGCCATTAGATAGCATTTGTCATGTGGCTGCAAACAACTGAGGAAAGTGTATGAGCAGCACATACAGGAGATCCACAAAAGAAAGGACGATCAGAAGGAATGCTAAAGCTTCTTCCTCTTAAGAATTTATTTAACCCACTGACTGCTTGTTTGTTTAATTCAAGATACAAGATTACTGAAAGGCCTCCATGGTTCTTGTACAATATATTGAGGACACCTTAACTCAGCGCTTTGGGCTGGTATCCTTTGGACTGAATGTGATCTTGGCATAATCCCAGTGCCTTCCACCAAGATGCACCCCCAGTGCTGATTTTGCCCTCTTTCGTTGAGGCCACATCACTGCACTTGGCAGTTATGAAAGAAGTGTATGACATAGAAATGAAATAGAAAGAAAGGTATGACTGCAGCTTCATTAATTTTACTTCAGTCTGAATAAACTTGGAAAGGTTTCTAGGCAAGGTTTTGAAGTGAAGGAATATTAAGCCACCATTTTTTTTAAATCTATCAACACTGACCCTGATTTAATATTTTCTGTATCACTCCAAACCCCAGGGTTCATAGCTGATCTGACAGGACTTTCAGAGGAGGCAATCCGAGCACTTCAAGGTCACAAAGGTGTTGGAAACCAGATGTCTGTAATATCTGGATGTTGTTAACAGTTCAGAAGAGTTTTTCTCCATTAGCAACCTCACTTTGTCTGTGGTAACCTGATATCAATTACCTTACCAAAGAGAATTTGCTTCAGACATAAAGGTGGCTGTTGCCATAACCGGTGAAGACCTGAGATCCACCGATGTTTGGAGCATCGTTTACTGTGGGAACATCTCTACTGCACTGTGCTTTAGGGCCTTTAGAAACAAATCAACAGGGATGGAGAAAAAGGAAGGCTCTGAGGGGGTCAATCAGCCCTCCCCAGTGCAGCTTGCATGCCTCATGATGGGACCAGAGTATCTGTCAGCTCGGTCTCACTTTCCCCTTCCTTCCGCCTGTGCTGCCCCAGACACTTTTGCATCCTTTCCCCAGCGCAAATCCTCTGCCTGTATGCCACCAAGCCCTTGATGCTCCTGTAAAATATGCAGAATGAGTACGTGAGAGACTGGATGGGCTCCTAAGTGTTCCCTGGGCCGGCAGCTCGAAGCAGAGCAGCTTGTAGCTGAACAGATGGCTGCGTTCAAAATACCTGGGCTCCCCGGAGCCAGGGGCTTGAGTCCCAGCAGGGCCGATTCAGCTAGCCATTCCCAGTTGCTTAACTGCCCTCCACGTTATCTTTCTGTCTCTAACGCTCTAGATAAGACCTTCACATCGTGAGGCCGTGCCTGGTTAGTATGCCTGCAATACGTTTTGTAGCACTCTTGGTGAAAGCCGGGTTTTCCCCAGTGGTTTTGGGTAATGTTTGCACCAGGAATGATCCAAATATCTAACTGGCGGGAATCCTAGACCTGCTGGGGAGTAAATTTCCTGGGGAGGTATTCAGTAGATAAGATATTCTGCCATGGATATATCAATATTTACAATTTCTAGGACCAAATCTGGAGTCTCTTACTGAATAATTGGAAGAACTCACACATATTTTGACAGTGCTAAGTAAGCACTTTGGGCCTCAACTTTAATTTATAATGTGCTTTGGGATTAAAGGTGTCCTATAAATGTAAGATTATTATTAATAACAATATCATTGAAAGTCCCAAAACAGTGAGCTAGGAATAGATACAGGGTATTCTGCATGCTTGTTAAACCAAACATAACCATGCCAGGAGACCGAGTTATTCTTGCCTTTTATTAGAATGAAGCAGAGAAGCAGTATGAACAAATATGATTAAAAAGATTCTCTGGATTAAATGTACCCCTGATTGCTCTTGCAAGCCAGATATCAAATTTTGTGCTGTTTTCCAGAGGTTGATTTTTACTCCTCAGTCTTCATCTGATTCTACAGTCAGCATTACTTCAAGCTTATTACATTTGTAACAGGATACAAATACAGCACCATTAATTTAATTTTATTTACATTTCAGAGTTATTCAGCTGGAATAAATTGAACACAATTTGATTGAAACTGTCCTGCAGGACTGACTTTAAGCACATTTAACAAGAGTGCTTTATAAATAATGGCAGCATTCAGTACACAAAAGACACCCTCTTGGACTGGAGGATTTGCAGGAGCCATTAGCAGATGAGGGAAAAGCAGCATTGCCAAGAACAGAGCTAAACCGAACACTTCTGCTCTGGAGCCCACTTTTCACTGCATGCATCTTCAGAAGAGACCTCAGCTGCAGAGCATGATGACCTTCCATGTACAGCTCCTACAGAAAGCAGTTGCTAACTTGGGTGTTTCACTAGCACAAAAGCATCAGGACTCAAACTGTTCAAGTGAACCTTGATAGAAAAGGAATGGGCAATATCAACGCTTGTTTTGCAGTGGCCCTTAGAAATCCTAGTCAATGTTGGAGCAGCTGTTCTAAAGACACTTTGCAGAACCAAAAGACCATCCCTACCTTCCAGATGTGAGTATCTAAAAGGCAGTGGATGTATCTGGGCAGACAGGGCAGTGGATAGGATGAATGGACTCCTGTTTGCCAGTACCATGGGAAGTGGCCAAACCACTGTCAAGCTCTCCACAGGCAGCATAGTAAAGGAGGGTTTTCAACAGAGATTTGGAAAGATAATGAGGGTCTTTCGCGGCTCTTTACCAAGATTCCTCCCAATAACAGCAAGGAAAAAAGCACAGAAGTGTTTCTATAAAAATGTTAACAAGTGAGAAATAGAGACTGACAGAATGATGAGAAGGGAAACGACATTGTCATAGCAAAGGAGAGCTCTTTGGCAGGGTGGGAAGGGCCTTGACAGGGAAGATAAATAGCTTGTGTTTGATGGAGTAAAGAAGAGGAATGTAGTAGAGAAGAGCAAAGAATGTGTAAAATCCTCAAACTGATGGATTAGGAGGATGATCTTTACAGCAGTATTTTGCAGGGATGTGCACAGACTGAAATTACACTTGGCAAGACCAAAGAGAAGGGTGTTTCAGTAATCAAAATGCAAGACAACTGAATTTTAGCCAGGTTAGATAAGGCCTCCTGATGTTTTTAAATGGGAAGGCTAGGCTACTACCAGCATCTTTCCTATCTTGCCTGGAAGTGAAAGGAAGAGTTTTGAAGCATTTTCTCCTTCTGATTATGATTAATTTTTACCTGCATGTGTTTTGTTCCAGCTTCTGACAGCCTGCAGCATCCATGAGACAAGCCCATTCACAGGTGTGGGAGAAGGACATGCTCTCAAAAGCTGTAGGTCGTGAGGTCTTTGGTGTCCTGCCACCTGTCCAACTGATCTCGTGTAAGCCCTGCAGGAGAGTTTGAAGGTGTCACTGTTAGGACAGGTAAGTGAGATTTGTTAGTGCCAATTTGGTGGTGCTTAATAGGTGGGCAATCCAGGTCAACCCCCTTATGGAGCTAGCAGAAGAAAAAAGGCATTCTGTTTCAGACTGCTGGGATTTTTGCGATCTGTCACAGCAAGACGTCTGATTATGAAGAACCGGAATTGCCGTGCCATGCCAAACAAATGGACCATATAGTTTAATAATCCCACTGTGACAGTGCCTGGTGAAAAGCTTCAGATTAAGTACAGGGAACCTAGCAGAAGACAAGTAGGAAATGACTTGCCAACAGGGGAAGTTTCTTTTTAATTCTTATCAGTTAGCAACTAGCCTAGGCCCTGAAGCAAGAGGGTTTATATCCTTTCATAACAAAAGAAAATATGTATTCTATTTAATGAGAACATCCCCAATTACATTATCCATATAAATGTCTAATCCTTTTTTTTTAAATCCTACTAATCTCTTAAGCTTAATGTTATCTTATGGGAATGAGCTAATTAGGCATTGCATAAAATCTATTTTCTTTTAACAGTTTTATATTTGCTGCCTTTATTTCCATTGAACGTCCCTTTGTCCTTGTATTCTGGGAGGGTGAATAGGAGCATCTATTTTTCCTTCTTTCCACCACCTACATTCTCCACATCACAGTCAGGGACCTCCTCTCCGACAGACAGCTTTCAGTGTTTCCACACCTTCCCTATTTGAACACCATATTCATGTCGTTTTGCCACTTGTATCCAGGAGCCTTATTCAGTATCCTTACCAAAACAGGAAGCCAGAGCAGGGCAAGAAGATTGTGCCATTGAATTTAACAAGGGCATTACCACGATTGCAGACTGGTTTGCCCCACACTCTAGGCAGATTAACATTATTTGCATGTGTGATCATCCCGTTATGCCTTCCCAAGGTGTTACAGCTCAAGCAAAACCCGGTGACGTGCCCGGGTACCCCCCATCACCCCTTCCGGAGGTGCTGCCCCGTGCCTGCCAGCGTGGGAATGGGCCACCGGCCACCGCCTGCTCCTGTGGGTTGCCTCTGCCATTGCTCCACCTCCTCTAGATGTGAGGAGACTCCGTGGCAGTGTCAGATCCACCTCTTACCCCTCACTTTCCCTTCCCTTTTCCACACAGTTAAACAGTGGCCATAGCAGGGATTGAGGAGGTGTCTTGCTGCCAATCTTTATCAACTTAAAAACTGATCTCTTATTTCTATGTTTTGTTTCCAGCCCTTTTGTAGGTGTTTGATGGCTCCTCCTCTCACCTTTTACCCACCTTGCCTTTTTAACAGTATCTTGGTAGGGGGTTTTGATATGTGTTTTTAAACAACCAAATAAAATTTCACAATTTGTTCACATCCTATATAACCCTGCAGTGGTGCTGGAGTCATGATAGTAAAGCTGAGTTCTTGCTAGAATATAAAGAGCCTGTATGGAGCAGAATATAGAAATCGTGAAGGATTTCTATATTCTGGACTCAGTACAGCATTTCTTCTGGCTCTCATCCAAACTTCTCTACATTGATTTTTTTTTTCTGAGCTTATACAGGAAGCCAAACAACCTTTTCATTGAACCCAAAAGTAAACTGATCACAAGCCAAAGATGAGTCCTCTCTCTGCAGCTATCTGAACCATTACAGAGGCATTGTTGAGTGTGCCTTTATTTTTCTGGTTTTAATCTGCAGTGTGCTGACAGCCCCAGAAAGATCCTTCTTAATGGACTTTAATAGCAATGCGGCACTAAACTTATATAGCACCTGCCACACCAAGGCATCCCAGTAGACTTCCCAAATAATAGAGTTTAAAGCTTCTGCTTTCATGAGCCAAAGGGAAGGCTCAAGAGAGCAAAATTAAGTTTGGGTTTTAAAATATTGACAAGCTTGACATTATTAATTTCAAGAGGTGAACTCATCACTGCTGGAATGGATTGCAGGGGAGAAACCAGGGGAGGATCAGCAGAGACAGCATTGATCAACTTACAACCACACACCTGGATGGGAACCCAGGAACGAAAACCTTTGTTCAATGTGCAACAGTTGCATGTTTACAGGTGCTTAAGCCACTATAATTAAAATAAGTCATCCAGAAAAGCGACAGGAAGTCTGAAGTCAGGCTTGCTGTATGTAATTCTGAGCTTTCATGCAGTACCTTCTGTACAACAGTCTCAAAGCATTCTGCAACTATTAACGGGTTATGCCTCCCTGGTAGAAAAAGCATTATAGCTATTGCAAACCAAGACACATAAAGATCAAATGATCTGTGCAAATGAATTCATAGTAGTACTAATAGCAGAAACCCAGGAGCTCTGGTTCTCAGATTCCTCATCTACCCCTTAGACAAAGCAGCTTTCTGAAACTCCAAGAGGCCAATGTGTCACATGCATGACTTCTCTTTCAGCTTGGTCCTAATCCTGAGAATGGTTATATATGTGTTAAGGCTACTATAATGTTAATAATTGTAGCCTTTAACTAGTGTAACACAGGTGTCATTTCCTTTTATCAGCAGGATTTCATGCTTTTAAAGCCAAGGAAGCCGAACCAAACGTTGTGTTCCCTGAGCTGTCCAGTCTTTCAGCAATAAATGAAACAAGTTGGAATCATCTTGCAGACGACCTGAAACAAGAATACCCAGAGATGCTGAAATGTTTAGAACATTCATGAACACAGTTTAACAGATCCTGGTAGGAGATTTTACCTCTTTTTAATAGAATAGGAAACCTATTCCTTAGCTATCCGCACGAACCGATGAAAGCTGCTTCTAAACTGTGGCTGCAAAGTTCAAGACAGGTCATACTTTCCAATAGGAAGTAGGGCACATGCTTTCTGAACATTACAACCAATATATACTTTTTGGTTCCATATCTTTAGAAGTTAAACGCATCTTCAAATGATTACAGCTATCTTCTTATTCTCAAGTTACTTATCACATGTCTAATAAATCTGTGAGCACCAATCAGTGCATCAGGCTACAAGTTCCCATTTGAAACTCCTAAAATATTTTTTTTATAATGGCAATAAATGATTTTGATTCAGACAGCATAAGTAACTGCAGCTTATAGATATTATGCAGAACTGAGCTTTGAAATAAGGCATTTTTATTTCTCTGCTCTAAGATTGCCCTCCTTGATTTTCAAACCATTCTCACACATTTTGCTGCCAGGCAAAAGGTGACATGTAAAATAAGCTGTTGGAAGGAAAGGGTATGACTGAGCAAAACGTATGCAAAAAAAAAAAAAAAAAAAGCCAAAAGAGCTTTTCTCGGAAAGAGAAAGTTTATAACCAAACTCAAGCAGAGGAAAAAAACTCAAGCAGTGGTCTGGGGATTCAAACTACTCTTATCACCCAATATATGAACTCCATCCTTCCCCAAGGTCATTCTCTCCTTCTGCCTCCTAAGAATCCTATTTACAATCCTTTTTTTGAGTGACTTTTGAAGGTGTGAGGCAGGACATAGCTCTGACTGAGGTTTGTCTGGCTAGGAACCAATTAGTGCCCTGCACCTAATCCCCAAATCTGCAGCATAACTTCCCTTCACCTATGGACAGAGCATCTGACTCTGGAAACCAAACTGCTAAACCAGTGCCCTTGGGCTCTCCTACAGTTGTTTGGTGTCAGGAGAATTCAGCTGGGTAAATCAGATAACAGATATCAAAGGCCCAGTTCTGTCGCTTTAAGAAAATACAGGACCACTGTCAGTGCTGTCCAATGAGGGACGTATTTCTCTGGGTTAACCAGACCCAAAATATGAAGTATTAGTGCTAGTTCCTTCCAGCATTGAGATGGGGAAATGATGAAGAGATGTGTTATTCTAAATGCCTAAGCACCACAGAGGCACAGCATAAAACATGAGGCACGCTGCATGGCAGAGCTCCCCTTGGCTCATGCATCAGCCTGCACAAGCTGGGAAACAGACAGTAAAAAAGCTGCATGCTATCTTTCCTGCCATCACATCCAAAGCTGGTGCAAATCGTCATCAAGAACAGCTGATGCTGACACTTGGTAAAGGAGGAAATCAGTCTAGGATGGGTCATGGACACTCAAAAGGATCAGACAGCAGAAGTGACAAAGAAAACTCACAGGTTTTGTACAGACTGACGTGTATAATTGGGTGGCCCTTCCTGAGAGATGCTGCCACCCAGGCAGGGGGTTTGGTGGGGGACTGAGAAGCAGGTTTTGCTCTTTGCAGCTTGAGGGAGGAGAACAGATGCTCACAGATTCTCTGGGGAAGAGCTGAGCTTTTTCTTATGTTTTATCCAGGGTTGGCACAGCATGGGAGGGCAAGAGAGGGGAGGAGGAGTTTAGTAAGTGGGTACTTTATACCAGGTTTTTAAGTGATTTTATACATGTAGAGAATTTCATGTGTTTCATTCGGGAGCCCAGTGCTGCTGGGGACTGTCAAAATACAAACCACCAGGGCAGTTCTGCCACGATAAAGTTACCAGCCAGGAACAGGGAGCGCAGAACAGATCAATATATAATGTGGGCGTCATCGGCAAACCACCTGCTTAACCGATGTCTAACAGCCTGTCTCCAGAAATAGACTACCTGAGACAAACACGGGTGTAAGAGATTCTGCAGTAAATGATTAGGGATTGCGCTACAGCTGACTACTGATGCTTCGTCTCTCATCCGTTTTTGTACCGCCTCACCTATGGCTGCAGTCTTCATGCATTTTACTTCAAACTTTATTTCCATTCTCCTGAAGAAAAGCTAGCCTCAGACCTCTCACAGGGGTATAAATTAGAGCCTGGGTTTCAGTGTAAGCTGAACCCAAACTGGACACAGCTGAAACCTACAGAGCAGAGTTTAATTTTAGTAGTCCTTCAATGCCACCACGTCTCCTAAGCCTGTATTTTCCAGCTTCTCTGTTGCCCCTCCTTCTCCAGCTTACTAGAAGCCACCTGCTTGTTTCTAGCAAAGCTGAAACCCAAAATATCACAACATGCTTCATTTCTTCACCGCTCAGCTCTTGTCAACAGCCTGAAAAGATACTACCTGAACGGGCTGCTCACTGGGCTGAGTGCTCAGCCCTGGGTGCTCACTGGCGAGAGAAGGGGAAAGAACGTGGTTTGGGGAGACACACTGACACCTGCATGAGAACAGCCATGACAGACTGGCAAATCAAAGGCTTGGGAAGATGGATGTCCTGGATCAGGGCAGATTACATACAATTAGATCATCTCAGTATTTGCTTTACAAGGCAAAGTACTGCAGCAGAAGAGGGGCCACGAGGGTTGTTCCGCAGCAAGGTGGCTGACAAGGCACACGGTCAAGTGTTGGTACGGGGTCAAAGAGAAGAGAGAACAGAGTACCTTGGGAGAGACCTTGGCAACAGGAAGACCAAAAAAGCAGGAACAGACCTTGGGACAGATTGTGCGATTAAGTGGAGCTGGAGATAATTGTATTTTAAAGATCTCCTGGGGAATGGGCTCAGAATAGAAGTAGCAGCAGGGCTGGATCTGTAGCTACGTAGCTAGCTATTGCCACATTTGTTAGCATGCAGAAGGAAATGGAGAACCGTGGACTATGTGGGTAAATTTCTTTTTAGCAGGTCAGTGCAGAGTTAGACAGATGTGCCAACACTACTGGTGTAACATTGTCCCACACAGGCTGTTATAAGTCCCAGGGCTGTACTAAATGAAACTGTTGACAGGAATACTAGTCTCCAGAGGTTAGTTGCTCACAGCCTGCTGTTTGGGAATAACAAAGGAAGCTGGAGAAGAGATAATTTTTTAACTATCTTCTGGTATCTCAGTTCAGCACCACCTGGATGTTCACCTCAATTATTCCTTATTTCTGACTGGATGCTTCCCATTTTTTTACAGAGGAGAGACTTGCTGCAAGCTGTGGTATTCATAAGCAGGATAAATGTCCAACAGCTGCCAGCTAGCTCTCCCCATTCATTCATGTGATGATCAGTCAACAGATGCTGAAGTCTCCCCTTGGAACAAATAGATGGTTTTCTATCAAAACCCCAAGAAAAGTTATTCACTCCCTGGTTTAGAGGTCTACAGGAAAATGCCATTCATGCAGGGTTTCCCTAGGCTGGAGAAGCAGTAGAACAGCTGTGGCAATGGGCCCTACATCTGATTGCCTTAACATTTCAAGCTACTCTCCTTGCCTTTTTTCCCCCTAGATTTGTTTAATGAAACCATTTGAAACCATGACAATAGCATAGGTGTGGCTGCTGCTGGTAACCAGGCTACTAATATCTTTTGAATAGGCTAAGCAATTAAACGTAGGCATGCCTAGCAAGCAGAAATACTAACTTGTGGCCATGCCATGCTGTAGGACTTAAAATAGGATTTTCTTTCTCTGCACAAAAAATAACATGCCCTTTCATTGTTTTGATAGGACTTGCCACCTCAGCCTGGGTCGGGCAGCTGTTCCGACCTTTCAGCAAGGGATTTGTGATGCAGGAAGAGGGATGCAAACAAATTCAGAGGGAACGAGGTGCAAGGCAGAAAGTGGCTTCGTACACGTGCCTGAGTACCAGGAGGGTGAGAGGGACAGGGAGAGAGCAGAGAGGAGCAGCGGGAGTGGGGAGTGGGGACAGGGAGAGAGGAGACAGGAGAAGCAGGGACAGGGAGGTACACAGTACATAGGGTGTGAACAGAGGAAACAGGACAAACAGCAGCAGCAGGAGCTTGAGTAGCTTGTCACTTAAATGACCGTCAAATGAAAACCCCAGCTACAGCACTTGTGACAGCTCCACCTCCCACTGCAGCAGCCAAGCACATCCTGCGAAGTGCCTGAGAGTGGGTGATGCTGATGGAGAATTCCACTCAAACAGGCAAAAGATGCTATTCACTGCCCTGTCACCCTCTGTCGCCACAGGAGCAGACCAGGCATCCTGCAGCCCCAGTGAAACACCGCTTGCTGTCCCGGGTCCTTTCACACCAGATGTACTTTTCTGCTTCATTGGTTAGATCAGACAGTAGATCTGTACATATACACTGCAGAAAGAAGCAAAAATAAGGAAGTTGTATACAAGGCTTGCAATGAAACATCAAAGTCATTTTTATAAGTATTAAAAAAAAGGGTAATGTCTTCTCAGCCCTTGACAGCTGTATGCAGCATCACATCCCCCCATCGCGGCATCACAGAGGGCACCCCGAGATGTCGATCATGAGGACACAGGTCGCCCCTTTGACACTTCAGTCCAGCCACGGTGCGGATGAGTGCCTTTGCTGGCTGCGTGTGTGCAAACTAGCAAGGCTTCGAACCATTTGCTGGAGAGGTCTCCTGATCTCACAGATGTTGTGCAGATGCACTGTGCTGCAGTAAATATGAGCTGCATCCAGTGGGCTTTGCAGGTAGCGTGGCCATGCCTTCAGCGCACCAGATGTGCGCATCAGCACCAGCTCAGCATCTATAAACTGCCTGCTCCCAGGTGCTTTGATTTCGGCATTTAACTTCTTGAACCAGAGCAGCGCGGTCTTCTCTTCTTTAAAAAGGGATACTCTTGCAGTATATGCAGCGCAGGGTCCCTTGTCTGGTTGCTGTAGCCCTTTTTCCCCATGCAGCCAAGGACCAGGTGAAAGACCCTGGATGTGAAAGCAGCTATCTCCCTCTCTGCAATAAATCAGCGTGGCCAGGAAGTGCCGGGGTAGAAGCAAGAGGGTCACAGTGTGCGGCCTTCCCTCGGGGCCCAAAGTAGGGAGGTGACGTGCTCATCCCAGAAATGCAGGGACTGCTAAGAATGAGTAATGACTATCAGTGAGTAATGGCTATCAACACCTACTCCTAATCATGCTGTCTGGAGGACCTGTGTCACCTCCTCAAGTGAATGAACTCACGGTTAAGGAGACCCTCCTACTAATTGCAGGTAACAACAGTACTTCACTAATAAGCACAGTCAGCTCACACCTCAGAGCTGTTGTCTGTAAGTTGCCTTTGCAGGTAGACATTCCTGGATAGGGGTTTTCAAGCTTTTCTTTGAAACCAGGAAAGCAGAAAGCTTTCGTCCCCGGAGAACTGATTAGAAATAGGCCTACACTGACATGGTCTTAATCCAGCCTTGACTATGAATAACAGAATAGGAAAACAAAGCAGTTTGTCCCAGATCCCATTTCGAGGTGTTAAAGAGAAACTGTCACATTGCTTCAGAAATAGATGCTATTACAGACAAAGCCACTGTGCCAGCTTTTCCCTTATCCTCCTTAAATATCTCACGTCCCTGTTAACCACTGCTGGGGAGGTTAATAAAGGACTGAGTAAACTCAGCAGGCAATACAAATGACAGTCCCAGCAACACTGACCAGCTTCAAGAGGCTAATTGCGACAGTTCGGGCTTGAGGATCCCTGCTCAGAAGTCTCTCAGTTTTTGTATTGCTTCCCAAGAAGCTGATACCTTCCCTTTTCCTATCCTCCTGCTACTCTTTTCTCCATTGCTATGGTTTCTGCCTGTGGTATTTCACTGAACTATTTTCAGGTTGTTAACCATTGACCTGTCCCCACGTTCACCTCCTCCTGTCTCCTCCTGTCAGCAGCCTTCGAGATGAACCCTGTAACCTGTCCCTCTGTTGAAAAGTTGTCTGTAAAATGTAATAATCCTCCTGAAACCCATTTGCAAACCCAAATAGTGACTCATCCTCTCTCTCCTACATGGGGCAGGGGTGGTTAGACATACATGATCATCCAGTGTTTCATTCCTGTGCCAGCACTCAGCTCCAAACCTGAGGGTGGGTATTCACACTGGTCTTCTGGCCAGTCTCTTACTCCGCTCATATTCTCAGTTGTCCTACAAATCCACCTATTTGTAGCCCATACAGGCCAGACGCCCTGCTGAAGTCAAAGATGGTTTTGGGAAGCTAGAAGAGACCATCTATGTACTTGGGGTGTGTGTTAGATGCTATGCAATCTAGGATGGAGAGTCGAAAAAACTTTGAGACAAGGCTTGCCATGCCTGCTGCTGCAGGAAGGAAAAGGAGGGCTGCTGCTTGTGCTATGGGGACACATCAGCCCCCCCATGAGTGGTCCCACACCGTACAGTCCATCCCTCTCTCCGCACCAGTGATAGCATCAGCAGAGCTGTGCAGGAACAAAATAAGGACCAGCAGCTGGAGTCTCACAGTGGCTCACACTGTGGGCATCAGGCTCAGGCGCTGCAGCTTGTCTCTCATCCAGTCTGCTCTCCACTTTCTGTCTCCTCTACAACTAGAGCGGTGTTGCACAACAAAATTTCTTTCTCTTGCAGCTGAGCCAACATTTCTCCCCATGCCTGGTATCTTGTCAGAAGCTTCTCCCTAACCACTGCTTCATTTCCAGATTCCTGGTCCTAACTCTCTCAGTTCCCTGGAAATCATTCTTTCACAGTTTGCTGCTCTGGTTTCTTATCTACTGCTTTGCTCTCTAGGTTGTCCTCAAGTTTCTTGCCTGACTTTGAAATAAAATGGAGTATCCTGGCTTCAGCAGTACTCTGTTAAAGCAAAATGCTTTGCAGCTTGACAGAAGGATACACAAAGACCCCCTGCTGTGTTTCTAAGGAAAATTCAAAACCTCAGCATTCTCCTTACCTTCAAAGAGCACCATCTTCTCACCCTCTAGCCTGTACCCCAGCTCCTCCAAACTGGAGTTGCAGCTTTCCCCTTGGGGTAAAAGCCTCCTTCAGATCTCAGCGTTTCCAGCCCGGGGAGAGGAGAGCAGAGCACACTGCAGTGGGTGTGTTACTGAAGGAGGCAGGACAGGACTCTCCAGCAGCCCCTCACCAACTCTCCTTCTCTTCCTCCCTCTTCAGCCTCTGTCCGAGGCTGGTGGCTGCTGCCCTGGCCTGGGGAGGACCAAGCTGCTCAAGGCCACCACCTCCTCCAACCTTTCCTGCTTGTATTCTGCCATCCTCTCGATGTAATGGGCAGAGTGGGAAATTTTGGGGCTCGCTGGCAAGCTGGAAGGGTAGCTCCCAGCCCGGGGTCAGAAGGTGGCACAGATTTAACAGAGTGGGGCAGAAGTTTTGAGCACCACCACGAGCACTGGTCAGCCCAGCAGATGCTCCTGCGTCGCGTGACAGCTGTGGTTGACCGCACAGCATCCCTGCCCGCCAGCCTGCAAGTCCACCCGGAGTCTGCCCAGCCATTTGCAGCCAACAGCTGGGGAGATGTTTCTCAGAGGAGCTCATCTGAAAGGGGACTGAGCGCAAATGTGGCAGCTCAATCCTACGGCACGAAGGAAAGCCGTCAGCGTGCACATAGCAGGGGAAACTGTGCCACGGGTACAACTGTTAACACTTTAAACTTGTTTTATAACAGCGCCAGACAAATTTGAAACAGCTGCTCTGTATGCTCTTCATTTCCAGCGGCAATGTCTTTTTTTTTTTTTTTATTTGCTGTAAAAGAAATTGGTGCTGCTGCTGTTTACAGAATTACCCAAGCTGCACTTACGACTTCTAAGCTCTGATCTTGCTGTGATCACATGGATACCATAAACGGCAAGATCAGGGTTTGCTCTGCTAACGTCGGTGCCGCAGCCCTGAAAAAACTAAATGTTGGATACGTTATGGAGGGCAGCAAGGGAGAACTGTCGGCTCCCATTTCACATTTTCTAAGACCTTTTGTCATTGAACTACCGAATACTTTCTCATGCCGCTGAGCAATTAAGCCTCCCTGACACTGAAGCGTTTATGAAGGAATCACTCCTCATCTCAGCCACGCTCAGAAACACCAGGTCAGAAGTCAGAGAATTGATAAACCTATTGAGGTGCCTGGAAATAACGTTCAGCTGCCAAGTCCCCGGTCTGACATCAGAGCAGTGGAGGAAAGAGCAGAAATAGCTTATATTCAAACAGATTGCCAGGGGCAGGCACCTTCCAGTCTAATGAAGGTTGGACTGGTTTATACTTATACAAGATGGGGATTTTATTATGCTTGTTTATCTGCGGTACTGTAGGACCCAGAAGACCTAGGTGCAGACAAGGTCCCTTTGTGCTAGGCCTTACAAAAATGCTGAAAAGAAGCCAGATAAAGAAAACAGAGGAAATATATAAATATCACTGATCTAGCTTTCCATGTAACCATATTTTTTTGGCCTAGGCTCCTTTGTTAAATGGAAGGACAAGTGTAGCGCTTTATTTATTTTTAACTCTGTAATTTATAAACCAAGTAGTAGCATCAAAGATGATTTGGGAACGCCACTGTTAGGTGAACCTGGACCCTGGGGCAGAGGCGGCAGTCTCGGGGTTGCTAAAGGAGCACCCAAGCACGAGCTCTGCAGGAGGGCACAGACTCTGCATCGGTTGCTATATTGGGAGTTGAGCGACGTGAATGCTATTACTAGATCTGCAGGTGCCTTCTTGTGTGACCCTGGGCAGCCTATTTCACTTTCCAAGGCTGCTCTCCTCCTGGTAAAACTGCTGTAACAATGCTTACCTTTTTAAAAAAAAAAAGTGCTTGGAGATCATTTGCTAAAAAGAGCTTTCAAAGGCTAAGAATGGTCTTTGCTGAGTCTGCTATCCACCATCAGGAAATGCCTAGCACAATGTGATCATCATTACACATTCATAAGTCTCCTGGTTTATAATAATAATAAAAGTCTCGGCTTATGTAGAACATCTGCAGGTTTATTTTTCTGTGAGTGATTTCAGGATTAGTCACTGTCACATCTGTGTGGGTCACTACCCACTTTTGTTTTCTAGGCATCCTCTCTCCTTTTATTAAATCAAACCTAATGTTTTGATATTTTTTATTTTAAATACTTTACCTGGCAATTTTAGACTAGCCTAGAATGTTTGTTTAATTGCACTCTATTTTTTGCATTTGTGCTTTTCTCAAAGTGCCCTGGATTACATAAGGGGCAAGAAGGGGAAGTAATACGTGTTTGAAATAAATAAAAGTAGTATTAATAATAATTGCCTCTGGGTTAGTCATATACATGCAAATTGCAAATGGCTGTGTTAAGAGTTTTCTCTTTCACCTTGGACCCTCCATCCAGCCATTAATTGCGAAGAAATGGCACTCTAACAGTAATAATAACAACAGCAATTCCTCATTTCTAAAAATGTCATCCAATAAAGATTCATTTACCAGACTGCCCATGAGATTATTATCGTTTCCATTTCAGAAACTGAGGCACAGAGAGACTTAAAATAACCAGGAGAAGAATGTCAAAGTCCTGACTCCAAATTCTGCGCTGTAACTATTTAAACTTGTCCTTTAGCATTCAAATGTTTATGTTTTAAAAAGACATAGCTACGAAAACCTTCTAATCTACATAAATCATAAGCTGATAATTCATGGCTGGTTAAATTTTTTATTTTTGTTTGCTTTGTCAACACAACCAATGTTGAGAGCCAAGATGAACTCAGCTTGCCTTCTTTAATCTGGAGACTTCCTTCAAGCAGCCAAGAAAACCGGAGTCGGATTAATTGAGGCCCAAGCCAGAGGCGAAGGTGCGGGCATTTCTCTCTTCAGACTGCTTGCATTGACACCTAACTTAAACTAAATGAATAAGCAAATCTTGAGGCATTCAGCTGGATCACACCCTACTATGCCAGGTGCATACAAAACCCACAGTATGATTTTCAAATGTCGAAAGTGAGATGAGCTATGCATCGAAGAGCAGGCATTTGAAAGCCTGGCAGCCTTGGTCCCGATTCAGCCAGTCTCAGGCACGGTTCAGTCGCCTTTTCCGGGGTCACGTCTGTGTTGCTGACTTGCTGCAGGTTAACATCTTCATGGTCTGCAGCCTAAGCCCCGGGCTCTAGCGAATCATCATAATTGTTCACCTTTATCGCTAGCTATGACTATAGCTCAGACGTGTCCTCTCCACTGCCCTTTCCCACACGCTCATTTTTCAGCCTCAATACAAGGTTTAACAAGGATGATCTTCCAGAAGAGAAGATTTCACTAAGAATATCTGCCTGCTGGAGAGGAATAAAAAGTGGTGATTATTTCAATCAGTTCAAGAGTCTCTCTAACAGATTGGCACCACATGAGTCACTTTTATCATTTTATGGTAATTTAGATCTCAAGATGAGAAGGGAGATGTACAATACTTGTGACATTCTCCACCTGCTCCACTTTATGGTTCTGCACATGTATCTCAATCGGGCAATCATGTTTATACCAAAATAAACAACCCCCAAATGTTCTGATTATATACAGGTACAACCTTTTCTAGTATATCTGGGGGAAAAAAACCCAAAAAACGACTTGAGAAACAATAGTATGTAATTGTTGCTTCTAAATCTGGTGGAGTTTTGCCTCCTGATCCTGTAGGTCTGTTGCCTCATCTAATTCTGCAATGGGGCCCTGCTGAGAATGAGCAGAAGCACCTCAGTGAGAGGTAAAAATCAGATTCCACCATGAGAACATTTTCCATATATGTCCTAAGTGTTTCTCCCCTTAGAAACATCTCTTTTACATCTGTTACTAAACTCCATGTGTCCTGCTGGCAAATACCTTCCATTTTTCTTTATAACTTTAAATATGGACGTATGGTTGTGATCTCTCCCCAAATGCAATTGTTCCCTGGTCAAACTGTAAACATTACATTTTTAAAGTATTTCAGTGTCTGTAGGCTGCATTTTGGTTGCTCTTCTCTGCATTCTCTCTGATTTGTCTGCAAAAAGATGCTTGGAGAAGAGCTGCAGGACCACTAGAGTCTCATTAAGAAGGATTACCACCTTCCTCATCTATTTCATCCATTTGGATATGTAGAACTAAAATGACATCAGCTATTTCTGTTGTCATACAGTTAAACTGTTGCCCACTAGTCCTCTTCTGATGTCACTGTTTTTTAAGTTACCTTCCTACTACCAGGCAGGCTTTTCTTCATCCCAAGGCGTGTTTACAACACGCATTTGCTTCCCAAGGCTGAAACATGCTTTGCCATATCTGGACCATATGACGACTTTCTGCATATGAATATTCCCAGCCCTATCCAACTAACACCCTGCATATGCTTCTTAAGTGCTGTTTATCCATTTGTCTCTGGATGCTTATACATTAGTTTAGAAAGCATCCAGGGCTTGGACTCTGGATCAAAAAAAGCTAGAGAAAATGCCAGTCAGTACCGAAACTCCTCAGGGAGCCAGAGGCCTGGCTCAGCAGGAGATCTGTTGGAGGAAGAGCCCACACGCTGAACAGAGGTGTGATGCCCTGTTCATGACTACGTTCATTTTAGATCAGCTGAACCAATTTTCTCTCTGCCAGTCTCCAAAGCAGCATCGCACACTGGTACTTCCCCTTGCTGCCACGCTGCACTACAAAAGCACACTTTCTGGTGGTTGCACATGGATGAATATCCATTATATGAACGGTGACGAGTGGTGTTCCTCGGGGGTCGGTACTGGGACCAGCGCCGTGCAACATCTTTGTCGGCGACATGGACAGTGGGATCAAGTGCACCCTCAGCAAGTTTGCTGATGACACCAAGCTGTGTGGTGTGGTCGACACGCTGGAGGGAAGAGATGCCATCCAGAGGGACCTTGACAGGCTGGAGAGGTGGGCCCGTGTGAACCCCATGAAGTTCAACAAGGCCAAGTGCAAGGTCCTGCACGTGGGTCGGCGCAATCCCAAGCACAGCTACAGGCTGGGTGGAGAATGGATTGAGAGCAGCCCTGAGGAGAAGGACTTGGGGGTGTTGGTGGACAAGCAGCTCAACATGACCCAGAAGTGTGTGCTTGCAGCCCAGAAAGCCAACCGTGTCCTGGGCTGCATCAAAAGAGGCGTGACCAGCAGGTCGAGGGAGGTGATCCTGCCCCTCTACTCTGCTCTGGTGAGACCCCACCTGGAGTACTGCATCCAGCTCTGGGGGCCCCAGTACAGGAGAGACATGGAGCTGTTGGAGAGAGTCCAGAGGAGGGCCACAAAGCTGATCAGAGGGCTGGAGCACCTCTCCTATGAGGACAGGCTGAGAGAGTTGGGGTTGTTCAGCCTGGAGAAGAGAAGGCTCCAGGGAGATCTAATTGCGGCTTTCCAGTACCTGAAGGGGCCTACAGGAAAGATGGTGAGGGACTGTTTATCAGGGGGGAGTGTAGTGACAGGACAAGGGGTAATGGGTTTAAGCTGAAGGAGGGTCGATTTAGAATTAGATGTTAGAAAGAAATTCTTTACTGTGGGGGTGGTGAGGCACTGGAACAGGTTGCCCAAAGAGGCTTTGGAGGCCCCATCCCTGGAAGTGTTTAAGACCAGGTTGGATGAGGCTTTGGGCAATGTGGTCTAGTGGAGGGTGTCCCTGCCCGCAGCAGGGGTTTGGAACTAGATGATCTTTGAGGTCCCTTCCAACCCAAACCATTCTATGATTCTGTGATATGAGTAAAAGAAACAGGACAAATCAAAACATTAAAAGGTTTAGAAAAGCACATATAGATTAAGATCACTGCACTAAATTTTCAGGAAACAACACTGAATGCATACATCAGTAATTCAAGTTCTGTGTTGTTCAAACAAGGTAGAAAATACCACAATTATATGAAAACAGTGTCGCACAAGTCATACTTTAAAAAAAAAAAAGACCAAATATATTATTATAAACATATGGCATGACAGCCTCAAAGCACACATGCTCCCTCTTCTCTGTCCTATAGTATTCAAATGTACTGTAATCCTCAAGATTTCCCCCCCCTATTATTTCTCCTTAGGGCATTAGTAGCAGGCAGTGTTAGAGTTGTTCATTGTCATCATGCTTATTAAGTAATAATGCTTCATGTAATAACATTATCCCTAAACTCACGCTTTTCTTGTTTAACTTTGGAGTGAATTACCACACTACTGCAGGGTTTTTAAAAATCTGGACTGCTCGGAAAACTAGAATTTTGACTATCCCAATGTAACTTTTCAAATAAACCTTTCTTGATTTTGTAACGACACAAGTACTGAGCAGAGATAGTGCTTCTCCACGACATCTCTAATACTTGAAAGCTAACTCAGCATGACCTCACTGTAGTAGCAAATAAGGACATACAAACTATCAAATCCTCTTTAAAAAAGCCAGTATGTGCTCCTTATCTGAGAAGAATTTACAGCCTCTAGTAGCAGCACAGGTAGCCAGCACATAAGAGACAATTTTAATTTTCAGTTGACTTACTGGCTTAAAGGGCTGAGTTAATGAGGCCAGGGCTATTTTGTTCAAGTACTCACTCCTCTTGGTGCACTCAGCAGTGCTGCCTCAGCAGCGAGGCTCCTCCAGGAAAAAGCTGTGCCAAGAGGAAGCTCTCATGCTTCAGCACACAGGGTGGTACGCAGCCACAGACACTTTAAAGCGGGCTGGCAGTCGGACCGGTTAATGTGTCAATGAAAACTCTCCACACACGTCCCATCTCCATTGTACGTCGGTCTTACACTCAGTAACGTTACTGCAGTCAAAGTCACTGCTGAGGAACAGCAGCAACTAGTTGAGCTACTGAAACAGTAACAGCCCGCTTGATGCATCAACAGGGAGTCAGGTAACCCCAAACTTGATAAAACAACCGTTATTAGTAAACCCAGTCACAAACCAGTCTCTTCAAAATAAGCCTGTTTACATGATTTCAATTAAATTCTAACTTTTTATTAAAAAGTTTTAAGTATGTATGTGCACTGTTACTGCTTTTTTCTCAGTCATGAATTAATTTGATATAAAATTCTTTAAGAAGGTATTTCAAGTCAAAAGGTCATCGGCAGAATTACTTAGTTGTTCACAAAGACGTACATACTCTGGACTTTATTAAGGGTGTTTATTATTTTCAAATTTAAATAACCTTAAGTGCAAAGCAGAAATCAAAGCGTAAGGTGGGTAACAGCACCCCAGGAAGATATCAAAATTTCACTTTCATTATTGCCACACCAGTATTTTTCCACATAGCATTTTTCACTTGGATCAAAAAGCAATTTCTAGCAGGGGGTCAGCAGTATTTCCACTTCACAGATAAAACCCAGGGTACAGCCAGTGCAAGGCTGTAACTTGCTCAAGGCCATTTGCTAAACCCGTACCAGAAGCACAACCCCCATTACTCAACCTTCAAGTCCAGATGCTGGAAATTCCCCTCTCCTTTCCTGTCCGTCACAGGGCAGCAGCCAGTAACCGCCTGTGCACCGTGCCAGCTGTGCGCTTCCCTGCTTGCCATACCCTACCCTCTTGCAGGTCCCTTTCTCTGGGGCCAAAACACGAGGGCCAAGGTGGCCCCCTTCTCCCGGCTTCAGCCAGCCCTCAGCTCAGTGTCCTCAGGCAGCGAGAGTTGTTTACCGCAGGCAAAGGAACCCCCCCGTACTTCACACACCCAACCGATTTTATTTCGTACTGAGGGAAACCGCGGACACACACCTACGGAGTAAGCAGGAACGAGAAGACGGAGCGGCGCCCTCTGAGCCCTGCCCGGCCTCCAGGCCTCCCTCCCAGCTATCAGGGGAGAGGCCTACCTAGCACAGAAGCAAACGGAGCCCACGGGGAACGAGGCCCGGTCCACCCCTCCGCCTCCCGCCGGAGTCCCTCAGGGGCGGCCACCCACCAGGGAGAGACCCCGAGTGCGCACAGGCCGCCCACCTCCCGACACACCGGGCTGGCAACAACCAGCCCCTCTCGGCGAGGCAGCTCCCGGTCGAGAGCCTGAGCCCCGGCCGCAGCGGCTCGTACAGGTCCCAGCCCACGAGGATAGAGGGGTGCGGACACCCCCGGCCCCGGGCACCGCGGAAACTGCCCCCGGGGACCCGCTCGCCACCGACCAACTTCCGTGTCCAGAGCCCTCCGCGCATGCGCGGTCAGCACGGGCACACCCCCCCGGTCTTCCCTGGCTGTACCACTATGTGCCTAACGCGTGGGTAGGGGCAAAAGAGGGCGGCGGCTCCAGGTAGCTCTGCAGGTCTCAGCCCCCACCAAGCCTCCTCACAGAGGAGTCAGTTCCCTTCTCGAGTTCATGGGTGCTTTCCGAACTTGCTTCTCTCCTAGTTCCCGCCCCCCATCTAACGCAACTCCCCCCAGGGATGCGCTATGGTATATGCCACTCCCAGCTGATCTGGTGGCTTGCCGAAACCATCCCGCTCAGGACAGGGGGAAGCAAGGAACCGGAGGAAGGCGGGGGGGGATGCATTGTTGAGTCAGGGGCCGAGCGGCGGGGGAGGGCGGGCGCGCCCCGCTGCGACAGCGGGGTCGTCACAGAAACCGGCGGGCGGGAGGGGCCGCCGCAGAGAGCTCCGCGTCGCGTCCCCGCTCCCCTGCGGGCCCGGCCGGTAGGGCGCGGCCGCCCCCCTCCCGCGCCCTCCCCTCCACCGCCTCCCCAGTGGTCGCGCCCGGCTCCAGCTGACCGGCCTGGAATCCCGGCTGGGAGCCCCGCGCCCCCCCCGCCCGCCGCTGCCGCCGCCCCGTGCACCGGCCCCACCATGGGAGACGCCGGCAGCGAGCGCAGCAAGGCGCCCAGCCTGCCACCGCGCTGCCCCTGCGGCTTCTGGGGGTAAGCGAGGCCCGAGGGCGAGGAGGGGGCTGGGCTGGAGCCGGCTTGGCCTGGCCTGGCCCGGCGCGGGGAGGAAGGGGGGCGGGCGGCGAGGCGAAGGGCAAGGCGGCGGGGGGCCGTGGCCGGACGGGGCCCGGGCTTCGCCTGGCGAGCAGGCTGGTCGGCCGGGGCGCCGGGCCAGGTCGTAGCCCTGAGCTCGGGCCTGTCACGGGGGCCGAGCCTGCAGCTTGCCCCGGGGCGGGGGCGGCCGCTGTCCCCTGCCGGGCGGGCCGCAGAGGGTGCCCGCTGGGGGAGAGGGGTGTCCCCGTGCCTCCCGGCGTGTGGCGGGGTGTGCCGCGTCCCGGGGGGCCCGGGCGGGGGTGGCGGTGCCTCCTGGCGTGGAGGCAGTGGGTGACCCCGGCGGGGGGAGGTGGCTGCGTTGCCCGCGGGGGGGTGAGGGGGGGCGGGGAGGGCCGGCCTGGCTGCGAGCGACGGCCTCGCCGGCCTCCCCCGCCGCTGGGGCACCTCGGCGGCGGCCTTCCCGGCAGCTCGGCGGGGGGAGGCCTGCTCGCTTCCCCGGGCACGCGGGTTTCCTGGGGAGCGGCTGTCCTTCCTTTGGGGCTGCGAGGTGGCAGGCGGCTGCGGGCTGCGCTCCGGGGCCTGCCTTTAGCTCCTCATAGGCGCAGATGAGTAATGCGGGCCCCTGGCTGCCCGGCTCGGTGTCCTGGAGCGCGGTGCCTGACACATCCCTGCCCTGCGCCCGGGAACGGGGAGCTCTCGCTGCTGGTCATGCAGGGCAGGTCAGCTCAGGGCAGGATAACTAATGAAGGAAAAAATGCTAAGGACAAAAATATACTTTTTTTTTCTCCACCTTACAAAGGCAGGGAGGTTCATAATAGATAAGGTCTTTGTTAGCTGTTGGCTGATCTCCTTTTAGAAAGAAGGAAGTAGGGTTATTCCTGTTTGCCAAAGGTGGGAAAAAAGTAAGCCTCTTCCTTGCTAAACCCCTTTTACCTCTAAAGTCATGTCTGCTGAAGATGTTTCCATTCTTGATTATGTTTTTTTAAAAAAAATAAGATGTATCATGGCAGGTGATATACTGGCAGATACACATGATCATAAAGTGCCTTTAATGTATATCACAGAAATGTTAGTCTCTAATGTTCTTATTTATGGAAAGTTCAAAGAATATGTGACTAAATGGACTTTTGAGGGCCCACCTGAGATTTACACTTGTCTGTGATTGTACCTTCTTGGGATTTATGTCACACAATTTAAGGTACTCTGGGGGAGTAGAGGCTGAGAGGAAAGAGATGCAGTAAGAGTGATTTAGTGATGTCACTGTACATTTGGTTGGTTTATTGGAGTGGCAGCATTTTAAATGAAATCCTATTTTTGAGTTATGAGAGAAGCCTGAGCTGCAACAAATGCCATGGCCCTGCTGGGAGTGATCTTGCAAGACAGATTATAAATATACAGTAAATTATTTTGTTTATTTTGTTTTGTTAGGCTCCCTTATTTGGAACTCATGCTTTCTGTAATGTAGTGGAAAGCAAGTTGCTGCTATCTCTAATGTAATGTACTGACTTCTGTAACATGATACTGATGTGAAAGGAGAGTTGCAGAAAGTTGGAAGTAAACTTTTTCGTTGGGCTGAACTTCTTGGCTAGTTCAGCATGTTGTGATAATGAGAAGAAAATCTGGTGCTTTGTGTTCAAGGTTCTGTTTAATGGTGACAGGAGGCTCTCAAGAAAACCAATTGCCTTTAAAGCTGTTACTTTTTTTTTAACATACGTTTCCCTTGGACAAGCAGCTATCCAAATGAGTGGTATTTTCTTTTTTTTTTTTTTCTTTTTCCTTAGGGTGGCATCCATGCAGTAGTGTTTCTTGTAAGATATTTTTGAAAGACAGCACTGTGGAAAAACTCACTTTCTCCACCAATACAGTGAATAAATTAATCTGTTTTTCAGTTTCTTTAAGTGTCTGCCAAGTACACAGTGGCAAACTACATATCTATTTTTTCACTTAAAAACTCCAAACAAAACCCAACAAAAACCAAAACTGTGCTGTCAGCTTCTGGAGTTTGATGATTTGTTGTACTTCTCAGTCCTGGAGGAACTTAAGTCTCTTCTTGTCCTTATTTACGTAGGCCTTGCTAGTGCTTGAAAAGATTGGCTGGTAAATCTGTGCAGACATGCCCTTCTCATGAAGTTGCATTGGCCAGAGTACTTAAGGGGTCACAGTTTTATACCAGCTTTCTGAAGAAAGTAAATCAGATGCATATAAGACTTTTTGATGTTGTGAAGTTGGAATTCTGCTGCTCTAGATGTCACCTAGGATTATTGCTAGCAACATGTCTTAAGACAGCGTCTTATCTGTGACTTTTACATGACTTCTATATGTCTGTCAAGTCATATTTTGGAATAACAGGGCCATATTTGCCCTTTATCTGCAGGACATTTAACGCTACAGAAAGTTCTGAAACTTGCAATTTAATGTACTAGTTTCCATGAAATTTGTAATTAATGTAGAGGAATAGTGTTGCTTTATGTTTCCTGGTTCCTATCAGTCCAGTGGTTGAAAATCCTTTTATGGTTGTTCTTGAGTGAGCCCAAACCATGTAGGTAGCAGAACAGTCCAGTGTCAGTGGGTCAAACAGTAGGATCTAGATTTTGCCAAGTATAAAAAAATGGTGATTTTTTTTTTTTATTTTATGTAATGCTTAGCCAGGACTGTTTGCAGTAAGATATACACTTTCTGCAGTAATCCACAAAGATAGGAAACATTAAGGAAAATACTGAAAGAAGCATTAAATTGAAGTGAGCTGCAGGTCTCTGGGCTAAAACTTGCCTATTGGTGAACAGTGATAAAAGTAGCTCCTGAGGTGCATGTTGATAGTGGTGGCATGCAAAGAGATTACAGGAGAAGACTAGTATGTACTGTTGCATTAAAGTTGGAGGAGTTCTTTTAAAATGCTTGGTTTTATATTAGAAATTCAGACCCTGTAGGTTTCAGGAATCTCTAGTGACTGGAAAACTACTAAACTCTTGATGTTTCAAGATCTAAGAGACTGAAAAATGAACAGCTGAAAGAAGGGAGTTGAGTGAGACTGTTCGGAACTTCTGAAACATCTGCTTAAGGTCAACAGCTAACATTTCCTTACCTTTTGTTGAAGATCACAGAATCCGTCCTTAAATCTTTTGCAGACTTGCCCTTCTTTTTGGAATGTCCAGTTTGTCATTTCTGCTCAAGTAAAGTTCAAATGGAGCACTGAGGTGATCTGTATATTTTACAAAATCATTTCAGTTACCCAGATAATCTTAATTGGGGAAACCTCATCTGTATTCATGTTATTTACGAAAAAGTCACATGACTTATCGTTTGGAAATGTTTTGCCCCCCTTTCTTTCTATTTTTATATCTTAAACTTCAGTCAGTTGCAACTATCTTGCTTTTTATTGGAATAGTGTTAGTGTACAAGGGTTGGAAAGGGTGCAGTATGCAAGTTGTTATTTTAGGTCACTTCATCTAGAGTTTATGCTGTGCTTAACTACTTCTCATTCTCATGATCTGGAAAAATTCTTTCTTCTTTTCCTGATTAACAGACCATGTAATGTTTGGGGGGGGTTTGTTGATATTTTGGGGTTTTTTTCTTCTTAGATTAGTGGATTTCAGAAACCTCTTTCACTTTATGGCATATATAAAGTCTTCAGCTCTAACTTAATAAATACATGAAAATATTACTATATGTATATATTGCAGTTAAGCCATTTTGCTGATTAGAGATGAGGCATAATCCTTTAATGTTGGCAGTTCCCCATTGGGTTTTAAAGGACTCCACAAAGGTTTTGCTCATGTATAGCTCATCAAAGGGCCGGGGCTTTTACTATTAAGCAGTTATATGCATAGATGAGACTTGTAAGCTAAAATACTCCTTGGCTTGGTAGAAGCATATATTATGAAGGACTATGTCAGAGAGGGTAATACTTTTACAATTCTATTTGTACTGTACTGACTGCTGCTTATTTTTCTTATGGTCCAGACTGATACCATTGCATTCAGTGCCTTAGGACCAGAAAAGGAGGAAATATGTTAATGGCCATAAAACAAATGAATTCCATTCTTGAAATGGTGGCAGCCAGCAGGAAGTTGATTGAAAACACAGTATGATTAGTTTCATCTCATCTTATTTCTGGCAACTATAAGGTACTGTAGTCAGCTAAAACTGATGGCAATATTGTTTAAGAACACGCCAGCAGGGATTTTGCAGGATGTTACCATTTGTTCTGCCTTTCTCTGACACTGCATGCCTCATATGTGTGATGAGACATTGTGCCCCAAGCATTCTGTGCAGGCCCAATCCGGAGTTTGTTTCTGAGTCTGGATTTTCCAGTCACTTATGTATCATCAGGTCCCTGCCATGCCAATCTGGCTCTTTTCTCAATTTTGTTTACTAAAATTAAACATTTGATCAAATGATGACTCATTTAACATAAGCATGATTAGTTTGTGACTGTATATCACCAAAGCTTGCTTTTAGTTTCTAAACAAATAATGACACACTCTCTCTCTCTCTTTCTCTATGCCATTAAGAAGCCTGTTCTCTGGCTAGTCTTTCCCTTCTTTTTCATGTGATTACAGCTGTTCATTCTGTATGAACTCTCAGTGACTGTCCTTTTAATAAATACTTTCTAATCTCATAGGCTGTGTAGGTCATCGTGAATGCATAATACCTTAATAAACTTAATTTTGCTTTAACCGCTGTTGAAACCTCACATAGATGTTCCTAAATGAGGCTTGAGTAAACTGTTGAAATATGTACCTTTCCCTCTGAGAGTTAGTTTTCACTGGGCTTGTATCATGCAGTTACTTAGCCAGGCTTTCACTTACTGGAGCTTTGGATCAGATGCTAGAATAAGCAATGAGTTTGTTGGTTTATGCGAGACAGTGTATTCACTACCAAATAGGTTATTGTTTATTAGACCTCAGAAGTAACTGGGGTCTTTGAGTGAATAGTGAGCAGTAAGGATCAAATAAGGTGCTTTGGGATTCCTGTGTGTGGGTAGTGCTGTATGAGGAGCAGGGTTTCTCTGCAGTTATTGATGATCAGAAATGTCAGTTATTCCCTTTGAAGTGATAAATTGATTCAAATCAATAAATTATGCTTATTTTTTAGGACAGCTAATTCTTACTACCTTGTACAAGACCTAAACCATTTTTTGTAAGATAAAAGCTTGTTTGCTTTTATTTATTACAAATGTTTATAGGCCATCTATCACAGGAAACTGTAGTTGGTTTTAATCAATTAATTAGTTTGCTTGCCGTGGTCCTTGTACTCTGTTTTGGTCTTAGGTTAAGACTAGAAATACCTGAATATTGTATTATTGTATATGTTATGCATGAACTTATTTAATACTATGCCAAATCCTTGGGTAAAATAACTGGAAGCAGTTTGTAGTTAAAGCCATCATTAACTGCTGTAACACATCTGCTAGTGTGTTACACAAATAGAAGTGACATTTAACTGACAAAGAGTCTGATGAGGAATTGATTTATTTACAAGTTTTCCTAGGAAGTGCTACAGAGGATGATAACAGGCATTGGAGAGACACTGAAATTCTTTGCTTGGATCTTAATTTTAGAAGATATTGAGAATTATGAGACATGAGAAACTTCTGTGTGAGGGGAGAAATTGGAATTTGTCATGTTCCCTGCTTGAATAAGGATATGCAGAGTAAAGAATGATAAATTGTGAAGTTCTTGTGATTTCCCTCAGTTATAATACAACTGGAAAAGCATCTCAACTAGTGTCAAAAGATACAATTTTTTTTTTCACTTTTCTATACAGTGAGCAATTGCCTCTTGCAACCACAGTTGCAAGGTACCACACTTTGGATCAGAGCTGTTTGCTGCAGAAGCTTACCTTTAGGAATAGGGGTTATTGGCATTCAAAGTAAAAGCAGATGAACTGGATTTAATACTTTAACTGTAATAGGCTCTTTTCTAGGAATGTGAAAACAGTGCTTTCTTTTGCAGTACTTAATAGAATAGACAAAACAGAAAGCAGATTTTGTTATTTAATGAAAAACAGCTGTTCTGGATCAGACCAAAGATGCATCCAGCCTGTTTCTGATTTGAGTGATAAGTGATGCCGAGGGAAGAAGCATAAGGACAGCGCAAGCATGCAGTGATGCTTATCTTGGTATACCTCCTTTGCTTCTGGCAGTCTGACATAAGGTTGTCCTCTGTTTTATAGACTTATGGCTTAGTACTTCTTACCTATTTTTTTATGAATTTGCATAATGACTTGATGAATCCATATGTACTCTTGACCCTCACACCATCCTGCAGCAAGTAGTTCCATAATTAAACCATTCTTTTTATGGAAAAAAAAGTAATGGATTTTGTTTTCTTTAATCTTGCTGTGTGATAATTCTAAGGAGTGAATGAACTCAAACAGCTGGTGTATGAGGGTGTTTCGCTTGAGAAGATCCAAAAATAGGCCTGTCTGATTAAAAATGTCTGTTAACTTCTTCAGTGAAGCCAGAATTTGAGAAAACAAACATAAAATTATTCAAAATCTTTATATATAATGTTTTAGAAATATATTCTAATTGTAGATGAATGCAGTGCTCATTATAGACAGACGTATCCAGCACCTTTTAATCTAACTGTAACTTTCCTGTTGGTCTGAATGAAATTCCATGTCATGCTTGCTGCTCCTACAAGTGGAACTAACGGGAGAGAGGTAGATTGTGTACTGCTTTTTGAAGCTTGGAGGACTTAAAAGTTACTGTGTCTATGTCACCTCCCAGGTTTCTTTCAGTCTTCCTGTCAGTACCTTTTCGTGTCTTTTGTAAACTGTGATTAGTTGAAGGTATTGCGATTTGGACATGCTAATGATTATTCCAGTTAGTGTACGAAATTTCTGTCTTAACGCTAAACAGTTAAATGTTCAGCTGTTGTATGGTAGCGTAGATATGTTGTGCTTTGTATATTGCCTCATTCATTGAACAAGCTGTGGGTTCTCAGAAATAGGTATCAGTTGTAAGGAAATCCTGCAGCTGTTCTTAACTGTGTAAATTTTAACCACTTCAACATCAAACTTCCACAGAAGTGGTAATGTTATTGCTGAATGTTGGGCTTGGAGGGCCTGGAGAGCATGTTGGGCTTGGAGAGCTGTTGAAGTGTTGAAATGATGGAAGCATCATGACTCGGCTCAGTATTTACTTTAAGGTGTTGAAGTCATTGATGGAAGGCTTTAACTTCAGAGAATGATTCTTGATGGATATATTCATTGGAGATGCTTGGTTTTGACTTGAGTATTTTCACTAACATGCTGTGCCAATTATTATTGGATTTTAAAATTATTTTAAATTAGAAGTTGTACACATAAATACACAGGCCTCTTTAGAGGCAGTTGGTGAGAGTGATGAATGTGATATATTTTCTCAGCAAAATATTGCTTATATTCTCTGAAGTTTAAAATGTCACTGTTCTCTATCTCCCCAAATATGCAACCTTGACTGACTTGGTATCTGTTACTTGTGTTCTCGCAAATGTCTTGTGAATGTTTTTGGACAGCGTTTGATCTTGATTATGGTGAAACCCTTATTTGGATTTTGGAGATAAACTTCATATTCAGTTTAGGCAGGTAAATTACATTGATGTGTTCTGCCTTTTTCCTCTCCTCTTTTGCTCAAATGGCAAAACTCCTTCCTGTCTAGTCAGTATAGGCAGGGCTCGCTAGCACGAGGTCCCTTCTCTGTTTTTGGAAGAAGAATTAAAAACCAGGCAGTAGCTGCAACATGAATTGACTTCTCTAGATGCCAGATTTATGAAGGAACTCAGGTCAGAGTATTTGCAGATATTAGAAAGGCATCTTCTCGGGACACTGGTGAGGAGACTAAATACAGCAAATGCAAAATGATTCTGAAAAACACTTTCTGAAAAGGAGACCTTTGTTTGGATGACCACAATCAATGGTTTCAGACCATAGAGATGATGTTAACATACAGTAGAAGTGGGTTGGTATTTTTAGATTCTGCAAAAATGCCCAACCATTATCTTATAATTTCAGATTTTGAAGTAACACTGTTGGTTTAATTTTTTTTTATAATAGGGATGGATCATTTATTTGAATTGGGAGAATTTTATATGCTTAAGGAGTGTGGGATTTAAACTTAAACATTTTTTAAACACATTTTGCTGAACTCTTGTAACCTGGACGTCAAACAGTGTATTGTAATACCTAGCTCCATTCACTGCAAATTATTCTTTACCTGTACTCAGGAAAACTTATTAAATGAAGAGTTTTGGTATTCCATGAATTGAAGAATGAAGACATTTGCAGATGCGTGTTTAATTTCTCTGTCAATAGCATCTGAGTAGTATCATTGTGGTAAGAGCAGTACTTGCCTGTACAGAGAAGCTGTATTAGGAAATTGTTGATGGATTTTTATGTTTAACCTGTTCTCTGGGATCTTCCCTGCAGCAAGGACCACTGCACTATGTTATTTATGAAAGAATTATAGGTATCCTGTTCACTTCCTGCTGTTTAATCTGGCCACCATATGCATGCTCTGAACTTGAACAATGTAGGTCAATGGAAGATAAATTTCATTTTCTAAATGTTGTAGTATTTTTATTAGTGGTTTAAAAAAATATTTTTAACATTATTTTCATTGGCATTATGTCCTTTAATAAATGTACTTTGGCTAGTGTTGGGTTTCCAGTGTTTATTTGGTGTAAATTAAAGAGACCAACTGCAAGTAATGAAAAATTTTGAATGGAGATAAAACCTGGTTTTCCTAAAATAATTTTAATAAGCAGTCAGATAAACTGAGAGAAAAAGAGGTTGTTTGATGATTACTGTCTTTAGTTTCTAGTTCTTTAGTCTATGTAGTATCTGATGCTGGGTGAGTTGTTTAATTTGAGGGTCAGTTTTAGTAATGTATATATTTAACTTCTGCTTGTGTGAATGTAGAAGTCCTACTTAATTCCTAAGCGCCTAAGGAAAGGGGAAAAGAAAGGAGCATAGTACTAGATTGGAAGCAGTGGTTTTTTTTTTTTTTTTTTTTAAAAAAAGGCTAGTTTCATGATAACCTCCTACTTGTGCATTTAGAAAAGCAGAATTCAAAGTCATGTCCTCATTGACTTAATTGCTAAAACACAACTGGCCTTCACAATATGACTATTACTGAGATCAGCCCTGTCGCCATAACAGCAGCATTTTGATCTCTAATTATATGGTGTTAGAGGTGTCTCATAGGAACATGCATATATATGAAGTAGGTAAAATGCTGTAATTTAGCAAGAGTCCCTCAGTATTGGAAACTGTATTGTCCTTCTAACTGTTGATGAGATGCTATTTTGGTCCAAGATGCTGTCAATGTTAAGGAGTCAAGGTTTTTGAGTAATATTAGATATTTGTTAAAGAAAAGTTTCAAAGACAAATAATTGATTTTATCAATGAAAGGCATTTTTGCTGGAGGAAGGTGAATCTTAGGTCAGGTATTGCTGACACCCGTTTGCAAGAAGAGGCATTACTGTCAGATGCAGTAATGCTTGTTCATTGTTTAATGTCCTAGTGTTACTTTTTTTTTTGTAATCTCCTTCAGTGAACTAATGGACAACAATGGTTTCTAAAACTGTCTGTGTGTGAACAAATGTTTGCTTATTCATGCAGATAGGTTTCAGGTGTTGCCCTGAATTGTTAACATGTTAATCAATTTAAAATCTAATAACTTCTATTTTTAGAATCAACTTTTGACTCATCCTGTACAGTGAAGTACAGGATGAGTGAAAGCATTTTTAACATTGTATACTTCCATAATAAAAGTTGCCTCCAATTTTATTTTGCAAGCATGTTAGTGTAATTATTCAGTTTGTAATAGGACAAATAATATACGGAAAGCATCTCAATTTGATTTTTAAAAATGCTCAAAATTTTAGAAGATTTGAAATACAGTCATTCTTTGAGGCAGCTGAAATCTTGGGGGGGTGTTATTTTTACACACATGTGGATGGACAGTCAGCTGTGCTGTAACTGATAAAGAGCTTTTAGGATTAATCCATATATACTCAGTAACTTCTCTAGGTATTAACTAATTTTTGAGCTTTCAAAATAGAGCAATTATCAATAGTATTTGAATATTTCAAATATCTTTTCTCGGTATTGGGGCTTTGTGATTAATACTTCATTGCAAAGTAATTGAAATTAAACTTACCTTGAAAATAATTAACTTAAGATGGAGCAAATTGACTTCTCATTTGATTTGAGGAATTGGACTAACTCTGCTGCTTGTAACTCCTGGTGTTGTCAAATACATGGAGTGTTTGTGATACTTCTACCATGCTTGTTTTAGAGTATATTTCTTTTCCAGAGTTAGTTAGATGTTAGAAATGAAGTGTTGAATGGCACTATATATTATTCTCTTCTTTTCTCTGTAGACACTGGGCAAGTTCCTGTTTTAACTTTCTGCTCAGCTACCGCGATTCCAAATACATAGACGTTGTTCCTCTAATGCTGAATTTTTTTTTATACATCTTACATTTATTACAAGAGTTTAGAAACTATAAACCTATAAAGATAAGAATGGTAGGATGTTCCTTTTTTTAATAAAGTCCTCTTTTTGGCTTTTAAGTTTGGAGAGGATTTATTATTACTTTGGCCACTGATGTGCTGTGTAACAGTTGGTCCTTGCTTTTCCCTTAAGCATGTTTTCTTTCATAAATGAATCATATATCACTCTTCATTTAATTCCAGAGTGTTTTTGGAGCCTTGAATCAAAGGCTTGGTAGCAAGGAATATTTACAACTTCTCCAGCTCTGTCCTTTAGAGAGATGTGTTTGTTTGAAATCAGAACTTGCTCTAGGACAATATTGACCCATTGACATGTTGTTTCCAAGGATGCTTTTATGTAGAAGGAAGTGTTTGTGGTGGGTGGAGGAAGTCTCTTTCAATCAGGACAGTTGCTATGCAATTAGAAGAGCAAGAACCGCCTGCATTACACATCTGGAAGTCTCAGGTGGTTTCGCAGCACTCTCTTGATGAAGATAGGACCCCATTATTATCCATTATTCTGTGATGCAGTCTCTCCTTTGACTATTAATGTTCTCGTGTGACTAATTCAGGAACGACTAGAAATCTTTCTGGTGAATAATTAACACTTCCTGTCCTGCTGAAGTGGCTTGTAAAGACAGATTCAAAAGGTAAAAGCAAAACACAGTCATGTATATTGTTAGATAGTAAACTAAACTGGTGCTACGTCATTCTTTCAAAATAAACTAAAATACTGGAGATTCCATTGCTTGCTGGCATAATGAGAACTCTAGCATTACCGGTTAGAATTCAGTTGCCTGAGCTGACATGTCTTCTGAAGTGCATCTGAAATTCAGATAACTGAAATTACTGGTTGCTTTTGAAAGTGCTGTAATTGGAAACCCAAACTAAACAGAACTAGACCAGGGCTTTGAGAAACTTAAACCTACAGCTTTCAGAGGTTGCTGTAATTTTGGTTTCTTTTTTGTGTGTGTGTCTTCAGATCAGGTTCTCAGCACATTGTTAGATGCCATTGAGATGGGAAGTGATTTAGCTGCTTTCTTACTAATGTTCTTTTTGTCCTTATTTTAGTTTGCTGATTTAGTATTGGGTTTCTGACTTCTGTTAGCAATATGTTTGTTGCAAACTTTAATACAGAAGTGCTTTTAAGTAGTCTTTATGTTGTGTTGGAAATGTTGAAAGTGTGTTTGGGTTTTTAAAAATTTATTTTTATATATATACACACACAGAACTTTAATTCTGTATCAAAAGTTGCAAAGAAATTGTGAAAACTGAAGTGGCTTCTTCTGAAGCACTCATATAGATGGGTTGTGTAGCTCATGACTGACTAGCACAGAAGAATGACGTGTATCAATTTTCAGGATGAAAACAGCTATGAAAGAAACGTTTTCTGTTCGAACATGACTTTGACTAGCTATTCTAATAGTATCTTTCCTGATATGAATGTCATAAAAGTAAAATTAGAGATGATCTTTTTTTTTTTTTTTGTAGTTATTTTTGAGGACTACTTAAGGCCACTCAACCAATAAATACTTTAGTCAATTTATGGTCCAAATGGATTTGTACTCTTTTTCAGGTTATGTAGTAAGATTGTGACACAAACAGGACCTCCAAAGACTTGTGTTCTTTGGGTGTCTGAAGGCAGTAGGAGAAGGGGGAAAGGGAAATGGTGTACCTGATCCTCATCTTGGGGTTTATTATTAGCTGGTTAATCAGCAGGGCTTTCCTTTCTTCTGCTTAGCTTTATTGTCCCTTATCATCTATGCAGGACAAATTCAGAAGGTAGATGTTGCATTTTTAGTAGCAGAACTGAGTACCTAGTTTGGAAAAAGTAGACCAGCTTGTGCAGACGCAGGCTTTTGTTCAGTATATGGGAAAGCTGCTCTACTTCTTCTACATATATACCCAGGTATTACCTCTGTCTCCAGAATCAGTTTTGCCTGTATCCTTAGGCCATCATGGCTGCAACAAAGCTACCACTAAGACCTGAAAGATACGTGTCTTCTACCAGCTAGCTGGACAGATGGGCTGTATTAATGTTTCTATATGTTTGTTTTCAGCTGTTAATTTGTGGATATTGTTCAAAAACTCCTGTTTCTGCTAAAATCATATAGCATGATATCTAGCAAACACTGAATGTGGTATTATCCTTACCACAAAAGATATAACTGCTAGTTCAAATTGTACTGTCTAAAGATGGATACAGATGTGTTTAATTTGCTTTGATTCTAGTTGAATTGGACGAGTGTAAACACTTTCTTTGAAAGAGTATAGATAGCATTTTACCTTCCTGTAACAGAATGCAAATATCTACATAAATTGACTTGAGAAAAATGATGCTTGGGTAGCTAAAGACCCAAGATTTTCATCTGCCAGTCTACTGTTTGCAGGGGGTAGGGTGTTACAGTATTGGGAAGTAAGGGGGCAAGAAAATAATGTACATGAAGTTCATAGTTTACATAGCTGCTATTCATTAGTTTCATAGTTGGAGATACCTTTTTTCTTTGTACCTACCACTTAATTTCCCAGACTGCTGTAGTGCTTTGGTGAAAGTAGAGAGTGAGAGAAGGTTGTGTCGTCCTCTTTCAGAAGGGGCTTTCCACAGGTAAAAGATGCAGCTGAAGAAGGTGCAGAGATGTATGATTAAAGGCTTAAAGTCAAGAAGAATTATGGAAATACTAATTTTTCTTTCTTTTATTTTTCTTGGAGACTAGAGAGGACTGAAGAGTTATGGGCTGATACTGCTGCTTGCTTTCTTAATTTTTAAAACTGCTTTTAACTCCTGCTTCTAGTTAGGATTCAGTGTTAATTTGACATAGTTAACGAAGCAGTAGACTTGCAGTTTGCAGCTGCGGGCTGTCACAGTGGTTAGGTAGTTAAAACTTGCTTGTTCTCTTTGTGTACTGAGAAGGTTACACATAGCTTGGATGAGAGCTCAGGATGAGGTAACATTACGGGGCTCATTTTTATTACCTACGGTTAATGATCACTCTGTGCTTGGTTACTGTGCCTTTGCCTAAGATTACCTTCAGAAATGTGTAAAAAGCAGATCTAACGAAAGAGCCTTTGCTGTTTGCTCTGCATGCATGTGAATGAAATATTTAACTTGGCCCTGATTTCCCACTGTCTGAATTAGATGAAATAAGCGTACTGATTGTGATTTATCCCTTCAGTCTCGATTAGTAGAGAAAAATAAGAAGTTGAGGCTTGTTCCCATGCTTTCTCTGTGTTATTTCAAAATAGGAAAATGATGAGGATAACATAATGGTTTCTGTGAGCACTGTGATACCCTTGTTTTTGTTCATGTAAATAAATCTAGGCTGTCTAACACTTACAAAACAGTAAAAGCTGCCTTGTGAAAATGACAACTGTGAAGATTACAGTTTGCGTTTGCATTAATCTGGATCACTGAAGATGGAGAAGCCAAAATACCAGTCTGTGTAAAGGTTTCCTTCTCCTGTCACGGGATGAAGGATGTGGGATGAAGGATTGTTTTTTCACTAGATGTTTAAAACCCTTGAACTTTAAAGCGAAACGTGCAAGCTGAATTCTTTCTGCCCTGGTAATTGAAATGCGATTGCCTGAGACCTGGGAAGTGTGCTGTGTGAAATAGGAGAAAGGCACAATGGATTAAGTAGGGGGTCTCATCCCAACGTTACGTCTGGCACCCTTTCTGGAAAGTGCTATTCTCTGCTCTGTCATCTGCTGAACGGCACGTGCAGCGGCTCGTTTCTCACGGCTAGATGACCAGTACTAACTTCGTGGAGAAAAAGGAGCTACCTGTACAGCTGGTCCATACTGCCCTCTGCAGTAGTTGCAGTCTGTCTTAGGGGTCTTTCGTCTGAACGGTGGTGGAATAAGAGCTCCTGACAGTGAGCTTTCAAGGCACAACATGAGAAAGGCTATCGTAAACGTCTACACTCGGGAATTAATTTAGACTGTGGCAAAAACTTTGAAGGAGGTGGGAAAGGGAGAAGGCAAAGGACGTTCATATTTTGATTATTCCTTTAGTTTTCTTGTTACCTTTTCTTCTAAGTCCTCACAAGTAGAAAAGAAAAACTAGGTATTTTTATTTTTGTCAGAGAATAACATTTAACAGTTTTGGGTGACCTTGTTCTCTCTGTCCTCCAGCCATTAAATTTAAGATATGCTGTTCTTGCATAAAGTCTACAGTTATAAATGTATAAGGAAAATGTCAAGTGGCTAGGCACAAAATTTGATCTGTCGTCTTAATTATGTAGACACTGCAAACTTCTCCATGTACTGCTTAAAACTCTTTAGAAAAAACACTCGCTGCTTATGTGCAATTTTACTATGACAAAGCAAGGTACACACTATAGAATGGTAAATACCAAAACTTCCAACAATTTTACTGTAGATGTTGAGGGAGTAGGTAGCACACTGGAGGGTAATGTTTAGATCCCGATAATTTATTTACTTAAAACAGGCTGCTAATGGACTTTATGTAGTTCAGAAGAGTAAGCTAGTGCTTGTCTTGAATTAATTGTATGAATTAACAGAACTTGCATGTTTAAAAGGCAAAAGTGGACTGATGTAGATCAAGTTAGTTAAATTTGGGAGTTTAGATTCACGGGTCACTGATTAACTCAACAGATTGGTTATGTCAAAGTTGTTTCCAAACAAGACTTATTGCTGTTGATAGCACGTTTGATTATTAAGCTAAACACTTAACTAACCCCCCTGTGATTTAGCATGCAGAGTGTTTACTTAGTTGCATTTCTCATTAGTTAGCTGCTGAGAGGAGATGAGATTAGCAGGTTTTATTTATGTTTTGGCAGATTATTGTATAACACTTTCTTGTGCTGCTGCACTGCTAAGATTATAAAATTAATAGGAAATGCTTTGTTGTTTTTTTCTTAAAAAAAGCCTTCTACTTGGTTCTTTAAGATTTACATGATTTGTTGTTATTTGTAAGTGCTAGCCATGTATATCCTGCTTTGCAGAGCTGCCACAGAGAGACTGAAATGCAAGAAAAATAAATTTTTCATTAGAACTTTGATTTTACTAGTTCTAAATTTGGAACAGCAATCATATGAAAATATTTATTTGTACTTTAGAGACACAAAGAGCCCCCTAAACTGGAAAAGATAATTTGTCAAGTTGATGTTATGTGAAATTGTCAACCGTTAATAAATCAGAGTGTTCTGCACTAGAATAGTTCAAAATCCCAAAATGGAATTACTTCCCAAAGTAATTGGGTAAAAGAGCAGTGTGATACCACATAGACTGGGAAATACCTGTGGTTAGTAGAGGCACAAATGAGTTCAGCTACAAAAGTGTAGTTATAAAGTTGGGGAAAATGCATAGGAGACTGAAAACCAAGTTATTTGTTTTCTTACTGCAAACATAAACAGAGATTTATGAATGGAAGATGTGTATGGGGAATGCTGAGTTCTCTCCACTGGGTATGTCACTTGCTACTTAAAGGAGCAAAATTTGAATGATGACTTGGTGAAAGCAGCGCGCAGGGTTGGTCGTACACTGTACAACCTGTGGGTAGTCATTTGGATTAAATTCCAGAGGAAGTGCAGAACAGTGTTGGAGTGGATGGGTACTGTCAAATGCTAGCTTTAGGGGACAAACAGTAAGAAAGGACCCAAACTTTGTTTTACCCCTCATATGTCATTAAGAGGAGTGAGGATGATCCTGGAATGTGTAAGGCTGAAAGATTTGTGAAGAAAATAGCTAAAACTTGCTTCTACACCTTGGAGCATGAAAATGAAAAAAAGAAAAAGTTACATGGATAGAGATCATGAATCAAGGGACATTTTCAGCCTAGGGAGTATTACAGTGTCAGCTTCCTGGCTTTCTCTCAGTGAGTGAGATTGTTTAGCCTTTTTGTACACTTTCAAATATTGAAAAGCTTAAGACTGAATTAAATCCACCTGAATTCTGATCATGTAACATAGGGTCTAATGTATTTTTTTTCCTTGTGAAAGTTGAGTTTTGATTTATTTACTGGGAAGGCCTAGTTAGAGAAGCCCCAAAAGTAACATGATCGGGTTAAAACCAAAAAGAACTCTTTATCTTTCATGGGTAACAAGGCAAACATAGTTCTTGTAACTGAGTGTCCTTCACTGGAAGTCCAAATATAATAAATGATTTCCAAGCATCTGAATGACTTGTGTGTCAAATCCCACTGACACTCAGGAGCCTTTGAAAATGTTACGTTACCGTCCATAGTTATGTAACGTGATCAAACAGTGAATGTAGGCTTGTAGGCGTTCAAAGCCAAAAATGTGGTAAATACCTTAGTGGGGTGATTTAGTTCAGTAGCAGAGTCAGCATTTGATAGACTTGTGCATGACTTCACTTAAGTGCATTTAAAATGCAGTTGTGTAGTCCTTTTCTTTTATAAAGCATATATATGTTTAATATTGCAGCAGTTTTTAAAAACTTTGAAATGAGTTACATGTTGGAATAAATAATATAGTTTTACATTCTAATGTTTTCCCCAACTGACAGGATAACAGAACGAAACCTGTTGTATATTTAATGTGTAGTTTGCATTCAGTCTTGGGAGTAAAATTTGAGAACATTCAAATGAAGGAAAGCCATAAACTAGGATAACTAATCATAGTCTGTCCATAGTTTGCACATGTGAAAATGAGTCATAAATACATGGTGACTTACTAGTATTTTAAATATCAATATGAAATGTTTTTCTATGGCTGTGGACAGAAATGTAATTATTTTAATCGTAGATGTACAATAATTATTTAATTTCATAAGGCAGTTGGACTTCTTACTGGTTGTGTGTTTAATTACTGGCAGGAATCATCTCGTGAGTTAAAAAAAAAATATTTTCCCCATTAGTAAGATGCATCACTCCACAGTCATTTGTTGTCGTTTCTGCTCGCAAACTGTTTTGGGAGAAATACATTCTCAGCATTATGTTCACATTCTATTTATGAGTGTTTCTTTGACAGATTTTGTAGCAGCATACCTAATTTTTGTGTCATTTGACCTATTTCCAAGCAGTTTTGAGTTGGAAATTACTTCAGATATTTGTTGAGCTTCAAAAATCTGTAGTCACTTTTCTCTGTAAAAGTTGCAGATTTGTTGCATGAGTATGTTTAGAGCCTGCAAAATGGTCTATCTACAAGTTTGAGGGAAAAATTTGGAAATTCTGTATTTAGTAGGTATGTTCTCTTGTTGCATTTTAACTTCTGTACAAGTTTCTCTGCAGACTCAATGTGCAATATGTTTAAGTATCTCATGGAAACTTTCTCCTATCCTTAACCCCTCTCCTTGTGCCTTAGACTGTGTGCTGTGACAGCATGAGGGGAGTCCTGGTAGCCAGGGGATTTTTCCTGAACAGGGCAATCAAGTAAACTGCTTGAAGTAGGGAACAAGACAGAATTATTGAACACACTGACTAGGGGAGGGTGACGATGGTAATGGAAAAAAGGTGCTTAAAATACAACTTAAGTTCAGGTATCCTGAATCAGCAGATTCTGAAATTCACATACTTTCCTGTTAAATTCAGAGGAGAGGTGGAAGGGCAATAGATGGTTAACCTTTGATGCTGTGAACTTAAAAGTAGTTTGGAATATTTGTACTTTTATCACAAGTCTTTGACATAATAAACAGTTGACACATGCACCCAAAAAAGCCCCCTTAGTTTCAGTGAGATGTGGATGCCTGCACTGAGTAAGAAATAGTCCCTTAGTCCAGCCAAGCAGTAAGCTCTTAACATTCCAGGGTGTGATGTTTGATACAGTACAGTTTCAAAAGCCTCAGTAACTTGGAAGATGAGTCCGTAATGAAGAAAATGCATTATTCCATCCACACAAGTTCCACTTTTGTAATTACACGCAATATCGATAGAATGTAAAGCTTTTTTATAGAGACGGTTGATGTTTTTAGAGGTTCTGCTTTCCTCTAACCAACCTTTGAATTATTTGAGATGCTTTATGAAATCATACAGCTTTTTTTGTATTATATACCATAAATGCCGGAAATACAGCTACAATCACTGACCTTCGGCTGTATAGTGGTAAGATAAAAATTTTCAAAACCTTTGGGCTGGATACATAAAGGGCATTGCTTTGTACATCAGGGAAACTTCACTTAAGAGTGAAAACCAGAGTATTCATCTGGTTAGTCCAATTCATAGGCTTTTAAAAAAAACAAAAAACAAACCACACCCACCATGTAATACTTTTTTGTTCCAACTGAAAATGATGACTCAAAATAAGAGCTCACCTTTAAGGAACAAAACAAGGAAAGACAGATACCACAGTCTGTCCCATTGGCAGCTGAGAGGAAGGAAGCGGTTTGTTCAAAAACTTCCCCCCCCCCCCCCCCCCCCGATCATTCTGTCACTATTATTGAGGAGGCTTCTGCACCTTCTTGTGTGCTCTGGGATGAAATGTTCATAGTGTATTACAGAAACAGAGCATGTTTCACGAGCCATAAATTGATGATACTAACAGTATCCTTATATTCTGTAAATATACACACATATATATATATGACTTTTATTGAAGCCATGGGCCTTAGTACTTTCTTCTTAGCTCAAACATTTAATCTGTACAATTGACTTAAGCAAAGAAGCTGTGTTATCTTTTTATAAACTTTAGGATATAGAGAAACAAAATTTGGTCATTTCTTGTGTGATGCATAGAAAATTAAAAGCTTTATCAGTGTCTAGCAATTCAGATAATTCTAATTCTCAGATGACTCACAAATTAAATTTTGAGGAAAATTTAATCCTGAAGAATGAAGCTTCAGGCAGTTGAAAAGTCTGAGGTCTTCACTTATGTTTTTAAAAAGGGACTGCTAAAAGAGAGTATATCTCCTGCTTTTTTCCCTGTTGTTTTAACCTTTATAGAGACACTTAAAGGCTTTGGAATTTGTTTTATCAATAGAGCTGTTGGGACTGTCAAACCACTTCTTTGCTTCTGTTGAATTTAATATAGTCTCAAGAGCAGAAGTGGGAGCTCTCGCAAACCTTTACTGAGGGAGCAGGAAGTAAATTGAAATATACAGTATTGTTCACTTTCCCATTGCTCAAGCATTTTGTGAATGACTCTCTTATTCTATTTGAATAGATTAAATATTCATGTTTGGTTTCCTGCATTTTTTTTTTTTTGGTGATAATACCTCCCAATGTGCTTATTCTCTTACCTTCTGATTTGCTGGCTCTTACGCTGAATAGAGAAGTGAGGAAAAAATAGCCCAGAACTCTTGTAATGTAGTGTAAAAAGGAGGCAAATAAATACATTTTTGTGTAGATTACTCCTATTTTATTTACTGGAGAAATTTGCTGGGTTATTTTGCATATGTGATACTGAATCCTGTAATAAGATAAGTTATAAGAGTTATCTTGTTTCTTTTAATATAGTATTCAGCATTTCCCCTTCTATGAATAATGTACAAGACCACCACATCAATAAATGTGTTTCGTTGCTATGTACTACTGATAGGTTTTAGTTGTGGGGTTTTTTTTTTTTTAATTACTATTCAAAAGTCAGGCTGTATGGGGAAAGATATGTGAAAGGTATCTGTTCGTCTCCCCGATCCTTTCTGCTCTTCCCTGGGTACAGATGCTCATACTGGAATGTAAGGGATGAATTTTCAGGCATACTGCAGTTGAGCATGCGGAAGAGAGAACAGTTCTTGATCACAGTCAGAAACAAAACAATTGAGGCATCTGACAAAGTCCCCACCACTTTGGATATTTTAACTAAGAATTTTTTATTGGGATAGCTAGATATATTAACTACCCAATCTTGAATATTTGGGAATGAAATGCTGTTGGTTTTGGAATTTTGAGAAATATAGTTTTTTAATAATATATTTTGAAGAGGTATTGAGAAATGAAAGATGAAAAAAAAAAGATAAACTCAGAATAATCTAGCATAAAAATGCCAGTGCAGCTCCATAAGAAGCAAACTGTTGTCTGTTAGATCCAATTCGTCACTGGTGCTGTTTGTCTGGTTTGTTTTTTGTGTACTGTGGTCATTCTATTTCAGTGCCTATGGAAGATACCGCATGCTTTTGACTTCTTGTTCAATGCAGTGACTGTAGTAGTGACTATGTAGCTGTGAAAGAGAAGGGAAAGATTTTATTTGCCTATATAAAAGAACAAAAGAAAAGCATTTATTTACATAATTTATATATTATAACTCAAAATACTTTTGTTTAATTGTATCCTTTTGTTTTGATTGTTTAATTATTTGCATAGAAAGTTAAATATGCAGGCATACATACAGTCAACTTTCATATTACAGAAAGTTTAGTCTTTTATCAGGTGTTTATTTTCAAGACTGAGTTTTCTCTGTGGAAGAAATTAATAAACACACACTTGTAATATATCATTTCTATTCAGTGAGTCAGGTGCATGTTATCTTGGATTAACATGTGATAAATGAAAATACCAAAGACCAGAATACTGTCCACTAAAAGAATGCATAGGATGATCTTCATCCTGTTTTTGAAGCAGCTTTACTAATACTTCAATGTTCTGTATTTGAACTAAATCGTATTGTTAGAATTACAGAAAGACAAGTATCTAGACCTATGGGCTAACCATAGTTAATGAGAATACTGAAGAAAATAACTTAGTATTTGCTGTTAGAGATGGGCAGGTTTTAAATCTGTATTTTGCAAGTAACTTTCCCTCTCCTGGAATTGGTGTGGAGCATTTAAAGTGCTTTTTTATTTTCCTGAAAAAACTTGAGGTTTTTGCTAATTCTGTTGTATTTGCTCTTGGAGATCAGACATTTGCATTCAGAATGCTTAAAAAAGCAAGACATTGACACCATGGAGCATTACATTGTTTTAAAGGTGTTTCTTATTTTATGCCACACAAATTCTGGATGCTATGGCTGTGATGTGATTTGGACTCAGGATGTTTATTTCAGTGATGCTATACTATTAATGTGTAGTTGTTTAGTCCAGTTAAATGTATTTGAAGCATTTTTCTATTCAAGGTAAAATTTAGAAGAGTTTTGAAATATCTGGATAAAGTGCAGCTGTTCCTCTTGGGCACATGAGTCATAGGATTTGAGGGAAGCAGCACGTTTATTTGCAGTCCAGTTGCTGAACTCTGCCACATCATTGAGTCATTAACTTTCCAGCATCTTTTACTTGGAAAGAGAATGGACTTTATCAGTGTGCCCTGAGCCAAGCTCACGTCTCAGAAATCACATTGAAAATGTAGGGGGGACGGTTGAGGTTTTCAGATGTTAAAATATCCTTTGTAGGCTTAATGCTTTAATCATGGCTTTACAAAAAAACCCCAAACCCTAACCAAAAAACCCCAAACAAACCAATTCTAAAGGAAAAATATCCTTTAGGTATCCTGAAGAATGTGCTGAGTGTATGAATCACAAGTGATAGGGAAGGCAGAGATTCTTCTCAGAGGCAGCAGGAAGAGAAACAAGAATAATAATGTACTACATGCTTTCTTGTGTAAAGGGTTCAAAATTTACATGGTTTGCAATGTTTGCCCTGCTAGTCGGTCTTTCAAGCACTTCCATTTCATTCTGGGTTTCTTGACTTAACTGTGCAGATTCCCCCCACCTCCTTTGGCATTTGTCTTTTAACGTGATGACTTGGGATGGTTTATAGAGCATCCGTCATTTCTAACAAGCGAAGGGTCTGAGGGCTAAAGGTAGTTTTCATGGCCAGCATCCACTGTGTCTTAGAAGCTCCTTAGAAAGCAATGTTACACCAAACACTTCCCTGAAAAGAAGATGCTGCTTTGATATAAACTATTAATGGCGCTGTAGGTAACAACTTATCATGTCATCTTTCACTGAACTAATAATGGTTGGTGTGTGGCTTCTTTTGTATTTATTTGCTTGTGTTTGTGCCTAGGTGCACAGTTAGGGAGAAAAAATCCCACCTTCTTCTAGGTGCAGATTAATATCTTTCATTGTGTAAGTCTTTCTGTTTCTCATTATCAGCCTAACTCTTGGTTATAGTGGGGGTTTTTTGGGTTTGTTTGGGTTTTTTTGAGGGCTTGTTTGCCTTTTTTAGGCAGTGTTGCCAAACATTTATGTTTGTATTGGTTTGTTCCTGAACTCTGTTGTTGTAAATTTTACCTGTTTATTTTTTTTTCCAGGCACTTCAGAAGTTGAATGTTTAACACAAACATCTTGAGGGAATTGTTTATAAGCAGTTTTATGCTGGTTAGAAATGCTATGGTCCTTGGAATTATGCTGAACTCTGGCTTTGTGGTAGAAAAAATAGAAGTTACATATGAGAGGAGATCTGAAGTCTAAATATCCCAAGTGTTCTTCTAGGCCAAAACTTTGTGTAAGATGTTAGTGCAAATATTATTTTATAACATTGATGCAGTATAGCAAGTGAGTGTCACTCTGTTTCTTTGCTCTGGGATGTTTTTTGAGGCTGAGAGTCTCTGCTCGTTGCCTGAGAGATGCAAAATTTGGTACAGACTTCTACCTGAGAGCAGTTAGGAAGTTGACCAGAATGTCTGGATGACAAAGATAGGCATTCAAACCTGCTTGTGCCACCAGCAGGATAGTTCTGGATTGTTGAAATACAACTGACAGAATTCTGTCAGAAAGGACCTTAGTGTTTTTGCACTGATTATGATGAATTAACCATGGTTTATTTAGCTTCTAAAAGTGACTTTTTCTGTATTTTTTTTCTATTTTTCTTTCTCTCTCTTCCTTTTTCTTGTCTTATTTCCCCCCCCCCCCCCCCCCTCCATTGTACAGGTAGCGCTGAAATGCTTTCTGCCAGTATAGGAGGATCTGCTTTTAGGGATGTTTTGTTTAAATAGTTAACTGGCAGGTTGCTCCTAGTGTAGACATATCCTTGATATGACTCATTTCAAATTCCTGAAGGAAGAGCTGAAGTACTTTTATTCTCTAGAACAGTATCATGAGACGTGGCTACAATTTCCCAGCTGGGAACTGAAAATGACTGTGTGTAGTCAGGTGTAGAGGCAGCACTGACCGAAGTAAGGGCTGTGTTGCTTCCTGACTGTACAATTGGGTACAAGGATAGCTGGGATGGAAGAAAGTTAATTTCCTACAGTGATCCTCCAGCTAACCTTTTGAAGATTTTACTGAAACCATGGGGAGGAAAGGGGAGGAGGAAAAACACCTCTTAAATGGGGAGGAGGAAAAACGCCTGCTAACTTCCATGCTGGTAGCTTCTTTTAGACGAGGAACCAGGAGATGCACAAGTCCATGGGACCTGGTGAGATGTATCCATGGGCCCTGAGGAAACTGGTGGATGATGTTGCTAAGCCACTATCCATCGTATTTGAGGGGTCATGGCAGTCCAGTGAAGTTCCCACTGACTGGAGAAGGGGAAACATAACCTCTATTTTTTAAAAAGGGAAAGAAGAAAGACCATGGGGACCTACAGGCTGGTCAGTCTCCCCTCTGTGGTTGGCAAGATCATGAAGCAGACCCTCCTGGAGACTATGCTAAAGGCACATGGAAAATAAGGAGGTGATTGGTGACAGCCAACATGGCTTCATTAAGGGCAAATCGTGTCTAACAAATTTGATGGCCTTCTACAGTGGGGTTACAGCATTGGTGGGTAAGGGAAGAGCAGCTGATGTCATCTACCTGGACTTGTGCAAGGCATTTGACACTGTCCCGCACGACATCCTTGTCTCTAAATTGGAGAGACATGGATTTGATGGATGGACCACTCGATGGACAAGGAATTGGTTGGATGGTTGCACTCAAAGAATTGTGGTCAACGGCTCGATGTCCAAGTGGAGACCAGTGACAAGTGGCATTCCTCAGGAGTTGCTATTGGGACTGACACTGTTTAAAATCTTTGTCAGTGATATGGACAGTGGGATCGAGTGCACCCTCAGCAGGTTTGCTGATGACACCAAGCTGTGTGGTGTGGTAGACACGCTGGAGGGAAGGGATGCCATCCAGAGGGACCTTAAAATGCATGAGAGGTGGGCCTGTGCGAACCGCACTGTATTTGAAAAATGACCTCATGAAGTTTGGCAAGGCCAAGTGCAAGGTCCTGCACGTGGGTTGGGGCAATCCCAAGCACAGCTACAGGCTGGGTGGAGAATGGATTGAGAGCAGCCCTGAGGAGAAGGACTTGGGGGTGTTGGTGGACAAGCAGCTCAACATGACCCAGAAGTGTGTGCTTGCAGCCCAGAAAGCCAACCGTATCCTGGGCTGCATCAAAAGAGGCGTGACCAGCAGGTCGAGGGAAGTGATCCTGCCCCTCTACTCCGCTCTTGTGAGACCCCACCTGGAGTACTGCATCCAGCTCTGGAGTCCCCAACATAAGAAGGACATGGAGCTGTTGGAATGAGTCCAGAGGAGGTCCACGAAGATGACCAGAGGGCTGGAGCACCTCTCCTGTGCAGACAGGCTGAGAGAGTTGGGATTGTTGAGCCTGGAGAAGAGAAGGCTCCGTGAGACCTTCTAGCAGCCTTCTGGTACCTAAAGGGGCCTACAAGAAAGCTGGAGAGGGACTGCTGACAAGGGCCTGGAGCGATAGGACAAGGGGTAATGGCCTTAAGCGGAAGGAGGAGAGATTTAGATGAGCTATTAGCAAGAAACTCTTCACTGTGAGAGTGGTGAGGCACTGGAACAGGTTGCCCAGAGAAGCTGTGGATGCCCCATCCCTGGAAGTGTTCAAGGCCAGACTGGATGGGGCTTTGGGCAACCTCGTCTAGTGGAGGGTGTCCCTGCCTGTGGCAGGGGGGTTGGAACTAGATGATCTCTGAGGTTCCTTCCAACCCAAACCTTTCTATGATTCTGTGTGTGTTTATGAACAGTGTGATGAGATAGGATTGCAGGCACCTTGTCAAAACTCTTCAACTGCTTTTCAAGTAGTGCTGTAATTCTACCGTAGCCTGCAATTCCAGATAGGTTCGATAAGGAAGGAGTGCAAAGAACTGTAAAACTGAGATTGTTACTCATTCAGGAGAATACACTGTTATTGCTGCTTTTTGTGGTGGCTTAGGGAGGTCTAGACAAGTGAGGTATCCTGCTGGACAACTTGCTCATTATTGAGTAGGCTGTAGCTCCCTACCAGTCCTGAAACAGTGATGCGTTATTGCTCTGTCCCAGGGATACTCTTTCCTCTTCTTTCTGTCATCTTTATTTCTGAACCTAGCTTTCTGTGCTTTAACTCATAGAAATGAATATTCAGAATAATTCTTGGGAGTTCTGACTCCTCCTGTCACATCTTTTGTATATAGTGTGCCTTCAATTGCTTTCTCTCTCTGTAGTTAGGGTGGTCAACACTTCAAACTCCTTTTTGCTTGTGTAATGTTTGACTTGTTAGGCATTAAAAATAGATCTCTACAACAAAGGGTGTATCTTATAATTTTTATATTCTGCTAGCTTTTGAGAGAACATTTATGGCACAGTACTTAAACCAGACTTTGTTAGTGTGTTTTGTTAATACTACGCAACAGCTTTTTTTTTTTTAACCGGTTACTAAATTGTCCTTGTAAATGTTATTTAACGTGCATACAACAGACAAGGTCTTTGAAATACTTCGCAGCGCTTTTTTTTTTTTTTAATGTCTCATTCAAAAGTTCTCACCATTCTAGTCCATTATAATGCCAGACATTTAAACTATTTTTTTGCCAGAGAAAAATAACTTTGATTAAAAAAAGAAAAATGCTTCTCTATGTTTTTGCATAGAGAAGAGACAAACTGGGCTTAAACTGAGCAAGAATTAAAAGTTTTCCTATTTAGTAAGCTACATGTAGCTGTGCAGGTCAGGAAGTATTGGGATAGGTTTCCTGGGGAGGTTTGGTAGATAATTAGCCATGCCTTTAAGTCAGGGGATAAAATGGATACTTTCTTGAGGTTTCTTCCAGCTTCTTTTTTCTAAGAATGTTCTAGTATTTAGTATATATTACTGACCCTATGGTAAAAGGAGTAACACAAATGGAATAGGCTTTTGAATGATGCTTATCAACAGAGTATTAGAGTGTCTGATCTGAAGAAAAAGATAAAGTTGATATGATTTCATATTGTAGATCTGAAGATGATGATTGTCATAGGGCAATGTTAGTTATTACCTGCAGTGCATGCAACTAATAATGTCCTTGAGGAATTGGTGGAAGGTGGGCAGATCAGAACTTTCAAAATTTATTCCTACTTTTCTGTTAAAGACCTCTTGGACTTGTATTAATACTTAGCATTTCAACCTTTTTACTGTCCTTTAAATGGTAGGCTACACATCTTTTTGAAAAAGACTTTGAAGACTTGCAGAGGAATGTTTGGTAGAGGATTCTGCTGCTGAGAGTTTTAAAGAAAGTGTAGAGACATGTATTTATGGAAATATGAAGCATTTAGCTTTGACTGGAGGGCAACAACTTTGTAAGCTAAGATAGAAACCCAATTGAATCTAAGTTCTTAAAACCTGTCTTACCTAGTTTAGATGCGTTGGATTCTTTGCAGTTTATTGTATGAATTGTTGGAGAAGGCTTTAAACTGAAACTCTTATCAGTGCTTTTGTGTCAGAGCCCATGATATGTTTTGTAAGAGTAAGGAGCTACTTCGCTGTGTGTTTTCCCCTCTTCTGTGGTTGTGCTCTTCTCTGGCCTTATTGTCAGCAAAGCACTTCTGTGTCTTTGTATAGTTAAAACATAAAATGTGCTTCAGCCATAGAGTTTTAAAAGAATGCTTTAGTGTAGCCATTGAAAAAAATAAGATACAGCTACTTTATTGGGATGCATCAGCATATCTTTTGAGTGTTGAAAACTGCCAGAAGGGCATTGCACTGGTACACAGTGCTGTGCATAAAGTTTACTCTCCGTTTCATTTCAAATTGAGGTCAGAATGATGAGGTCCTTAGGAACGTGGGACTCACTAACTGAAACATAATTTTCAGCAGCTTACCAAAAATCTTGAAGTGATAAGCAACACTTAAATTGTTTGTGGTGAAAATCAGGAGTACAAACCCAGAATACTCATATATTTTCCAAGCAAAAAACTCTGTAGTAGTAGTAGTAATAAAACCTTACTAATAACGCTTTTCTAATTGAACTATAATTCTTATCACTGAGTATACAGATATAGAAAAGCTGATGAAATAGAGGATATTGACTGCATTTGTGGGATACACAATTTCAGATTTTATTTCACTTAAAAATCTGAGTGTATGTGAATATTTCTGATTGCCAAGTTCTCTATAGGTCCACCTGCACTTGACATGTTCCACTTCTGCCCTTTTATTTGAAAAGAATTTGGCATACATCATTCTTGAAGAATAACTGAGCTACCTCAGCTTAAAACTATGAATAATTGTTTAAACTGTCCAAAAAACCTTGCCTGTATCCCATTAGCAAGACCATAAATTAAGGAGGAACTATAAATATCAAATATGCAGCATATATGAAATCAATGAGGTGACTTCTGATTTAGAAAAGTAAAATTACTTTCTCCAGAAGCTAGTGTATAGGATATAAAGAACTTTCAAAGGACGATTGAGGGTCTTAGTAGCACAATCTAATTAACCTCCTTCCTGTACAAGGTGAAGTGTTATATGCTGTAAGCAGATGATGAAAAGTGTAAGGGAAATACAGAACTGGATCAATTGTCTTTTAATGATAAATAATCCTTCTAGTCTGGTTGGATGAAAGTAAACATATGTGGGCTATGGTTTTGCTTTTGCCGTGTGCCAGGATTCAGCTCAGAGTGAATTCTTCCGCGGAGTTATAAACCCTTGCAAATTGCTTTATAATGGAAATGGTGACAGGCTATTAAGTACAGTAGTATAAATGCATTGATTTAACATATGTACAGTTGTCCTAAGTTGCCAAATACATGAAACAGTATGTGCTGAATGTATAGGGAGGAGGCTTCTTTGTATTTTTATCTAATTAATGACAAGATTCATATTATGTTAATGTTTCCTAAACATACAGCCCCTGACAATACTGGACCGGTATCATTCAGGGACTAAGGCACATTTGTACTATAGTGACACTGCAATCCCGCTCCAATTGTTATACTGGAAAGGGACCAAGAAGCATTTAATATGATGCGTTTAATCACCAGTACAATTACAGTGTCACTGAAGCAGATATGTTTGCCTACTACCAAGTCAGAGGTACTTCTGAATCATAAAGAATCATTACTAGATATGCTGGCAAACCTTGTTCCCAGTAAAAATGCAGAATCTGGAATTTTGCAATCTTACTTAATTAGCAACTGTGGCTTAAATATCTTTCAAATTGAATGCCAAATGCATGCTATATGAAAGCATTTTTTTCCCTCCAAATTCATTATTCTTCCATCCTCAAAAGAGAGCCAAACAAAAATTATTTTCAGGAGGGGCTCTTATTCTGGTGGTTTTTTCAAGCATTGAGAATATACACCTATGCTAGAATCGTTACTTATTTTTACTCTGGTGCAGCTGCACAATTCTGGCTATTGGTGGGGATTTGCATTAATAATGCTAGTTCACTATTACCTTAAAAACTGTAGGAGACCTAATACAGATCAAACTGAGCATTTTGTATTGCCCTTTGGCACTTGCGTGGCTTTAAGCTAGTATTAGTTTTCAGCATTTCTGGTTCGTGGAGTTTTTTTCTTTTTTTTTTTTTTTTTTTTCTTCTTAAAGATGGGAAGCGCCTGACAATCTGCTGGAAAATGTAGGCTTTTGTTAGAAAACCTTCAGTTTTTATTAGGCATGCCTATATTAATTTCTTGGCAGAAAATTGTTTACGTTGGGGAGGCTGAGATCAGGTTAATTTCTGTACACTTCAACTGTCTTCAGATATGCAAAATTTCCACATGTAATTTGTTCTTGAACCTTCAGATTGAGATTGTCTTTTTCGGATTCTGGCTATTCTGATCAACTATTGTACATCTAACAGTCTTATCTTTGAGATTTACGGCTAGAATATCAACTTCATTCTCCAGATGTGGTTTTGTATTGGTAAAATCATTCACTGGGAGAGGAGGAAGGAGAAACAAACTTTCAGTGAAGACAGAATAGAATGGGCATTGATTTGAATGGTACCTCATGATGGTATACTGCCAAATGGCAAGAAAGAAAAGGAATAATTAGTAGATAGGGCATAAATTTGAGTACATAATTTTCAGTGCGTTTAGTGGGTTATATAAGGCCACACCTTCAGAAGAATGTACTGGAAGTAACATGAAAATGGAATCAGGGAAGCAAGCATAGGGGCTGAATAAGAATCTTAGTTCTTTAGTTTTATTAATTAGTTACGTATCAATAAATGGGATTTGATGTATGTTATTTTTGATACTTAGTGCCTCTCACTGGCTCTCACTTTGCATTATTTATCTTTAACTGGAGATGCAGATGTTGATCTCACTGAAGTTAAGCCCTTGCAGTGGTCTGCATGTGCTGCATCTATCTGAAGGCTCAAATAGGTTTTCTTGCTCTGGAGGTTTGTAGGCACAACAGTGCAAGTAAGGGATGATAGCTTGAATAGCCTCAAATACATTTTTTATTTTTATCCTTATATGTGATTGATTTATTGCTTAAAGTATAAATATGTTATAACTTCCAGAATTTCCCATTTCTGTAAATTTCTTCCTCTTTCAAAGTCCCTATGTCATCGTTACTATTTTCATGCCTCTGTTGTTAAGGGAGTGTTTTTTTTTTTTTTTCCTTTGACAGTGGAAGCACTTTTAATACCTACACTTGTTTCAGACCAAGCCCCCGGGGAGTTGTTGCATGCAATCATTCTGTAGCCTCTGGGGTTTTCCAGCTGGCTTGAAGTATCCTCTGCCTTTAACTTGCTCTGCCACTTGACCTTCTGAGCTTGCTTCACCTTGTGGTTTCCAATCTGCATAATAATTTTGTGTCACCCTTTAGTTAAATGGTTTCTTTTTGACAGATGGAAGTACCTTCAAGTAGGGTTTAACTTTATATTCTGCCTCGGAGATAATACCATTCTATTTGACTTGATTTATACATAAATATGAATGTCTTTCTGAATACCAGGTTAAATTATGTACAAGTGGAGCTTGTAAATTACCCGTATAAAACTGACTTTCTAGGGATATTGTACGTAGGGAATATATATTATAATAATTCTGGATTAGGTGTAGTTAAGCACAAAGCTGACTTTTATGAGGGAAATCTGGGAATTACCTTAATATGAACAGTTACAAACCGTGTGATTTGATAACTGATTCATAAGCATGTCCAGTATCCCCAACCTACTGATTCATAAGCATGTCCAGTATCCCCAACCTAACTGCAGCAGAAGTGGGTAGAAATGTTGGGTGTCAGCCCAAAGACTTGTAGTCTACAACATGCAATTTTCATTGCCAGGACCGACTTTGAACTGTAGGTCCACTGTGCCTTATTCACCTTTACACTCATCATTTTACTGTATGTTCCTAGAAATCTGAAATGTATTGCTTTCCCTAAAAGTCACCTGCTATAAGTAGAGTTGGCCGCTGTGACCATCTCTTTCCTATTAAGTGGAAGGAAGGGAGGCTGTGTCATGACCAGGACTGTTTGATGCTTTAGAGCTTTAAGTGTTTCAAATAAAATTACCTCAATAAATAGCAGATACTGCAGATATATGTTATATTTGAAAAGGCTATCAAGAGCAAAGAAATTTTATATTTTGGTGTTCCTGGCTGGCAGTAGGAGTTTCTGGTGAATGCTGGAGTCACTGGGAAGCATTTAATGTAAAACAGTGATGTGGTTAACAAGACTTACTTCATCGAGAAAACAGTAATATGCAGGTTTGCTCAATTTTAGAAGTCTGCTGAGAGAACCCTTGTTTGCTGTAAAGAGGAAATCCTAGCAATGAGAGGAGGGATTTGCAGTGTAACAAAGAGCCGTCAAACATATTTTACTTGACAGACATTGCCATGAGTCTCAGACAATACCTAGTAAGTTTGACATACGTAAACTGCTTAATGTATTTTCTTCGTAAAATTTTTCCTCTGATTAAATATTGTGCTTTCAAAAAGGGGCTGATTGTTGTTCTCTAATAAAAAAATGCCATTTTCTTAGGTCTAGTTTAATGTTGATGGATCTACATTGATATTAGTGACTGTATAAAAGAAACTAAAAGATAGGGGAAAAAACCACTCAAAGTTGAGATCCTCAGACTGACTTGGATGCCTTAAAAAAGCGTATAAAAGAATCAGAGAGAAAGTGGTCCTTGAAACTGTAACAGTGAATTGAAGTTACTGAGCTCAAAATCCCTTGTCCAATAGCACTGTCCTTTCAGAAAAGCTGACTTTTTTGTTATGAGTAAATGGCAGCCTTTTTTCTTTTTTCACATAGCTGTATGTTGTGTGTGTGTGCTTTCCATTGTTGGTGTACTGATAAGTAAATATTATATGAGGCTTTGGATTGATATTTAACAGCTGAGATGGTTGATTATACCACTGAAAACATTTGTCATTGCCCGTTCCAATGTCATCAATATGAACCATCTGAACTCTGCCTTTCTTTTTCTTTGCTGCCCCTGGGGTTTAATGGCTTTGCAGAGAAGCTCCTGCCTGGCATATTGAGCTGCTCCAGAAGGTCTAACCCATAAGCAGTGAGTACTGAGCTGCAGCACACTAATGCTGTAGGTGTTGACTCACCATGCTGTTTTTAATTGCAGTTCTTTTGAAGGTAGATAATCTGTGCAGACTGTCAACATAGATATTGAATCTTTGGATGTATACCAATTTGATGATGTATTTGTATGGCTACATATGCTGTTCCGTTTTTCTTTTCCTGGGAATTAACTTTTCTTCTGTGCACATATTGTTTGCATTTAAAACTAGCTTTCATGTGTCTGTGGCTCTTGCTATAGCTGGCAAATGCTTATGTCTCATATCTGCAGTGAACTATGTTGTTCTAGAATTCTTGAGCCTGATGTATACCAGCTTTCAAATGTGCATGAATTGAAAAGCATCTGTAATGTTTTGATGTGACTAATATGATTGACTAAGTCTGGATTTACTTTGTTACTGGAAAGTTATTCAAAATATCCATTTGCAAACTCGGGCAGGGGGGAATCTATAATTCTGATAGGTGTGTTCATTTGTGATATAATTGCTTGGAAAATATTGTCAAAATTTTTGTCTTGAGATAATAAGTAGTTTTGGTTTTTATAATTTGTATGTTGTAAGATGCAGATATCATCTCATAATTCAATCCATGTTTGGCTAGAAATTTACCAAAACAAATATTTTGGTAATATCAGTTATTTTTGTGTATACATATTTCTAAAGATAAAGACGCAATTAATTTGGCTAAATGGTATTTTCCAGCTAGAGGCTGCTCTGAGGAGACAAAAAGGTCTTGTGGGCATGGAGAGTTTTGGTACAGCCTTGCCTGTCAGTATGTATTTTCAGACCTGTCAGGACAGTGTTAATGCTTATATGTAATAGTGGAGCTGATTCAGGAATGATGAACGAATCAAATATTGGGCAGTGTGCACAGAAACTGGGTTCCTCTTACCTAAAGACATTTCAACACTTGGAGAACTTTTGAGAATATTCTCCAGCTCATATTGCAAAGGAGGTATTGTGATGTTAGAAGAGAACTTTTTGTAAACTGGGAGAAACTTATTCTCCCAAAGTATATTGCTTTGGGTAGTTTCTTGGTAGCCCCAGAGAGGTCTATAGCCTTAATTTTATTTTTTCTTTTGGTGCGCCTACTGACTTTCTTTACGAGGGTGAACACTTGTGGCATAATTGCACAAACACTTTGGAGACATCTGGGAGGCTTAAGATATTGCTGTCGTTCTCCAGCTGTTTTTGTCTCAGCTGAAGGTTGCTGCCCTCGAAGTTGAGCCACACTAATGGATCATATGAGCTATCCTACGCCATGTCAGTGCAAAGTCAGCCAGGTTATTTTAAATTATTGCTGGATGCAGCTGAGGGTAGTAATGAACAGCTTGAGGTAATAACTTCTTAAGCCGTTCCAGCTAGACTTCCAAGAGCACATCTGTCTGTGTCCTTATAAGTGCAATACTTTAATCTCTCTATTGCTGTACTGTATTCAGGATTTGTCAGGACCGCAGAGCTGTTGCCAAGGGGAGTCCAATATTCAAGTGGAATGTATTGGCTCTTCCTGTCTATCATTATTATCATATTGCAACAGAAAGATCTGAATGATGGGTGTGTAACATACACTGAATGATAAAGTAAGCTTATTTTCATATATGAGGTATATGTGTGGAAGTGATGTTTTGGAAGCTCTTTAAATTGGATAGTTTGCCATATAAAGTCTCTTCCCCCTGCCCCTGTTCCTAGTTCAGCCACTTCTAGCCACTTACCTTCAATTCCTAGCCATTTAAGTTCTTACCCTCTCTGTACCCTTGCTTCATTCCCTCAAAAAACTTCCCTGTATTGATTAGAAATATAATGAATTTTTTAGCTCTATTTTTTTTTTATTTTTGCCCCAGGTCCAGCAAGACTATGAATCTCTGTTCCAAATGCTTTGCTGGTAAGTGCAGTAAAAGGTTTTGTGTTTTTGTTAGATTATCGAAACCACGTTGTTGGCGTCTCCTTTAGGATTTGTGCATGGGTTTCTCTTCCTTCAGTGTGTATGCGTAATCGGGTTTTCCTCACTTTGGTGCTTCGTTTATTTACTAATCAAGAACGTCTTCTGTAAATGTACCAATCAAGAACGTCTTCTGTAAATGTACCAATCAAACCTTGTTCTTGAAGTTTATGGAATTCTGGAACACCCTTGAACTACAGGGCTCCTCTGTCAGCACAGCTCTTATATGGATGATGTGGCTTTCAAAATGCATAAGTTTGAATTGTAATTTGGAATTTTGTATGGTTTATTTTGTAATAATCTCTGAAATATAGTATGGATAAAAAATGGAAAAGTCGATATAGAACAGCTCTTGTTCCATTTCTTTTTAACTTGCAGCCCTTGAACACTAAACCATTAGTAGCTCATCAGCAGGCTAATTCTAATTGCTACATATTATTTTCTTATTGCAAGGTCGTTACTACTGTGTAAAATGTTAGGAATTGCTATTGACCTTTTCTTCTTAGCATCTTCTAGCTTTGCCTTTCTGATTATTTAGTATTGTAAACTTATTTTTTTAACGGTAACTAAAGTGCTGTCATAGTTCATGATTTTTAATTTCTCTTGGGGGAACAGATACAATATTAAAAAGTTGAGAATTTTTTTTAAACTATTTATTTATTTTTACAAAAAATATATTTTGACTTGTAACTTTCAGATGTTGGGTTCAGCATCACTTCATTAAACAAACACATGGGAAGTAAAGATTGTCAAAGGCTGTTCAGCAAAATGTTGCATGTGTTTCTTTGGCTGTTTTCCAAAGTCATGGATCACCAGAAAGGGTATATTGAAGAAAGTGCAAGTCCTTTATTGTACTCTTTCCCTACTGACCACAGTCAGAAACAAGCTCCTAGGTCTTTGATTTGGCTAAGTGCAACTGTTATGTTCATATTAGCACTATAAACCTCTTTTTGTGTACCTCAGAAATGTGGATTTTCTGGTTCTGAGATATCAAAATGGCCCATCCCTCATATTCTGAGTTAACAGAGTACCCAAGACTTCACAGCCAGCAGACAAGATATTAAGCAAAGCATTTTTTTATTTTGGTTTTACTGGGGGGTTTTCTGTTGTTTTGTTTGTTTTTAACAAGAAGAAAAAAAATCTTGGCTTTTATTCTGTAATTCTCCTGAAATGCCATTACCTCCAATCAAGTTCATTTTTTTTCTGTTGTAAAAATACAAGATGATATCTAAATATTTGTGTGATTTGGGGTGGGGAAGCTTACGTTTTAAAAATTTTCAAGACTTTCCTTGCAGCCTGTTGATTTTAATGAAATAAGACTTTTGAAGAGTTTGAGTAACTTAAAAAGCTACTGCTAGTTAGAACAAAGCCAAGTATTGTGGAAAAAGGCAAATTTACTCTTATCTTTTTAGAGCTTAACTATGGTTCCTTCAACAAGTATTGTAGAAATAACCAGTTCTGTTTGAGTAGTAACTCAAAACCTCTCAATGTCAGTATTCCAACATAAGGTTTTTTCTTTCTTTTTTTTTTTGGTAATGTTACTGAAAGATTTTTAGCATATTTTTTATGCTGGGTTTCCAGCCACAGTATTGAAATAGAAAGATGTATACACTTGTTTCTGTAAATTGAACCACCACAGTTAGCAAGATTTTAGGCAAGTAAGCTGTTAAAAGGTGTTTTTCACCATTCCAGGTGCTCCAAAGGTACGATGTGAAAAAAGTTCCTTTTGTTTCTCTTTTAATACGGCAAGTTGTTAATTCAAATGTATTGAAGCAGATTTGTATGCGAGGGAAAATTGGGAGTTGTTATTTCTCTTGACCGTCCTTTCCTTTCTCTTTTATTTTAGAAAAAAGAAATCCACACAACGAAAAAGGTTAGTAACTTTGTTAAATGACTGGGGTTTGGTTTGGGGTTTTTTTAGAGGGAAGGGATAGAATCCAGTCTTCCTATTTTTTTAAAAAAATAATTTCAGACACACAGTATCAAAGTCCCTTACATTTGTGTAAGTATTATCTTTTCATATAGGTCAGGGGAGAAGGACAACATGTCAGCAAGAGGCGAAAACATTGTTGGGTTTACATTGCAATATGAGTTATTATGTGGAACCTTCCTATCTTTATTGGGTTTTCAGCTTTCTGAACTATGTACTAGTTTGTAAATACATGATCATGAGCTCTTCTTTGCTTCTGCCCTTCCTCCCTCCCTCATCCACTGGAAAAAACGGTCATAGTCTGATGCCTGTGATGTTAATTAGCACAGAAATGGAGCAAAGGACAATGGTCAGGGGCTGTCAGTTTGCCTTCTTGTTTGACCAACTGCTTGTGATTTCTAAATTTATTATCAAGATAAGTTCACTGAATTTTCACTCCTATTTGTCCAAAGATGAAAAAAAAAATCCAGTAAAAGCAACCAGATTATGTAGCAGGGAGACTGGAATTCCTTGCTTTGGCTATCTTTGTACATTTTCTTGTATTGAACCTGGCAATACTTTTCACAGGTTATTCTAGAGATTGAGTTGTTCAGCTTTCTATGGCAAGAGCGTGCTGGATACTACACAGATACGTGCAGCCCTTTGCCTAGGAGAGCCCAATGTTTTGACCCAAATCTAGAAGGTTCATTGAGTTCTTCTGTACAACCATAAATCTGCTGTTCGTTTGTCACAGGCTACTTCTTGGCTTGCACATAAAGGTTGACAAATACTGCAGAGGAGCTCTAAGTTAGCTATCCTCTTCAGCCCTTTTTGCCTCCTCTTCACCTGATCTGCCTCTTCCAAGAAGGAATACCTGACTTGTTTTATTTAAGGCTTGTAGAAGCAGCAGGCTCTGAAATGTTCAAGAGTCTCCCTGAAATAGTTTCAAGTTAATTGTACTTCTGCAAAGTACTTTACAACATTCTGTCTCCAATTCAGTGCTGACCACATGCTCTCAATGCCTCAAAGTCTCCAGATACAGTACAAGTGTAATCCTACATATTAAATTGCTTCAAATAAATTTGCTCTTTGGATGGTTAAGGCCCAGTTGCTTCAGACTACTTGCACATCCAGAATACAAATGCAATAAAGTGTGTGAGGGTTTTAATCAGAATATAGGTTGGTAAGTGGAAAAAATGCAAATTATGGCCAGAGTGTCTCCCTTAGTGACACCACATCTTTCGCTAATACCACAGCCTCTCTTCTTTCAGTATGGTAAACTGTGAGATCTGAATCATTAAAATACAGGACAGTGATGAGTGAAATTTTTCAAAAGTACTCTTTATTAATCTATCTTTGCTCCCGTTAGGTTTATGGAAGTTTTAATATCAACTTCAGATAGGGACACTGAGTGCTTTTGAAAAGCCACTTTTACAAAGTAGGCTCTTTCAGGCAGGAATTCTACAGGCATTCACAGAAACAACACCTGGTACCTCAAGAAATCAATTTTAATTGGAACCTCTGGGAACAGTCACAGAGCAAACTATTACAGAGTAAGAACAAATATTTAAATACAGAAAACGGTAAAACTAGAGTTTCTACTCAAACCACCCCAAAAGAATGCAGTCTGCCTTTAATCCATTTGATTGTCAGTCTAGAAAGTTGAGTTTGTGTTATGGCGCTATCAGCATTGGAAAGAGGGGTGCAGGAAATGGATTTTAGCTTTTTCAGTAGTATGTGAAGCTGAAGGTAAGTGCAGCACTGGATGGTTTCGTGGAGAGATGCGTTTAGGAAACTGGAAGAAGGTAAAATGATGATTAGAATGTTCATGGATTTGTGAATCAATTTCATTGCCCTTCTGTCTGAAGGTGTAATTGAAACATCTAGAAGTGAGTGTCCATCTCTTAATGTATCTATGCAATGTTTATTTCATGTTCTGTGAAGCACTAGATCAACGTCACTGAATTTGAGAAAATACTTCAACCATATAACCCAAGAATTCTGAGTTTTAGGGACCTTGACTCTTCAGTTTTATTTTTAGTTTGAAATCAAACATATTTTTTTTACATGCTGGTATCTTGATGAGTAAAAATTATAGATTTTTTTTTTTAATCTCCATCTATCAAGTAGGAAATCAGTATTGTTGTAACCACATAGGTATTTTCAATACTGATGCTTAGTTCTATGCCAGATTATGAAATTTTGTAACTTCAATAGTATCTTTTATTCTCCTGAATTTAAAAGCTCTGATAAGGGGGGGGGGGGGGGGGGAAATCGACACTATTCTATATATCATCTGATTCTGGAAGTATCAGATTATTTGCTATTCTGTTTCCTGAACTCAGATGTATGACTGTAGAGTTATTATATGCTTTTGTGCATCTTAACCTTCTGTTTTGTTGAGCAGACCTTTATTTTGTCATGGCTAAGTCACACACAGTTTTCTGAGCTTACAGAATCGGGGGTTTTATGTGACTCAGAGTCACTTGAATTTCCTCTTCTCTCAGCCTTTGTAAATCGTGGGAGCTATTTAGAATGCTGCCTTGTCTGTCAGTAATAACACCTACTGTAAGCATGAGCTGGCAAAAATCAGCGCTCCTGCCTAAATAGATTTTGCTGTTAATCAGCTGCTAACTTGATCCTTAGTCGAGCTTTCAGCTTGCTTACTGGAAAGCATTTCAACACGTGCATCTTGCATGTTGCTAGTTCAGATTTTGTTATCTTTGCTTTATCCTGTTGTATGATAAATGATAAATTATGCTTTATTCAGCCCTTCTGTTTTTCATAAAGTTTTCATTCCTAAATGAATGATTAAAAATCTGTTAGGTTTGTATTTTCCATGTCCTTGTAATTTCTGATGTGAATCCACATTTGCTAGAAAAGCAGCAAGCATTTTCTAAAGTTTGAAAACAGCAGCAAGTGCTAGTTTTCTTTATCTGTACTCAAAATGTTTCTTTTTCAGTATGGTATTCCCTTTGTTGGCTCCTAATGGAAACCGGTGCCTCAATTTGTTGCTTCATTAGGCTAGAATTTGTTGCTGTATTCATGTCTGCCTTTGTATTTTGAAGTACATGGACTGCTTGCTACAAAAAACAGCGCTCACTGGCTAGCACTTGAAAGTAGTTGAGCTTCATCTTCAACTTTTATTACACAGTGGGGCTTGCAGCTAAATAATTCTTTGGGAGATTGTACAGCTGGTTACAGTGGCAACAAAGATATTGCAAATTTCTAGAACTCCTACTAATAAAGAGCTATAACATTCCAGATAAAAACATAAATATTGTTTGGCATACATTGAATTTCTTTTACTCTATGCCCAAAGAATTTTTAAAAAGAGGAAGCTGGTATGGAGAAGATGTCTTAGCATAATTAGTAAACTTGAAAAGGTGAGATGTGTGCTAAGCTTGAGAAAGACAATCACCATGAAAAGGAATTAAGAAAAAAAAATTGGATAAATTACTTTAGTTGGGTTTCACTTATAAATAAGCTTGATTTGTACTCCTCACCCCAAAGATTCTTTTTACTGTGTAGGCATGCATTATTCTGCAGCTTTAAAAAAAAAAAAAGTGAAGATCAGAGTAATAGCTCTGTTTGGGTTGTTAGAACTGCGTAATGTTTTGTAGAAGGATTGGGAAAGGATTTATATGGTTTTTTAGTTGATTCCTTTTCCTCTAACCTGTCTTAAGATTTTGGAGGAGAAATACAGATTAATAGAAAATGAGTTTATTCAAGTATAGTTGTATTATCTAAGCTTAGGACTAATTGTTTTCTTTCTGTCCAAAATAGTACCATCAACCAAATTATCGAGCATATTTTTGCTGCGTGTTCCTAGTACTCAGTATATTCAGGCAAATTGGAAATACGAGAGAGAAGGATACCTGAAGCTTTCTAGGCTTGCTGGAGTTTTAAGAGTTAAACAGAGATCACATTTTGAGTGAATATAGTATTATTTGAAGGGTCCACTTTTTTCTCTGTCTATGCTGTCATGGCATGGAAGCTGTGGAGTACAGGGCTCCTATGTTCCTTTGTGGCAATACTGATAGGATTTTGCTATGCATTATATAGAAAGGCACTAAAGGATGCCATGTGGAAGAGACAGCCCTCATCTGCTTGGGACCTGGCTGTGTGAAGGCGTTGTGTGCACAGCAGTGCTACGTAGGGTGTCAGTAGGGCCAATGGCTCAGCTGCTGGTTCAATTTGCTCAATTATTTTCTCTTTTTTCCTCCTCCTTCAGCTTCCCCCACATAGAATAATGGAAAGGGCAAGCACTGATGGGGGACAAACTCATGAAGTATTTCTATTTCTGTACAATTATTAGTGGAAGAAAGAGAATTTCTTTCACAGCTGGCACTCAAATGTTGTCTATTGAGATAGGACAGGTTTTTTCTTTTGCTTTTCTTCTTTCTGGCTACTACTAACTTCAAGTTAGTGGGGCTTTTTTCAGAAACATTTTCACCAACACAGTCTAGGAAAATTGAATGCCTTTTAATTAAGATCTTTAACATTTTACAGTCAATCAATCTTATCAGCAGGCTATCCTGTAGAACATTAGTGGCTATTTCATTGGATTGCATCTTGATAAATTCAGTCTAGTAGTCTGGGGCTCATTTGTTAAAAATAGAAATTAAACTCAAACAAAAATATGACCTCTTCTCAGTACTGGGTACCTGAAAAGACTGCCAAATAGTCTTCATTTAGTTTTTTCTTCTGTTTTGACAAGTCATCACTGATATTTTTCCATATGATTGCTTTTTGTTATCTCAGGCAATTGCCAGTCCCATAGTCCAGATTGATCTACAAGCAAAGAGCAGAGCTCAGCCCTTTTTTCCTCTCAGACTTGCATTATTTTTAGTTTTTCATAGCTCTGTTTTCTAGTATGTTTTCTTCTTTATGGTAAAGCCAGTTTCTTTCTGTTTTGTTAATATCTTGTTCACCTTCTAACTCATAACCTTTCCAAATGACTCATTGAAACACCAGCCGTAATTTAGTCTCTTGTGTGTAGGTTCTCTGATGATGTAAAAAAAAAAAAATATGTTTAGAAATATGACTTAATTGCCATGATGTTTGCACATTGCCAGCATGAAAGCAGTGTTACCTATTTAGAATGTGCAACCCACAGGTTTAATTTATTAAACTTTCTTGTAACTCCATTCTCCTATAAATGTGTGCATAAGATGAGAGGGAATGTTTTTCTTTTTTTTTTTTTTCCATTTAGCAATTTGCTTGATATATAGAAAAGTCTGTGCTCTGTTTTGTGTATTTGCTCGTTTGGAAACCTTCTATAGTTTATAGAGACACTAGTGATTTGTTCCTCAGCCTCCCTGTGGAGTTTGTTCCATATTACAATCTAATTCCATGTCCGTGTCGTGCACTCCTGAGCTGTTAATTTGTACATTTCGATGCAGTTTGTTTCATCGTGTTTTTGTAATCCAAACTGAATGTAACGAGCTATGTGCTTTGGGGACCCAGCCTTGCCTTGCCAATTAGAACAAGTGGTTACTGAGAGAGAGCATGTTTTAAATAAAACATGGCACCTCTGCGTGGGACCGGCAGCCTTCGGGGAATAAAAGAGGATATTTAACTCTTTCTCTCTGAGAAGAGAGGTCAGTATCAGTGAGCACATTTTAGAAACATTCATCTCATTCCTTTGAGAAGTATGATGCAAATTCATGTTTCATCTTGCAAATAAAATTTAGTTTGTCATTGGAGATGTGTTATGCAGTACTGCATGCGGAGTATTTAGGAACACAGGAGGATAGCTGTTGAGTTGACTGCATGTTTTCTAGGATTCTAATCGCTAATGCCACATAAAAATTGTACAGGACTAGCAGCTAACCTTTCTCTTTCCCCTTGTACTGCTACCCAAGAGGTTGAGATAGGACAGGAGGAGTGTCAGGTGGTAAGAGCTATTTTCAAAATGTATTTTGCAAGGGAAGGAATCAAGAAGCAACACTTATTTAACCATAAGTAAGGACTCATTGTTATTCTACCAGTTTGAGGTAACTAGGAGAGGGTACCTCTATGACCATCAGCATTTGTGATTGTTGCAGAAATTATCCAGCATTTTACTGGTCTTTACACTAACTCAACTTCCTGGTGAATTCAAGCAAGACACAACAACGATTTTAGAAGTTAACTCTACTTTGCAATTCTTTCTTGCATTCGAGCCCCAAAATTTCCTTTCCTCTTTCTTCACTCTAACTTGCGTGTTCTACATGCTTGTGCATCTTCAAAGGGCAGAATTTACTGTCCACCAAAAACCTTCAGTTAAGGACACTGAGAAAGAAGTTAGGTGAAGAGTCATGGTGATTGACTCAGACAACATTTCAACAGTCCTTGCACATACACAAGCAAGGCAAGACCAAGAAAAATCTCCCTTGTGAAAACCTTTTAACTCAGCATCTAGGTGTAAGGGAAGTACGGCTGTTAGGTAAGCAGGTGTACAGGACAAACGTAATCTGGATAATAGAACAAAATGTAACTGATGACTTTTCAGTTGTTTCTCCATTTTATATGGAAGGAATGTGATCTAGCAGCGAGACAGCTAGCTAGGAACTTGAGACCCAGTTTCCTTTTCCCAGTCAATGAGCATTTCTTTGTGATACTAGACAAGTTGCTTTTTTTGTCTTCCACTTCCGTTCCTCATCAGTTACTGAGAGATGATAATATTTCCCTGCTTCACTGGAATGTTTGTGAAGATAAAATATGTATGATGTTCAGTACAGTAACAGTGGTTATCTAAGGAGCTGAGATAAATATAGAGCCCTAACTTGGGAAACAAAAGGAACAATATCTTTATTTTCCTTTTCCAAATCAGGCTGGAATTAAGCATGCCATTAGCTTGTATAATATTAAAATGGAAATTGGCTGTCTTCAAAGTCAGTCAAGGCTCTCAGGCTGAGTAAATTGCCCAAACTCTGGGACAGAAGCTTGATCCTTTGGTTGTATGTAATGCAGATTCAACCCCCTCCCACTCCCCCTCCCCCCCCCCCCCCTCTAGCATAGTGTTAGTGATAGTGCAGAAAATTAGCATAAAAAAATAGTGTCTGATCTTATGGAGGAGGAATTTCACAAAATTGGTAATTAAGTTGATTTTGTCTGTTTATACTTTCACACCCATATGCTCTCAAGCCCCAAAATTCATGTCTGAGTACTCCGGCCAACATCACCTGTTTGTGACGTGGAGAACAAGGAGTTCTCGCTATTGAGCCTTCACTGTGCTGACAAGCTGATTTTGGACTTGCCTTTTATAGCCTTGAGGAAGGGATGCTGTGAGGGGGACCTTTTGCTTCTTTATTTTGTCTTAGCCCTTGTAAGTCATAGGCAAAATTCTGGAATTTCAGCTCTCTTCTTTCCAGTATGTGGCTATTCTACAAGTTCAGTTCTGTTCATCATCTTCTTGACACTTTATGTTTAGTTCTGTTTGCTTCTCTTAATTTGAATGAAATCACATTATGCTGTTGCAATTAATGCATACCATTTCTTTTAAACCTTTTAATGCTGTTTCTTCTGGAGCCTGCAAACATTCCAGTCATTCTTTATTCATACCAGTCTTCATATATCTATTATAAATCTTGTATGTTCTCACAAAGTTAGTCACCAGAGGGCAAACTGCTCATGCAGGTTTAGTCAATACAACTATAAATTTATTGTGCGTTTTTTTTTTTTAAAAAAACACCATTGTCTATGAGTGAGTTTACATGTGGTATTAATTAGATGGAAAGTGAAAAGTACAATGACTTTCTTCAGAGATGTAAAAGTATTTTACATTGAATGAGAGGGAATTTCTAAAAGTTAACATCTACACTGTTGGGCTAATTTGCAAACTTTGGGGAAAAATAATCCCTCTTTAGATATTTTTTTTTCTTGTGATCACATGAAAATATCACTTAATTATTAGTCAGGGAGAATAATAGTAGGCTAAAATATTTTCCAGCAGGAATCTGACTTTAATGTTAATTGTAAGCAGATGAATCTCTGTAATGGCAGAGGAGCGAAGGGGGTATCTTACGCTGGAGATCTCTAAGCCTGCAGGACTGTAGATAAGGCCTTTCTTGAAAAGATACCCAAAATATTTGCATCTCTAGTAACTGAACATGTAAGATTTTGTTCCTTTCCTTTGCAGGAAGCATAGACTGTTGACTGAATCTGGCACTGAAGATTTAGAAAATTACAAGACAGGTTATGGTGCCATAATAATTAATCCAATCTGTGTGTATGCATCATAACTGTCTTTTAATTATGCTAAAAGGATCAAAGAGTACAAGAAAGCATGACATTACTGGCCTAATCTCCTGGTTTAAATCACAGGTCGTTAAATATCATCTAGGTAAGCTCTGTTTGCTGAAAATGTCTCCTTTCAACAGATACCCTGTCCTGATGTGAAGACACTGAGGGTTCTGCATGCACCACAGGCATTAGTATGTCTAATTAATAACCTCCCTCACTATTAAGTAAGAAATAAGGTACATGTTTTTAATTGCAACACTATAGGGATATTTCCACAGAATTGTACTCTCCTTCATTGTACTGAATAGGAAGCAATATAAGGCATGTTGTCATGCCCTGTATCTTCTTACTACAGCATTTGCACATTGACCTGAATAGAGAATAATTATTTTCTTTATGGAATTTCTTTAGAGAGCTAATTAACCCCCTAGTGCTTCAAGAAAATAAGTAATTTACCATCTTGACATTTCTGTGAGTCGAGGTGGTGATATTTGTCTTCGCTATACATAGATAAGGATCTAAAGCACAAATGTCAAACATCCACAGATACTGGACATCAACTTTGAGAAGCCTTGGGACTGTAGTCCTTTCTTAATCTCCCTCTCCCAAAGCATATAATTTTATGATGCCTCAAACATTGAAAGTATAGATCTCCCTACCTTTATGGAACTGCAAGGGTATTGAATGCTTCTGCTAGTGAGGACCCAGGAATACCTATTTGAACATCCTGAAAATAAATGAGTTGGGGGAACTTAAAAAAGTCACATAGGAATTCTGTGGCAGAGACAGTGGGTGGAATTTAGTTTTCTCTGATCTCTCTTCAGAATTTTCCTGGGGGTTAAAACTAAGTCAAGAGTCTCTAGCAGGAAGGGGCTTTGCTTTCTATAAAATTCTGATTGCACGTTTTGAACTTCTTTCATTCTCTCCAGTAAACAAGTTAAGGGTCCTCTAAAAGAGAAGTTCTGTGATTGTTTGCATGCGTTGTGAAAATAATTTAAAATAAGTTGGTCACAAATGCTCTCAGTTGTGATCAGAAGTGCTGAAGCTGAATGAGTAGTCTTCTGTGAGAGTCCACCTTCTGAGTTTGCTCTTTTCGTGTTGCAGTGAGAAAAGAGCAAGGTAGCTCTACTAATGGTCTTCAGAGCATCATGCAAGATTTCTCTCTCTCCTTTACATCAAGTCTTCTCATGGGACAAATTTGGAGACGCTAGCTTGTATATTTTTAACTACTAATGTTACCCACAACATAGCTGTTTCTTACTTGAATAAGTGAACACATAAATCTAATGACGAGCAACGTTAATGAACTTAGTGTATAAGGAGGAAACCTTGGAGCTTTCTGAACTTTATTCTGTATTTATGTACATTCATGTACATAAGCAATTCAGCAAAATTGGCAGCATTTGTATTTGATCTCAGTTCCAAAGTAACAGGAGCTTTGATATTTTGGGATTGTGTCATTTCTGCCCCTGACCTATGGAAAGGTCCCATGTAAATGGAGAGCACGTTATGAACAGCCAATAGATGTCTTGGGGGCTTGTAAACATTAGAAATGATCAAAGTAAACTTGTGCATCCCAAATACTTTAGGATTGCTCAAAGTGGACTTGGTATTCACTTGCTTCCAGTTAAATTCTCTGTATCTGAGGTGAAAGTTGTTTACAGTGAGCTAAATCAGCAGTAAAAGACGCATTTCTTCATTGGTAATTGTATAAGTTACAGGCTTTGCTCTCTTAACCAAAGGTTGTGGTTTTTTGCCTTCTGCCTGTTATTTTACTTCAGAGTAGGGAAGAAAAAACAACCCTCCATCACTTTAGCTGGTGTTTGTAGAGGTAAATACCAGAGTCTGGCTCATTTCTAGGCTGAAAATGGAATATATTTTGCTATCTACCATTGTGTTTTTTCACGATGTTTAGTATAGTGTTACTGCTCTTAATAGACAAGCTTTTGTTCACCTCTGTTGACGTGTCCTGCCCTGCAATATGTGAAGAAATAGAAAGCTGATCCCAGCATAGGTGAGTGCACTCTTTCACTATGACATTTTCTGTGCCTCAGCAAAGTCCATGCATCACTTCAAGTCTTCAGTGGAACTGCTGTCTACTGAGGAGCTTTAAACAGCAATTTAAAAGCTAAATTTTGACAACACTGACTCCTTTTTTTTTTTTTTTTTTAATGAGACTCAGTAGTATCTAGAGAAAACTGTGATAGATATAAATAATTCTAGAAATGCAGAAGCCTTTAATGGGTGTTGACATCTACCCAGTTGACAAAGGTGAGCTAATGACTAGAAATATCTCAAATATTAGTCTTTATTCTGTTAGTGTCTGTAATTATTATATTAAAAGTTAAATTTACTGTATGACAGGAAACTTTTAACTGTAAGGGTTTAATTAAAGATAAACAAGCAGTCACTTGTTTTGATAATAAGCACATGAAAATCATGGCTGATGCATAACTGCTGCTAGTCAGAGGTAACTAGATGGGTTCCAATATGAATAACTTTTTTTTTTAATTGGGGTCTTGAATCTATGAACAACTGAACTGACAAAAAGAGGGACTCTGAATCTAAAATCAAGGTGGCTAGCAGTATTCTCCAAATAAATATATCTGGTAGCTATGGATAGAAGTAGGTCTCCAGTGCATTTCAGTCCATCTTTTTTTTTTTTTTTTTTTTTTTTCCTTCTTCATCTTGGTGTGCCTTAGTTGGGGGAAAATATACAGGAATATTCATCAAAAAGGTTTAGAAATGCAGAGTGCTGGAAGCTTTTGTAACAGAACCTGTTTTCTTGGTGGTAACCAAAAGAGCTTTTTTGATGTAAAGGTCAGATTTCATGTATTTGTTACCACTTGAGCTCTTTTTGACAGAATGAAAGCTATTTTGCTCTTGATTTATAAGATATTTACTGTGATTTAGTACTGCATAAACATCTGACATTGTGAGCAACTCTGTGTTCTGCTGACCATGACCTAGTAAATGGTGAGAGGAATTTTAAGGTATTTATTGGGGCCTTTTCTGTAGGTACTGTAGCAAAGTGCAGAATGTCCATTTACAGGAGAGCAGAAGTAATTGTTTTGTTTTTAACTTGAAACCGTTTTCTCTTCCACACAGCAAGCTGCAATAAGTAATTCCCTGTAGAGAAAGAATGAATAGTCAGTTGTGACTCTTCCCATACACACACACCTGAGAAATTAAATTATACCTTAACCTACAGGGAAGGAAAACTTGTGGCTCACTCACTTTTGACTTTTGAAAATGTTGTCAGTAGGACTTAAGAGTGCATCTCCTTTTAGGAGACTTCAGAAAATAATCCAAGTACTAAACCTTGTATGCTATTATGGCAGCTTGTTCTATAGTTAGGCATACCAAGGTTTCAAATGAGAGTCTAGATGCTTTTTTTTAAAAAAAAAAAAAAAAAATAGTTAAGCAGATAATCTTATTGGTGTGATGACACATAATTTATATAAAATCAAGTTGCAGATGACTTCTGTGAAGAACAAGAACAGTTTGTAACCCTTTCTGCACTCTAGTAAAATTGATTAGAATCCTTTTCATGGATACTATAAGTATTTAGTTAAGAAGAAAAACTCTGAGGTTTCTAGAGGTTTCAAAATTTGAAACAGATTTTTGATATGTTTACCCATTATAAATGTGTGTGTGGATGGCATTTCAAGGCTTGTGTTATCAAGCAGAAGTCTTGTGTCTTCTTAGACTATGCTTGAGTAATGCCAGATTGAATGCTCTTGTTTAAATAGGTTTTTAAAATATTATTCTTCAGTGTGTAGAAAAGTACTGAATTTCTTTAGAATTTCTCTTCCCTACGGTGTTGCTCTATGAGAGTCAGTAGTAAAGATCTCTTGATCTGTACCATATTTTTTTGTGTGTCTACATATTTAGTGGGGAAATAAGCTAAAATATTAGTCTGTGTTTATATAAGTATACATGCATTTTTATAAGTATATATGCTCTCTCTAGATAGGTGCACTATATTTTATGTAAACTCTCTGAAGTTACTTTTTACTCTGAATTGTATGTTAAATATTTCCCATTATTAAGTTACTTCACTTTGTAGAACTTTAACTTGTCGCATTCCTAATCAAAATAATCCTTCAGAAATTGACCTCGGTGACGTGCCAGACCCCATGTATGTTCTTTTGAATCAACTAGCTTTTACCTCCCAGATGCTACAAAGGAGCAGATGAGGCATGAAGTTATAGAAGTCAGTGGCTAAGCACTTGTATGGAAATACTAAACTAAGCTACCTCTTGATAGAGTAACCTCTTCTGGAAGTGCAGAGAAACTATTTTATTAATTTTTGTTTCTTTTAATTATTTTAATGGTTAACATGAAATTGTGAAACAGTAAGAATGACAATTAGCTTCCTGGCCTCTTTGCTCTAACGTGTAAACAGAGGTGTTGGGAAGGAATATCATGCAGGATGGGACATTCTGAAGCAGTCATTTTTGCTAACAGTAGTAGCACCTCTAAATAAATACAAAGCATGTCTTAAAAAAAAAAAAGGCATTTTATTTAATCAAGTAATCAATTTTAAATTCCTGTATTTGTGAAGTTTCTATTAAATTCCACTTTGTATTCAGATATATTCCTAAACTATGAATAGACAAATAAGCTAGCAAACAAGAAATGCCTGACAAAACAGGACAAATACTAAGCTTAATTATTTTGTAAATAGGTGTAGATATCCTTTAGATTTTTAGTTAACAACAAGTGTTAAATTTCATGTTTAAATGTGAACAGTGACTGAGAATTAGTCTTTAAACTTGATCACCAATTTATAAAACATTTTGGTTTAAATCAGCCTTTAGTGAAACAGGATTAGAATAACATTTACTAAGTTTAAAAATCTGACAATTCTTTCTAAAACTGCCAGATTAGAACCTATTTCTTCCATTTCTCCTTTCCTAGTGAAATTATAAGGAATTCAGGGCCTGAACATTGAAGAAAAGCATAAGCTAGCATGACATTGAATTATTGAGTAGGTGAAGAAATCCTGTGTTTTGTTCTGCATTCTCCACCAAGTCTGAGGATGAGTAGCTGTAGAACCTGTGTAAGCATCTAACTGCAAGGGTGGAGATGTCTGCTGGTTTCTACCCAATCTTCCTTTTTTGCTTAGCCGAAAGGAATTCAGCGTGCCTCGGCTTTTAGACTCTCAGTGGAAGCCTTTAGCATGCATCTTGGCACGTGTCTGGATCACCTTCTACCCTCTTTGGTTCCCCATTCTCTGAAAGGCTAAGGGATGGGTAGGGGGGGAAGTTACAGTGGCATGGCATTTACTGTGTCCAAAACCTTGACTTTTTTTTTTTTTCCCCCCTACCTTGTATTAGAAAACTTTTTTTCCCTTTTATATTGTGCCTTTTATCATGTACAGCAAAAGGCTGTGTTCTAGTAGACATGTGGGCACCTTTACAAAACACTAATTCGTGTGTAACTGGGTTAACGAAGGGAAAGTTTCCTGACTTTTGACTGTACCGCAGTTTACAGTTGGAGTGTGGTTGAGTGAAACTAGTAGCAAATTACTGTCATGGCTTTTTTGGCCTGTGCTGTTCTGGCTCTATAAGTACAACCTTCTTTGCTAAAACCTTTCTATGGTAGCATTTAATATCATTTATTAAATATAGAGGCTTAATATTGAGTTGAATTTCGTGGTTAACTGCAACTCATTTTCTGCCCTTTGCTCAAGGGAAAGCAAGTAGGAGGCTTCCTGCCTCTCTTCCTGGTTTTACTGCTGATTAGGGAAACTGAGACTATAAAAGTTGGCTCTTTTTCTGCTATATAAGTTTGTGCAGCAAGGTATTAACAATCTTTCAGTTGTGCCCTGGTCTATTAGCAGGAATATACAGTGGTACAAGAATGAATTTGTTGAAAATTTTATGTCTCCATGACCTATTGTAGAACATTTGCCTGCTGCAGTGTTATTAAGTAATTTTTCATCTCCTCTTAAATTAACGTTGACGTTCTATTACTGCATTTGTTCGTGTCTTCAGATTGGAACATAAAGGAAAAAATCTTATTGCTGGAATATTAAAATTAATTGTTTGATAAGCAGTACTTTGTTTGAAGTAGAATTCTTCTGGAAAGGTGATAATGTAAGATCAATCTCTGCTTTAGATTTGCTTTCATGTATGAAAAAGTGCTTTTGGAGCATTGAAGGCATCAGGAGAATGCAGGAGGTAAGGATGAGTTGAAATCACAGTGAGAAAGGACAAAACTGCAGAAGAAGAGATACCCGCGTCTGGCCATGCCAGTGTTGCAAGGGATAGTAACTCTTCAGAGAGTTCTGCCTGTAATGAGCATTATAATAATGCCTTTTCAATAACTATTTGCTGTTTGGTGATGTGAATCTCATGTGATGTACAGAGAGGTGGGAAAGCTGTTTGAAATTAAATGTTAGTCCTGGTCGTTCAGGCTTTATTGTTTGCTTTGAAAAGAGCTTTTTTGCAAAACTGGGTGCAGGTTTGGAGCAGGCATGTTTGGAACTGGCATTTTACAAATGCTTTCACTATAGAGTTTCATTGATTCAACTTGGGTCAACCCCAACTATAAGTTATTGATAAGGAATTTCTGTTCACCTGTGGAAGACAAATTATCTTTATAATCCAGTTTCTATTTAATACTTTTATCAAAATTTCAGAATACTCTAGATGAAGCCTTTGCTTTTAACTTTAGGAAAGAGATCCATAGAGATAGAGCTGGAGCGCTCAGCATAAGCAGTAAGAGGTTGGGGTTGGGGAATTAGAAAGAAATTCTTTGTTTTTCTTTTAAGATAATTTCACCACCTTACTTGGAGACTTACAGGCCTTCAAACAAAGCTTAGGCACAAATGTAGGTGAGCTGGTATTTGACAGAAGTGGTGGAGCACAGACTTGTGCCAAGAGGGATGATGTGTGCAAGGAAAACTCTCAACGCTCTCACAAAAAAGAGATGAATGGCAAATAATTCACTAATTAACAGCCCTAGACAGAAGCACTCAATTTTCTGAGACACACTTTTGAAATCGGTCATTTCAGAAGCTCTTATATTCATTAGGCAAGTGATGATTTGCTTTTACTATTTTTGCATTTGTGTGGGTTTTTTCTTTCTCCTGGTGGGATGGCCCAGCAACATGTGATAGCTGATGAAGAAGAAAATTGTCTTCAGTCTGTTCTGTGGGACAGTTGTGTTTTTCCAGGAGTTTTTCTAGTATCTTGTCTTTCACTTGCTTTCTTGTAGAGTGGTAGTAGAATCACATAAGGTGTATATTTTAACACATTTGGTTAATGTCTTCAAATTATGTTCATCTGGCTCAGATAGAAAAATAAAACCAATATAAAGTAGCTTTCAATAGTTTTGTGCCTAAAACATCTTAAATTGGTGCAAACTGCTGGTTAAATTAGTAATGCACTGGCTGGAGAGGTAGGTTGAGATATGAAAGTTAGAGTTAGCTTCTTTCTTCTGACCCACGTTGCTGAAATTTAGACCACAAAAGGGATAGTTGGAAACTTCTCTGCCAAAAGTCTGAGTTGTGTGTCTCATCTGGTGGGACTGACTCTTCCTGTAATGGCATTTATGAAGAAGAAAGCTTTGGTTTGTCGGAAGCCATAAACTGGTGAAGTAAAACCAGTTTGATCACCTAGTCTGTGGGCAGAAGATACAGGATTTCTGATCTATTTCTGGCATGTGATGTGAACTACAGAAATTGCTTTGAGGATAAAAGGCAAATAAGTTAATGGAATTGCTTCATCTTTACACAGAACAAAGGAAAAATGCTCATTTCCCCGATGTAAACCAAATGAGATACCAAGAGGAACTGAAATACATATACTTAAAATCTGAGTATTGCTCTGCAAGAAAATAGCATTTTTTCCTCTTTTCATGTCAAACACCATATTTTTGCACTTGAGCTTGATTTGGTTCTAGAGGCTTTTAGAAAGTTTATAAAATAAGAACATTAGATTTGTGCAAACGTTAGCTTACCAAAAAAAGTGCAAGACACGAGTGTGAGCTTTCTAGGATTAAAATAAGTAAGGGTAACACTGATTTTTTTTTTTATTTTATTTTTAAATCTTCCTCCTTCCTTTTGAGAAGTGAGAGCTTCATAAGATGTTGGATATAGCTTGCCTCCCAATAGATGTAAAGAATTTGAGGCATACCTCACTTGAAAGCTGCCTTTTTTTCAAGTATTCTTACAGTGCTCTCAGTCTAACTTAGCTTTTTCTAGCTTGGCCTCATAGGCTACAATTCCTGCCTTAGCCAGAGTGTGCTCATGATTGGTCTCAACTCAGAATGAATTGGTTTTTGGTTGGTTTTTTTAAGATTTGTGTGAAAGTTCAAATTATTTAGTTTGGTCTACAGAAATGTATGGAAAAAAATGGGGGATCTGTTTGAACAGAAAAAACCCCTCATTTAATGAGGGACTGCGTTTGGGATCTCTGTGTTCCAGACAACAATGGTTTGTGCTGCCACCCACCAGGTCTACAGGTGTCTGCTGGAAACAGTTCCCTTACACAAGACAGTCTTTTGTTGTGTCCCTGTCCTCCCACTTTTTTTTTTTTTTTTTGTGGGAAGATGAGTGATAGATACGCATCTGTCAGTGCAGTAATACCTTACAGAGTGCAGGACAAGAAGGTTAAAGGAAAGCATCTGTATCTGCGATAGCTTTCTGAGAAGCAGTTTTAATCCCTAGGGTGTGATACATTACCTGTCTTGTATGATCAGTGGTAAGTGTTCCTTACAAATCAGGCATTCTGTGGTAACCTCTTTAAATTCTTGAAATCAAACCCACAGTGTTCAAGAAATGTAAAACCAATATTATGAAACTTCTCTAAGAAACAGATCTGCATTAAAATGTTAAGTGGCATACTCCTAGTGTTTTTCACCGAGAGAAAATAAGTGAAACATTAACAGTTTTTATTCTTTGTTAACGTGATAAGTCATTTGTGATAACGCTTCTCCCTTCTCCCTGTCATCTTTTTCCATGTAGGTATAAATGGTAAATGTGAGCTGCATTTTTGAAGCGGTTTTCTGCATCTGTGCTGTCTGGTGTTTAAATTGATTGGGCCTTTTCTTTTAACTCTTATAATGAGGTTTCAAAACTGGTTTAGTTTCTGTTCAAGGCTTTCAGATATGTTCCTGCTTGAAATCTACTGGGCTATGAGTAGAGTAAATATTTTTTCCTATATGTATGCTTATTACTTTTCCAAAGGAACTAAAAATGAATCTTAACTCTAACCTGGCAATATTGTACGTGAGTGATATTGGACTCTTCCATGATTAAAAATTTAGGGTAAGGTTAAGTTACTAGGTACTGACAGACAAATTGTGAAAGGTGTAGTAGCTAACTGGATGAGAGTCCATAGAGAAAATACACTCACTTTTGAAAATTTTTAATATTTAATTTTTCTTTTTGTTCTGGCTCCTGGGTACAGTTGGGGGGAAATCACAGCTGTAGCTTTTCTTCTGCCAGTAGCCAGTGAAGTGGCTATGCAGAGCTCTATCTGTAGGACAGAAGAGATAAGAAAAGTGTGCAAAATATAGAAATATAGAAAAGTTTGAGAATTCATATTGAATCTTAAGATTCAGTCTAAACATCTTAACAAAAATCTGAGTTGCTGTTTGTTTACAGTATGCCAGTATGTCAAATTTCTTGAAAGCCCTAAATAATAGTGCTGTACTCATGTGGAGTCGGCAGCTGGGTTGGAAAATCACACCACTCCTTTGGAACTCATCAAAGCTATTCAGTAATTAGTAAATTTAAAAATAATTGAGCCTGCATGAGTGGGTGGTACCATGTGATACCACTGGAGATGAAATGTTATTAGCAAGCCTGAAAAAATTCTAGCACTCCCTAGTGCTCTAGTCACTGTAATAAATCTGCTAGATGGTCTTCAGTGAAAACAACAATAAAAACTGGATGCTAATTCCAATTTTGTTTTACAATGACAATTGCATTTATGGAATTTTGTTGTGTGGATTTTCTACTATTTGGGCAATTGGCATTGTTATTTCCATGTGCTTCAGTCAAAACCAGAGCTGTGTACTGTACAAGTAAAAGTGATGATGCACAGTCTGAGCTCAAGTACGACAGCTAGGAGATAAAGGCAATGTACTGGGGAGGCAAAGGCCACCGGGAAGAGGAACATGCAGACAGGGTTCTTGCAGTGGGAAAAGTCCTGTATTTCTTGAAATCCCCTGTTCCATGTCAGTGGCAAAAACTTCCATGCATAATAAAATTCCGAATGTTGGATTTTAAGTTGAATTATTAAAGTTGTTTTCTAATTTTTAAAAAAATTAGTATATTTAATAAATCAAAGCTACATTTACATTTTTAGTGGAAAACATAGAAGAAATTTTTACCTAGCTTGTGTCTGCTGTGGAACATAAATAACTGAATTATGTTTACTTTTGGAGTTCAGAGGCACAGAGTAGACTTCCTTTAACATTGAAAGGGGGAGAGAGGACAGGTGCTTCATTGGAGCTCAGTTCGTGGAGTCACCTTGCTTCCAGACCGTTCTTTTCATCGGCATAGCTCAATGACCATTGATCTTCTCTTAGATTGTGATTCTGGACAAGTAACACGGAGAAGGGAAATACATAACTGAAGAGAGTGTGGAGAAAGGAGAAGATTTCTTTTTGAAAGGATGAGTTCTCTTTTTTTTCCTCTCAAGGTGGAGCTCATGTGGGCTTTTAAGGGAAGTTTCCTGCATGGTACAAGAGACCAAGATGAGTTTTGATGACAAATGTGTGCTTGCTTTGAAATACCACCTTACAAAGAGCTGCCTCTTTGTAAATGGAGGTAGCATTTTCTCTCTTCCTTTTTAACTTCCGTTGTCATACAGAGGAACAATTTATGAAAAATGTGAGTGCAGGTTAAAGAAAGTCACAGAACTCACTGAAGACTCTGCAATGGATGCAGGATTTTTACTCATGAGGTAAAACCTGGAATGTTGTGAACAAAAGCAGTCAGCTAATGCTCCTGAAGTATTTAGGCATGTACACATCAGATTATTTTTTTTTCTTGATCAGATGGCCCCATAGCTAGCACATTTTGGATTTAAAAAGAAACTTCCCTTTACTTACTTTCTGAACAGTAGGTCCTTTAGTAAGTGTTCAAATTTTCTTGCGTTCACCAAAGCAAGGAGTTGTCAGAGCAATGGAAGTGCAGGACTCCATATAGGTGGCACTGGGGAAGGGCGCTCTGCCTGAGGCTGCAAAAGCCACGCTTGTCCTGTGAAACCATGGAGGTTGCAATAGCTTCTGGAAACACTGAAGGTGGCAAGCCATTGAAACTGTTGCCCTTTTTTTCTTCTTAAGGCACAGTGTATTGTGGTGGGTTTTTTTTTTTAACTCTGAGAGCAACTTCTTTCCGAAGACTGTTCATTTGGCATGATTTGATAAAATAGATTTCTTTCTGGTTTTCAAAGATATTAGACTGTTGTGGCTGGCTTAGGAGAGATAAGGAAGAGTGCATGCATGTTTGTACATACATTTATTTATATTTGTTTCCCTCACAGTTATATAGAGATGTTTTCAAACCCTTTTTCCCCCTCTGTTTTGGCTATATTTCCATAGAAATAAGTGACAATTATCCCAATTTCAGTAGAAAGAGGAAATACTCCTCATTTCAAGTTTCATTCCTTGACTGAAGATACTCTCTGTTCTAGAGTAAATACTGGAACATTTTCTTCTTGTTACCTGTTGTTTTGCATTGCAGTAATGAGAATGTTTTATCACTAAAATACCTTTTCATCTGCTTTCTAACTTACTTCTAACAACATATATGAAACACTTGACAGAATAACAGAATGTGTTTATAGTTCAAGTCTTACTGGAATTCCAGTGTTTTTTTTTCTCCTGGCAAAAGGCTCATCAAATGTGTTTGTGTATGCAGCTGTTTGAAAAGGGAGGGGAAAATGTGTTGAGCATGGCCTGAAATTGCATCCTCTGCTACTTCAGCAGTTCTAAAAGAAAATCTCTCTCTTGCTGCTAGTGAAATAAGAATTGATCAGCTACATTGGATGTGACAGTGAATGAATGGGCGAGTGAGAGGTGAAAACAGAAAAGGGAAGGTGACAGCATCATAATACTGGAGACATTTGTAAAAGAATATTAGGTCTATTGATGCACTGTCCTGTGTCAGAGCCATAGTGGAAGCTATTGACTCTTGCACGGATTCTATTAACCAGATTTTTCTCAATTTAGGAAGCTTTTCAGTAAGATTTAATTTGTTAACCTGATACAGACCTTTGCCTCTGTTGAATTGGTGTAAGGAAATTAATTTGTATCAGATGCTTTATTCAGAGTTTTAGTTCAAGTTCTTGGAAATTAATCTCTATTTCAGTTGCCTTAGGCAAATCAAACTAAAAATTTCTGCAGTGAGTTCTGTTTGGCGCTGTCTCTAGCATGTGTTTATTCTGCGATGTGTGAGCATACATCTTAGCTGCTAACAAGTTTTCTCTTCTGGAAGGTATGATGATAATATAACTAATAATTAATAATTCATAATATAACTAAAACTGTGCATTTTACTTTTTAGCAGCAAATTAAAAGATAAACTTACACTACATTTGTAGCATTTGAGTCTTACTCTTAACTGTGCTAACAAAAATGAATGTGTGGTTAATATTAAGTATATCTATAAAATATTTTCTGTGTGAAGAGAATGTATGTTTTTGAGGACCAGAGATTCTTATATATACATTTGCTTTAATTTATCAGTTGCCATACCCTAGTATTGAATGTAGAATATGGGATAGAATGCCTTTTGATATGAAGTGTTAACATGCAAATCATTTGCTTTGGTGAAAGCCTTCAAATCTTACACTTCCACTCCATATGCTTCTAGTGCTTGTCAATATTACAAGACAAAAATGAGAGTTAGCTTCTAGTGTAATTGATGTGAAACAAAAAAATACATAAAATTCCGTTTTAACAGGGGAGTGTATATAAACAAAAGGGGAACAAGTTACAATTCATGAGAGAAATTAAACAATATTAAATGGTGTCCTTGAGAAAAATCCAGAGACATTATTTAAAATGAACTCTCTGTCAATACTAAAGCATTTGGATATTTCTTTTTTTTTGGTACTGTTGTCTTTTGTTATGGAATATTGTAAGAATTACAAATACTCTTGCCTGAAGTGTTTCAAGTGTGTCTATCTGTATTTAAATATCTACAGAATAATGCTTCCAAGCTATTAGAAGCCCTTCATGTTCATATTCTACCCAGCAAGAGTGCAGGTGCTCTCCTAATTCTCTGTGGCATTGCATGTTCTTCTAGAAGATACTGTGTTCCAGCATAGCTACTTGTCTGCCCCAAACATTGTGTTTTCATAGTGCCCTGGACTGCTAATTGTGTTGGCTCGAATGTGGCATTTTCTAATGAATTTACCTCCTTGGTATGGGTTTTTGTTTCATACATAGTTCTCCTTATTGTAAAGCCGGAAGTTAATTAAGCAATGTGATTAACATCTGTTATGGGTGGTTTGTTCGTTCTTTCCCCAAGGTAATCCTGTAGGGCTGTTATTAAATATGTTATTTTATTCTCTGCTCTATATTTACGCTAGTGAAAGCCAGATCACCAAAGTATACCTTGTCTTTAAGAAGATAGTGATGATATTTGCATTGGTTTCAGTTTGTGTAGGAATTCATTACGCAGACTTGAATTGACTGTGGGGAAGAGTTTGTGCTATGCAGTTGTGCCTTAGGCAATTCGTGGTGTGTTGGTTCACTGCATGGTTCTCTTCACATGCCTTCTAGTACCATGTTGGCAGATAACTGGGTTTCACAAAGGTAAGGTCTGAGATCTCACCTGTATTTCCTCTCTGAGAAGCCAGTACGGAGGTATGGACAGGTTTTAGGTACTACTCGCAGTATGATGATGACTGCTGTATTGTATTCAGAACTAGTTGTAGTTCCCTGAGGGTTTGGGCTATCAACATTGCTGTAGAGCATCCAGGGTATGACAAAGCTGAATGTAGTTGAGGCCAGATCATCGCCATCTGATGGGATGCAGCCTCCCCTAATGCAGCCATTTCTTAGAGATCATATTTACTTGTAGGTGTTGGTATATAGATTATTGTCTCCTGTAAGTTGCCAATAAGAGGTCATCCTTGATTTTCACGGATGCTGTTGATTTGATATTCTATATGGTGCCCAAATCTTTTGTTTGTTTCTATTCTTATACAGTAGCATCAGGAATAGAGTCTTAGTACTGCCAGACAGCTCTTTCAGCAATTAATGAGAACTGCTTGGCACAGAGAGGGATTCTTCATCATTGATCAGACTGCTGCATATTTCACAGAATCACAGAAGGGTTGAGGTTGGAAGGGACCTCTGGAGATCATCTGTTCCGACCCCTCCTGCCCAAGCAGGGCCATCTAAAGCCTGTTGCCCAGGACCACATCCAGATGGCTTCTGAATATCTCCAAGGATGGAGACTTCGGAACCTGCCTGGGCAACCTGTGCCACTGCTCGGTCACCGTCCCAGTGAAAAAGTGTTTCCTGATATTCAGATGGAGCTTCCTGTGTTTCAGTTTGTGCCTGTTGCCCATATTTGAAGGAATGTGGATGTCAGGGCAGGAGCAGGATGAGCAAGTGGTCTAAATAAGTATAGTTGCTATTACAAAATAAATATTTGTGCAGAAGGAGGAAAAGTATAGTTAGATTTTTAATTGTTCAGGTTGCTTCAAGGAATATTTATTGCTTCCTTGGGCTGCTGCGTGTTGAAGCCATTATGTGGAAAGAACAGCGTTTTCAAAGTTCTGTTAGCTTTGATATGGCCATGTATCTAAATGCATAAAGGTATACCAACCAAATCTATCACTGAATCTTCTTTCTGTGCTGCATAGCAGTATTCCTTTTCACCTGACTTGTGTCTTAATGCTTAGTCAAGCAAAAGCGTAGTTCCTGGTTGATGAAAAAATTGTCATTTCTTGAGGGTTCAGATGTTAAAGGCCAAATGATAGGAAGCACAGGAGAATTTGTCTTCATACCTCCTAAAATGCAGTTATTTAAAGCAGGAGTAATTTTACTTGAAGGTTTTAATAATAATGAACAGCTTTTCATCCTCTATACTATTTACAGGGATCTGAATACATTAAATCAAATAATTAGGCTAGCTGTAATGATGGATTTCAGAAGTCACCTCAATTTACATACAATTAGTGTGATATACATAGTTAATAAGTTGTAGCTTGCCATAAGGCAAGCAATTACTTTTGGTAAAATCAGGATTTGATCAAGTTCTCAGTATTTTAATTTTTCCTGGCAGAGGATAAAAAACAGTGGCTCAGTATTGTGTATTGTCATTTCCAGGAGCTATTGAAGCATGTTTATAAGAAGAGGCAAAAGTTGTTGTGTAAATTGTATACAACAGGCACAGATAGCACCAGTGTAAAACAGTACTTCAGCCTTTTTCTCTCCTCCTTGTGCTGACCAGGATTTTCAGTTCCTGGGTTCACGCTACTGTTTTATAGTACCTTAATGTGCCACTGTGCTTTTTTCTATTACCCATTAACTCCATGGTGTTTGTCGTAAAGAAACAGTAAGGTGGATGACTGACACTCTCCAGCTCACCTACTAAAGATGTAACTGTAACATTTGACACTAGAAGAACAGCTAATATCATTTTAGCTTTGTATTTGAATGGCTTTGAGCGAGAATGTATCGTGCCCTAGAGAAAGGTCAAGTTAATCCTCTGCATTGTGGATACTAAGTAATTTATATAGTGTTTCCAGTAGAAAAGCAGTTTAATGGACCTGCAGGTAATGTTTAATAACTGAGAATGTAAGTTAAATTGACCATCTGTTACATGTCTCTGCACTTGCTGTAACAGCGTGTGAGATAGTGGAGAAATTTCACACTCCTTTTGTTTCAGATTGTTCTAATTGTTTCTTTTTCATGCAAAGCATGAAAAGGCTCTTGCAATTAAGAGAATGCCCTCTCTAAATTAAATGTAAACCTAGAGATTTAATCAAACTCATTTCCAAAGTACATTCACTCCTCTTCAGTGATATGCCTTGAAGGGATGGTATGTAACTTCATAACTGAGTTGAAACAGGACGTCGTTGCAAATGGTGCCTTTGAGGTGCTTACTGAGTTGCCTCTGTCTCATTCCTGGACTGATTTGCATTGGTTAGCAGATTACAGTTTGTACTGGATTGTTTTACTTGGATAGTTGCATAATAACTTGCACAATTCTTCAAAATCCTGGTAATTTGCCTTTACATGTGATTTTTATTTATTTATTTAAGTCCTGTGTTTGAGGTAACAGGACTAACTAGAGATTCTCAGAAGAAATCAACAGGAGAGAGAATTCAGAAGAATTTTGTCCACATACAGAATACGATGATGAAGGTGTTAATTTTGGAGGCTCTAAATAATTAGAAAGTGGTGCCATCCCTTGGTAATTCTTGTGTTCCTCAATGGACAGCAGAAAGGTTGCACCATATGCTAAGGGAATAAATAGCGCTTCCTCATTATGAGAAGCTGTAGCATCTCAATGTCAGCTAATTTGAAAAATGTCCAGAATGAAGTCATGCACCATAAATGAGAGCCCTCTTGAGAAGGTGATTGCTAACTGTAATACAAGAACACTTTTTAAAAATCAAAGTTACTTCAGGGATCAACATGTGAGTTGAAAAGTGCCCTCAAGCTGACATATATTGGAGGGGAAATCAATGTTTTAGCTACAAAGACTCTTTGGAAGTGTTATCAAAATAGCGTTCATTTCTTCAGTGTACCTAGAATTAAATGGAAACCTGTCCATATATATATGCTATGAGCATAGTTCATCTTACCCAATGTTGAACCTGAGTCATTAATGGTTCAAACACATGCAAGTGAAGTATATAAGGGGTTGGTATGTACAGAAGCTAGCTTTGGCATAAATATGAATTGAATTTTCAGTAATGTTTCTTTTTTATTAACTATCTATGTGGTTTTAAGTGCTTTATAACTGAGAAAATAATGTCTTATTAGGAACTAAGCATGCATTTTCTGTTATTCTGTATCAAGGAATTAGGAGAGGGGAAAACAACAAAAAACCCCCAAAGCACGCATTCTTGGTTGAAGTATTAAATAATAACAGTTCTTATGAACTGTTTTAACCTAGTTTTAAATTGCTCAGATAATGAGTGAACTGGCTGTACAATATAGAAAACTGCTCCCAAATCAATTAAATGTCACCTGTATTTAGTTCAGTAGCACTGCAATCGTGGGAAGGAAATATTTTTAAAACACATTGCTGGTTTTGGGTGAGCAAAATAAAGGTACTTTTTTTTTTTTTTTTTTTTTTTTGGAAGGTGTCTTTTAGAGGTTTCTTTCAGAATGAAGCATTGCTTATACTGCTTGATTTACTAGAGCAAAGATTATCAACCCCTTAAGGTAAATTTGCTATTGATTGTTTCACACTTGTTATCAAAAGTTTCCTTTACTGTACATTAATGTCACACTAACAGAAATGAGTGGAAAGTAGCTGCATCCGTGCCTTCCAGAGCTATGGACAACCGTCATTGCTATGACAATTCTTATTGTTCATTTGAGTATTTTTATATAATGCCATAGGGAAAATATTTGCTGATGTCCAGTGTGCAAATGACAAAAGCAGTGCCCTATATGGTCTCTCTCGCACACACTAGTATCTGTTACTTATAGATTTCACAATCCATCTCTATGGAGTGTTATTCTTTCCAAAACACAGCCATATATCTGTTGACAACAGTATTTATCTCCCAGCTCACCAAATGCAGGTCAAATACACTGCGATTTGTAATAACAGGTGAAACGATACAACATTTTTAAATCTCTATTTTACATCTGTTGTTTTTGCAGCAACCTGCCAAAACAGGTTTCTGTGCTTTGAGACCTCTGTTGTGGTCCTGTAAACTTGTAATTCCATTTAGGAAATCCCAGCTTTGTCATCTGTCGCCACGCTTCCTACTACTAATGTGACAAATATTTGGATGGTTAACAAAAGCTTTTCAGCTGCACTGCTTTCCTTACTTGAATTTTTGATTTTGTGTTATGCTGGTTGCCAATACATTTCACCAACTATGAATAATAAACAAATCCTAAAAGTCCTATCACTGCTAAAGAACGTATGTACTGTATACTTTAGATCCCAAAGTTTTCTCCCAGAAAGCATAGTTTATAACTTGAGTGACAGCCAGCACTGGACTTTGTTCTAGTATGCTAATTAATATGCATATGGTCAAGAGATTTATCTTGTTGTTTTCATTACTAGCTACTAATTCTCTTGCTTCTCGTATGTCTTCTCGTGGCTTTTCCTTGCTCTTGGATAGTGTGGGAGTTTTTTGAGAGCAGGAATGACCTTCCAGTTAAGGAGCTAGATATGTCTTGGGTTCTGCTGTAATCTACACAGTGTTTATCTGCTAATTCCCACTACTCTGTCATAATTGTTTAAAAATACTTTTTGTTGACCAGATCTATTAGAGTTTGTATTGATACCTGGGACACATGGTTTGATTCCTTCCATTCTGACTTCCATCATGTGACATAGTCAGGATTGTGTGTTGAGCTCAGGTAAAAACATAGTTATAATAACGGCAGTACTGCACCATACCTAGTGAGAATATGCTTGGGTATCCCAGGTTGGTTGAATGGCAGTTGAATGAGGACTGCGGCTGTGGCTTATTACTCATGTGGACATGGGAAAAACAGAGGGAGGTCTTTCTCACTGTTCTGGATATAAGGAAAATAAAAAGCAAATGTTTACTATAGTGCTTCTAAATCTAAAGAAATAGGTTTGATCCAGATGCAGAATAGTTCAATAATTGTGAACTTTATTTTTAGAACAGTGGGTAACACTTTTTAAAGCAACCAAAACAATAGAGTACTTTTGAGAAATATAACCCGTTAGCCTTGTGCATGAAATAGTTCTGAAGTTCCACTTACACGAGTTTGTGTATATTAGTTTTCAATACGATAAATTAGATTGAGGGCAAATAGTAGAGACTTCTGTTGTGGGTTTTGTGGACAAGCAGATAGGAGTAATGGAAAAATAAGCTGGTTTTCCTGCTTGGCATTCATTTAGTTAGGCTGTATTCCCATTGTAGAGCTACTCCAGCTGGTATTTGAAGTCGGTTATTAGTGTGCCCAGCCAGCCAGCCATGTATTTGGTGCTTTTAAAATATAGTCTTGAAAGCTTGATCTGCTTAGTTCCACTATATCAGTGTTCCTGGTTTTGGAAACACTGAACTGCCTCTCTTCACTGTGTGTGTAGAGGGATTCAAGATAAATTCTGAAATGTATATTTATTCTTAAGGCTTTTCTATTGTCTCTTGACAATGTGGAAGCAATAGGAGGAAAACCAAATTCCACATCTTTGTAGCTATTGCCTAAACTGAAGGGAAGAACGGAAAATCACAGAACCTCTCAGACGCTGTGGAGGTTACTGCTCAGATTTCTCCTAGTTTTGTCCTTTGAGTTGGACAGACGACAGGATACAGGTTTCTCAGCAGAGAGCGAAGCAACACTATGATGTGTTCATTTTTTTTATCTCAAAGATAAAACCATCCTGTACAGACATAATGTTATGTTTCAGGTTACGACTTTTTCTGTAAATCACTTTTAGAAGGCCTATACTGTCTACTGATTTAATAGCTGCTTTTATCTAGTATCTGTCCTCTCTAAACTTAATTTTTCTGATTTTTGTTTTAATTTTGGACATTATCTTACATGTCATGTAGAATTAGACAAATGGTGGTATGGATTGCTTTGTTAGACTTTTATGTATTTCGTTGCTCTTTCCCATTCTTACCTGCTGAATAGTAACTGTGCTTTCAAGAAGCGCTTAAGCTATTGAGTTGTCCAGTCTGCTCTTTAGATTTGTCAGCCTTGTTTTTGTTTTGTCAAGTTTGTTGACATTTGGGCCAATCTTGCTTCCCTCCCCCTGCCCCCACCCCCCAGTAGCTGGTTCCAGGTTCAGTGTTGGGAAGTTTCATCTGAAGCTGTACATGATTAAGCTTTCTGTGTTTGGATGAATGAAGTCAAGCTAGCTTAAATTTAACTCAAACTTTAAGTTACACTTTATAGAATTCTACGAGCAATATGAACTGGTATGGGTAAACCAAATTAGAAAGCCTGACTTGCTGTTTCCCTCTGCTGGTTTGGCTCTTTTGGCCACACAGTAGACTGAGCTGGGGGAAAAATAACCCGTCAAAACCCAAACACCTGGATGAGTCTGTATTTCAGTATATTTTACCACCTCACAAATAGCTTTGAGACAACAAGAGAAGGGGCAATTACACATGGGTCAGAATGGGTGGATAGTGGAAATTGAGTTAATTACAAACTAAGGATATAGTGTCAAATTGTCTGAAAGTCAGTTTAGGAGGAGCTAGAGATGTCTTACTTTTGTCATCTCTGCATCCTAGAAAAAAAGGAATCAATGCTAATGACATGTTCTAACATGTTTTGGACCAGGCAATGCTTAGAGATGCCTTCCAACCAAAGTAATACAGTAGTGAAAAACAGAAGATAAAAATAAATTTCTGAATTTCCTTCATTATTGCTGAGAGGAATTCAGGACTATCATGGAAATGGCTGCACTGAGACTGCATTCAGAACCTTGTCTGGAGTGGGAGGTTTCCAGGACTTTTACTAAGAAAAGGAGCAAAAATATTATCTAGAGTGCAAAATGCACAACCATCTAATAACTGATAGCAAAAGGAGGCTTATTTTTGACCCTTGTTGGCAACTGATTTCCCTCTGGAGCATGAGGGTTTTATTTATAATTTATTCTTTTAGATAGAAGCATTGCCAGTGTTGTGTCTCTTAAATCTTTCTAAAGTGCTGGCTCCCCTGTACCTCTGGCAAAGGCATGCATGGTTACAAAGAAAGGAATTTTGTCCTTTAGCTAAAAAAATGGAAGAAGGGATATTTTGTGGAAGATGTGTGGCTGATTTTAGAATGTTTGTTTCAAATACTTAACTGTGTCAGAGAGGCAGTAATACTTGCTTATAATTTGTAGAGTTATTTCTGAATGAAAAGTATATTGAAAGTCTTATTTGAGACTGTCATACCAAAGGATAAAGAAAGGCATTCTAAAGTTTTGCTATTAGAAAGCTGATTGAGCTGCATGGAGAGAGGAGAGGAAAGGTGTATGGTGTTGATGTACTATCTCCAAGTTATAGCACTGTTCATGGGTGTAATTTAGGAAAACATTCCCATAAAGCTACCAAAGCAAAGATAACTAAGTTACCGGATTTTGCAAACAGGTTCAAACACCCAGAATGTGACTGCTCTGAAAATTGTCACTGCTTGCTCTACAGATACATGAAACTGAAGCCAGGATTTCAAGTACGTTTCTTCTGCAATTGATACAGTTCCAAGGACTCCATGTTTTTTGTTCCCTTCTCAGTGTTGCTCCCCAAGTTCTGTTGCGTAGCTGGACTGGGAACAGCTGTAGGTCAGCCGTGATGCTGAGCAGAGTGAAAAAAATTGACAACAAAAATGTGCTTGTTCTGATGTGTGAGGTTCTTTGGGATGAGAAGTGCTGTTGTATTTTTTCCAAATTCAGATCAGTTTTCTAGTGTGGTTCATCACACGGTAATATCGGTACAGCTGCAGGTGCAGTGTAGGATGGTCAGCTGAGGAATATGCAGGGAAAGGTGCTTAAACTGATGCAGCTGTTAGAAGTTTTTCTGAACTGTGGTGTGTTTCTCCAAGATGAAATTTTTAAATGATGTAGTCATCTTGATTTGGATACATTTTTGTTGGAAAGCGCTTGGAGTATTTTGCATTGGACAAAATTTCAGACTTTTGACTCATGTAGATAATTGGGTGGGATAGGTTTAGTGTTTGGTGGTTTTTCTTGTTGTTTTTCCAGTTTGAGGAATAAAATAATCCTCAAGTAGAGATTAAATGAACTGTATTTGAAAAATGACCTCATGAAATTCAACAAGGCCAAGTGCAAGGTCCTGCACATGGGTTGGGGCAATCCCAAGCACAGCTACAGGCTGGGTGGAGAATGGATTGAGAGCAGCCCTAAGGAGAAGGACTTGGGGGTGTTGGTGGACAAGCAGCTCAACATGACCCAGAAGTGTGTGCTTGCAGCCCAGAAAGCCAACCGTGTCCTGGTGTGACCAGCAGGTTGAGGGAAGTGATTCTCTCCCTTTACTCTACTCTCGTGAGACCCCACCTGGAGTACTGCATCCAGCTCTGGAGTCCCCAACATAAGAAGGAGATTGGAGTGAGCCCAGAGGAGGTCCACAAAGATGACCAGAGGGCTGGAGCACCTCTCCTATGAGGACAGGCTGAGAGAGTTGGGGTTGTTGAGCCTGTAGAAGAGAAGGCTCCGTGAGACCTTCTAGCAGCCTTCTGGTACCTAAAGGGGCCTACAAGAAAGCTGGAGAGGGACTGCTGACAAGGGCCTGGAGTGGAAGGGTAATGGCCTTAAGCGGAAGGAGGGGAGATTTAGATATTAGGAAGAAACTCTTCACTGTGAGAGTGGTGAGGCACTGGAACAGGTTGCCCAGAGAAGCTGTGGATGCCCCCTCCCTGGAAGTGTTCAAGGCCAGGTTGGATGGGGCTTTGGGCAACCTGGTCTGGTGGAGGGTGTCCCTGCCCATGGCAGGGGGGTTGGAACTAGATGGTCTTTAAGGTCCTTTCCAACCCAAACCATTCTGTGATTCTATGAATTTTAAAAAGTGAAGGGGGGGTTATTTTTGCGAATGGTGTGACCTTTTTTTTTTTTTTAATGTCAGCACTTAAAACACTTTTCTTTTTCTTAATGTTACGTAAGAAGGGAGTATGGCAAGGCTTACTATTAGCTGCATAATTCTAAAACTTCAGGGAATGCTGTCTATTTATACCATTATAATATTTGAGGGTTTATAGACCAGTGGTGTAGTTAGATCTCTTATCTAAGTCACCACAAAGACGGAATCCCACAGAAATGTTGCAGAAGACTTAGAACTTGTGATTTCATTACAATATGTGAAGCACGCTGTAATATCCCAAATATACTTTCTGCAGCCTTGCCTCTGCATGTTCTGCTTTGTTTACTTGGTATGGTAGAACAGCAGCCCTGCCCTGTTTGGGCTGCTAATTATTACTGCAGCATGAAGAGATAAAGAATTGTTTTTTTCTTATTTAAGCATGTAGTATGAGTGTTTTGTTTTGGTTTTGTTTTTTAATCATTGTTGGTAGGTCTTTCTCTTTATTTCCCAATGCCAGTAGTTGGTACAAGTCAATATACTGGTTTGCTTTTCTGTCAGTGATTACAATAGGTCTGACAGTGATTGAGGTTTGAATTTTGAAATGGTCTCAATGTGAGAGACTATCATTTCTATTACAGCCACGTTCTGAAGCGTCTGAAGAAAACATGATATGGTGGCAGTGTTATTAACATGAAAATCTCCTTTTAACTCAAGCAAGTCTGTGATACGCTCTATCCAGGGAGCTTACAGATCTGTACAAAAGCATTTGCAAAGCAGAGGTGACGGTTTGTGCACTGAAGCAACAAGGCTAAATAAAATGACTTATGAAATTAAAATCTGCCATCTCCTTAAAGAAATGCATCTTCTCGTTTTCCCTCTCCCAACCTTTCCAGTCTTACATTGTCCAGATTGCTGTGGGTCTCTCTGTTAAATGAGCTTTGTATCTCTCAGTTAATTTTCTGCCAGCATCACTTTAGGCTGATGACTGTGGGTGTTTGTGTATCCATTAAGCACGCTGCCAGGACATGTCCACCACTTGCCACCTCTCCCATTAAGCGGCTGTCAGCAGGTTTACAAAGCTGCTTTCTTGCTTTGCATTAATTGCTGCAACTCACTAGATGCAGTGAAAAACGCCTATAAAGAGAGAACACAGAGTTTGCCTTGAAATTTCTAAAGGTAAATAGAAATGCCATGAGCAGTTAAGTCAGATTTCATATATGATCATATCAATATGATTAGAAGGAAAGAAGTGTCACTTTTTCTTTTTTCAGCTAACCTTTCTCCTTGAGCTCCCACCCCCGTAAGGAAAATACTGCAAATCTAAACAAGTGCATGTCAGCAGATTCTTAGATGAGACTGTCTCACTGAAGTTGTATATAATCCCATGCTGAGATTTACAATTGGTTCTGAAATGAAAATCTGTTAGAATTAGATCAAACATTATCCTAGCTGAGATAAGCAGTGTGGGGAAGATTAATGATTTGTCCATGAAAATCAGTATATAGTAGAGTTATCAGTGTAAGGCTTTGCAAGAGGCGTACTAAACTGGAGAAGGAGTGCTAGGTTAATTTGGTGGGCTGCAGCTAGTTCACTGCATATTAATATGGTATATTTTTGCAGAATACGAAATTCTGATTCTAGTTCTGAAGACAAAGAAGCTTCTTTTGGATTAAAATTTCTTTAGTACTATTGGCAGCAGTAAAAGCAATAATAAATAATAAAGTAATAAAGTAATGAGTTTGTATATCCAGGCTTGTATTAAAACATTCAGTGTGGAAATCTATGGTGAACGTGCACAGAAGGCCAGTGGAAGACATGGGAAAACTTAAGTGTATTGGCTGGAAGTGTGAAGTTGAATCTAAAGATTTGGTATCTCTGAGAAATTTAATGTGATGCTTTACTTAACCTTATGCTCAGTGACTTCAGACTTTTAATTCATTTTAATTTAACTTTCCTGAGCATCCTTTGTAAGTGACTTCTCAGAGAAAATAATTTTGCTGATGAGTTTGCAAGCTAATTTGATAAGATCAGCGTATGGAAAAAAGTGAAAAGAGACTTGGCTGAAGTGACTTGCGCAACATCACCCCAGAAGTCAGTGTTGGAGAGCAGAATAGCTCCGAAGTGCTTTGATATAAATATGTATCCTCTACAATGGATGGTGCAGCCTGCTAAAAATGGCTACAGTAATTGTTCTTCTATTCATTCTTCTATTCATTCCTCTTTCTATGTCTTCTCACACTCTGCAGGACCATGAGTTTTTCACCCAGTGATGTTCTCTTTGGAATCTGTGTTCTTTATACTCCTTGCTGAGTATCATTGAATTGGTCTTTTGAGGGCTGTTCAGTGTTGCTTTTCAAGCAGCCAACTAAGGCTTCTATTGAATGATCAGATGCCTCTCCTGCCAGACCTGCTAGGGGTAAGCTTTCTGCTTCCACTGGTCACGGCATACTGGTGAAATAAGCAATTTTGAAAGATGATTAAGATCTGCAATACCTTCTCTCGGTAATTTGTGTGTTCTGTGGTTTATCCCTATGCAGTATTTCTTTCTACCCAATGTTTCTATGCTGCGTACAAATACAGGTATAAAAACCTAATCCTGGTGTAGGACTAAAATCAGCTTTGTCACCAGATGTGTTCTATTCTTAGTAGTTTCTAGGCCTCTTGAAGATACCAGTATAAAACCACATTAATCATCTGCCTTAAATATTTTGAGTTCCTTTCTGCTCTTCAGTAATCACTGCATTGTTGCTCATAAAAAGTTTTGGTGAAAATTCACGCAGTTGCCCTCACTGTGCTGTAAGACGCACTTAATTTCCAGAGTCATTGTCGCTTTCACAGAGGAAAAGAAAAAAACCACCCCTGCCTTTTAAACATGTAATTGTTCTTAAAAAATCTGATGTCTCCTTTTTCCACCTACTCCTCCCATTCTAGTGGGACTTGCTCTCTTAACAGAAAATAAATACGATCTCTTGGGTTTTCTGTAATTTTTCATAATTCTTGGTGCTTTTACCCGTTAAACATGGCTGGTGATTTGTTTCTAGCCTCTGAGGAAGCTCATAGTTTAATGGGTGAAACATGATAGGTAATGAAGAAAAATGTTTTGCTGCATGCACCAATTTTGAGAATTGAATGTTATGTACTCAGATTTTGATAAGAGTGAAAAAGGACCTCTAAATTTTGTTGGACATGCTTAAAAATTCTGTTGTGCTCTACTCCCCTATAATTAAAAAAACCACCCCAAACATACAACAAACCAACAAAAAAGCACACAAAAACCCTTTAAAAATGCTAACTTTCAACTTTCCCATTTTCTGCTTCACATTTTCCTGTAAACTGGTATTGCATTACCTTTTTCCTGGTTTATATTTCCTCACAAAGTCTTTGGGGTGCCTACTATTCAATCTTGTCCAGCATTAGTTAGAATTAAATCAGTTCTAAGGCACATTTGTATGACCTTTTATTTTATACAGGCTTCTTTACGGCGTATCACTATATATTTTGAGCATTTTCCAACAGTGCTGAAAAAAGTATGATATTTTCATGCTGATGATTCACTTGTCCTTTTACCTGGAGTAAAATCATGTGCGGGCAACGTAAGTGTTGTTTATTTGAAAGGTTTCAGGGAAGGGAAGGGACTGGGCAGGTGAAAGGATATATATGTATGTTACGTGTTAGAAGGGATAAAATCCATACTTTGTGTATGTAGCGGAATGAAACGAGCTGGTAGTGGTTCCTTGTTCCTGAGGGAGTTCAATGCAGATTTTTGGTGAACAATGCTGTCTCCATTACAGCTATCTGATTTTTTTTTTTTTTAATAATAAAAAGTATTCTGTTACTCCAGAGATCTGTCAGCCACAATGTCAGTGCCATCTCTTGCAGAACGCCTTTAAAGGTGGACGTTTTGAATATGATCCCAACAGTTCTGGAAGCTATAAGAGTAATAAAGATTGATTTAATCCCACAACACCCTCTGGTGTTTGAGCAGATGTACCTATTGTGTATCCACAACTATGTTCCGGTGTATGCGTAGAACATGTACACGCAACCACAACCAGGACTGTTTTCCACTGAGATGGAAAAAAGTCTTCTGGCCAGTAGAAAATGACAGCCATAGTAAGTGTTGTTTCCCATTGATGAAGTTCCCTGGAGGTGAAAGCAGAGCTCTTTTAAATGCAATCAAATTGTCCATTAGGAACAGAAAAGTCACATTTCCAAACTTGACTTTTAGATTTCTTTAAAGATGACAGGACGCACTGGTTTGTAGTCATTTAGGGTCTCTAACTTTTATTTTTCCTTTTAGTGTGGAGATATATAGATAGATATATAGATGTGTACTCACTAATTAGGGTATTATCTAGGGACTTAACTCTATAAAGTTATGTTAAACTTGGTATAGTAGCAGAAAGAAATGCAAGTAGGAAAAGAAAAAGATCCGAAGATGTGGGATTAGTTTGGAATTTCCCACAAATGGCTCTACTACTCTGAACAAAGTTATTTAGTTTTTCGACTTAGGGCTCATTTGTAAAATGTGTATTATGAGGAATCAGTGCCATTTAAATATCTGGGATGGAATTTCAGGTCTGAGTACCATGTAATCAAAAATAGAGTGGTCCTTGCACAAGACAGTGTACCATCTCAACAAACAGGAAAAAACCCAGTTTCAATATTTTCCTGTATTCCAAACCTTTATTTCTGGCCCTGTACACTGAAGGTTGATATATGTTAGCTACGTGGAGATCGCATCATATGTTCAGAATGTCACTGGGGCTTGAGGAGAATTTTGAACTCTGGAAGCTTTATGCAAGAGGGGTTAAGACTTTCTAACACATAGGTATAAATAGCAAACCATCAAATTACAAGTATGTTAATCAAAAATCTTTGAGACTCTAGCACAGAGAAGCAAGATACTTCACAAGTACAAGGACTTGTTGCAAAGTTGAAAGGTACTAACTCAAGTTAAACCTGTCTGTGTTTAGGTGCTTGTAACAGAAATCTGATGAATGTTTAACAGAGGTTTGACACAGATCCATGTATTTACTGATTGTAACTTGGAAATTGATGGTCAGATCTGAAAGCAAAGTATTGACTCCAAATGTCAGACACGTTCAGTAACTTGTCAGTTCTGAGGATTTTATCAGCATAATCACAGTATTTGTGTGTTTTCCAAATTGCTTTTCTTCCCCTTTCCTCCTTTTTCATCAGACCATAACTCATAATTCACCAAGTGCTGTGAACATGTTATGGCTATGTTAAATGTGAATGTCAGAAGATGTTCTGAATAGTTAAGTTGCTTTCAAATTTCAAAAATCTGCAAGTAAACAGTGTAAATGATGAAGCAATGAGTGGCAACCAAGAAGTTACTTTGAGTTCTTTTGAGTCTGGTACAGTGAAGAGGGAAAAAAATAAATTCATTTTGGAGGCATGTTTTTCCTTAACATCTTAAAAGTGTCAAGCAGAGTTCTTTGCCACACAGTATCTCCTAAAGCATGTTTTTTGTATATAGAAACATTTTGAAATAATTTTTTTATCCTTATAATTAAGCATATAAAATATCAATGAACATACAAAAGATTAAAATCCCAGTGGAATCCTGTAGCTAACTCAATGTATGCAATATTAGGTGGAGCCACAGAAAATAAAGTTTTGAAGAAAACCTGTTTTTCACAGCTGACTGCCTTTGCAGGTGTAAAATGTTAATATTTCTACAAAAGACTGCTCTTTGCAGTGGGGACTATACAACCAGTATGGATACCCGAGGGGAAAGGTTCCTAATCAGTGAAAGTAAGATGTCATGAAGTCAGCATAAACAATTCAAGTAGTAGAAGCTTCTGAAGCCAAATGTAAATTGCTGCTCTTTTGCACTTCTTCATTGCTCTGGCTTCTTTTCACTTCTGTGGAAAAATTCAAGTTTTGCATTTGAGTATGAACTTGGATTTTAAAAAGGGCAGAGTAGCATCTCTTGTAATTCTAGCTCACGTATTTACTAAGACAGTATAATTTGACAGTATAGTGTGCATCACAGTCTCTGATAATAACTGCCTGTCATGGTACTGGATTAAAATAACTTGATGTTTTTTGGGTTTCAGGGATATTTTTTTTTTTGGTCTTTTTCCAACATGTTGATTAGAAGAAGCAATGTTATACCAGCTAGAGAGCCCAGTAATTGTTACCTTCTTGCTCAGTAAAGCCCTAATTAGGGTGAATGAACATGGAAAATAGATACTAAAATACAGTAGACAAAGGTAATACTGTGCCACAAGAGAAAAGCTTTCTTCATTGTGACCAAATTCTGACATATTTAAAATATTAAGAGGATTAAATGGGCAAATTAAATAGTTCTGCTCTCACGCACCATTTACATTTGAAAAGGACGACTCTGGTAGAGCTCATACGATGTGTCCCAGCCTGCTTAAAATCTCTGCAGGGACAGCAAAGAAGAGAATGAACCTACAGGATCTCCTTACAAAAGTTTTCTTGCTAAATCATTTTTAGGAGAGCAGCAGATATGCATAAATTTAAGAGAGATTTATTGATGCATTTTGCTTTAAAGTGAACTAAACAAACTAAATGGCTTTTGTGGGTAGTTTAGTGAGTGCTTTTTATATATATGTATATATATACACACCACTAATAATTTTGAATCTTAATTAACCTAGAACTATTTAGTGCTTTCTTAAAGATGACAAATGAGTATTTTTTTAAATAAAAGCAGTATGTAAATTGCATGCTGTTATTGCAATGTCTCATCGTGAGGCCCATTCTGGTTTTTATTTTCTGATAAAATTATTTTCAAGTGCATGATACCTCATGGTATAGCTAATTACTTGGTATAGCTAATTACTCTCTATTTATTCTCTCTGCTCTCATTATATTTAGTTGTTGAACAGCACTTTAAATGAATATAATATTTAGGTTGCACTTACAGTTTTAGTTGGGAAAAAATACTTGAAGTTGCTATCACATGGCTGCTTTTCCATTTGTATCCACAAATTTCTAATAGATGAATAATTGAATTATGGAGTAATCTGGTGGGTTTTTTTAAAGAAACTGCATAAGGTATTGGTACATATTCTGGACATTTTCAAGAATAGTGACTGTTCTTAAGTGGATACATATATATTCTAGTGTTGTTTATTTTTCTGATGTGACTTCTACTACTTTAGCTTAGACAGTATTTCCAAAAATCTGTTTGCAGCTGCATACAGAATAGATGTTGTCTTTTGCCTAAACAAGGCATGTAACCTCTGTTCAAGAATTTCAGAGATTCCCAGTTGTGGACTTCCTACTTCTGACTCCTTCTGGAAAACTGAGCGAGCGTAGGTCCCGAGCACAGGAGCTTGGAGGAACTTCTACACATCAGCAATAGGTCCATGACATAAACCGCTATGGACAATTTTTCTTCTCTTGCAGTATAAAATAACTTGTAACTTTGTCAGTAAGACAAAAATCTGTAAACTAGTGTAGCTTGGCATTTTGGGATCAGTTTCATTTGAACTTCGATTAGACAGTCATTTTGTATGAGAGTAGAGCGCTGTGGTTCCAACTTCTATTTTTAAAAGCAGGTGTTTTTGAAGATATTTTAGTACTAATCAGGCATCCAGGTGGGAAGCTACAGTTTTCTGTTCTTCACCGCATGAGATTTGATGAAAGCCTTTGTCTGCTGTCATTGGGTAACTAATGAAGATGATAGAAACTATTTTCTCAGCATCAGAATAGCAAGCTAAGATTTATTTCCTTAAAGAAACTATGAAAATGAGTTCGGAATAGCAGAGGGATATCTCTGTACCTTTACTGAACTTCCAGATCTTCCTAAACATGACACTGTCAGCATCCTCTGCTTCTGGGAGGATTCAGGTGCATTAGGACTGCTTTGCATTTGCCTCGTGTTAGCATGTTTTGCTAATAGAGCATGTTAAGAATAAAGTAACTCTTGCTTCTGTCCTTGTTTTTTTTCCCTTGTACTTGATAGCAAAAGTAAGAGAATGACTAAAGAAAAAAAAAGTAGAATTATGCTCAAGTGAGAAGACAATACAAATATGACTAACAATAGTCTTAACTTCCTTTTTGTAGAATATCTTTAAGACATCATTTACTTGGGGATATTATCAAAAAGGAGGGAAAAAAAAAAAAGTTGCAGGAAGTGTCCATCAGTCCAAGATCTAATACTGACTCCCTAAAAATAAGACATGAAAAGAAGACATCTATCGCTAAGATAAAATACCTTTTGCAGCACTGAAAGAAGTCCAGTAGGCAGGTAATGCAGGGAATTGTAAACATGAGTCTTGAATCTAGAAGCTGGTGACACATCATTCATGGGCATGTACAACTACCACTCTCCACTGACCCATGCCTGCCTTGACATTTAGCATGAATTAAGCAGAAAGCTTGAGAATCCAGCATTGCAATGAATTTGACAGACAAGCCTGTTCTAGCAGCCTTTGTGACTGAAACAAGTTTAAAAAAATCATTACTTTTCTGCTACTTAATTTTGGTGTGAAAACTAGTCTGAAGAGTCCTAAGAGTAGTGCCATGTCTTCAACATGGACTGCTGCAGATTTTCAGACTGATGCAGTTATTCTGATGGCATTGCAAATCAATATCACTGTGCAATTTTCTTGTAAAGCAAGTTTGACGGGAAATACAGACTGTGTAAATCGTCTTTTAAAATGACCAGAGAACATAAGTTTCATGTTTCTAAAACTACTTTTTTGAGGGAGTGTGGAGAAGGGAACCGATTTCAGGTTTGATAAGCAAGAATAGAAGCTCTAGAACCAGAAAGTGGTAATTTTTCCATACATCACGATAAGCTACTTCAGGGCCCTCTGGAAAAGGAGGACAAAAGTCAGGGACTGAAAAGCTCTTGATGTCAGCCATGGCATTACTTTATTTGAATTTATGATAGTAGCTTTGCTGTTTGCAAAATAACAGGCTACTTCGGTATTGTGTAATATTTATAAAGATGTTATAAGCCCTGTTTCTTTCCAGAAGGACTGGGTAAGCTCTTTTTCAGAAATAATTTTAAAAAAACAGGTTTTCATTTGTCTAGAAGAGTCAGTATGATTAAGCAAGATATAAATGGCAAACCTTACAATTTGCAAGCAAAATGACTAATCCCAGAATATTCCTATTAATTGATGTGAGTTCTTCACACAGTGTATTCCTAACTATATTCTTTCTTTGCTGATTTCTTTTCCTCTTTCCTCAGCTGCATTCTCTTTACAGTGTTGCTTGTTCTCTTCAAACTGTTTCCTGTGCACAAGTGAACAATTCCTAAATAATTCATGAAATGGAATAAAAGAATGTCTGTACAGGCCCAGCCAAAGCTATGACTAGCCAGCACCCTGTCATCAGTAGTGGCCAAGAGTACCAGACTAGAAAACAGGGCAAACTGTTTTCAAAACTTCTAAAAATACTCACCAAAAAGCCCCCTTCCTAAACTTGAAATGAATTTAGGCTTCCTGACTTTCATGCATCTCCAGCATGAAACTGGGCAAGTGGCTTAATTTTCTTCATACACAGCTCTTCCCTATTTCTAAAGGCAGTTGGATATCCTTACAAAGTGATTATGAAAATGTCGCAAACAGCATTGAAAATGTATTTGCAAATACTGAAGAGATTACTCAACAATAAACACAAACTTTACCTTCAGACATATAACATGGGAGAGACATTTTTCACTCTAAATGGCATACAGTTCAATATAAAGCAGCTAGACATAATCCAGCTGAACATACTATAGAAGCTTGGACTTCATCTGTCACCTCTGCCACTATGGTCTCTTTTGGGGCACTGATTTATTTGTCTTTGTTTTTCAAAAATTCTTTTAAATTTGCAAATTTAAATCTACTAGTTCAAGCAGCATCACAACCAGAACTTGCTTTGCTGGTAATTTAATAAAGCAGAATTTGACTTGGGACAGACCAGGCAAAGCAGAAATAGCACAGCTGTTAGTGTAAATGTCTGCAAAATACAAAAATGAGTGTTCTGCCTAAAATGAAATATGAGGTATTGAAATCTTGTAATTGAAAGTTGAGCTTCTGTTTATCCCAGATGCCCCTGACATGTTCTAATATGGCCTGGGGAACTTGGAAATGAAGGAATAAGTAAGAAGCCAGACCAGTGTCGCAGTCAAGATTGAATTATGTTCTGAACTGGGAAGTGGAGGAGATTGTAGATTGAAGTTCCAGAGTGTGTCGCAGAGGTCACAAATTAATTAGCAAGGGAGCATGCTGATGGAATTGAATACATGGGTTTCATATCAGAGTGTTTGTAGTGCTAACGTGTTCTTAGTCACTGCTGAACTTGCCAGGCAGAAGATAGGGCATAACCAGGAGCACTCTTGGATCTTTGTGAAATCAAGTGCAGGAGACTTGCAGATGAAACAAGATTTAAGATTCAAATTTTCAATCTTAACTGGATTTGAGTTCCTGTGCAATACCAGTGCAGTTAACATGCAAGTCTACAAATTAATTTCTTGGTTAAAATCTTGGAGAAAACATACATCAACTTGGAATTTAGTTCTAGGAAAAAACCCTCATGCATTATGCTGTGGATTGATGTAATCATGAGAAATACCTCAATTTTACTCCTGTTTTCCATTGAGCTGACGCTATTGTTTGCCAGAAATCTTAATGTATTAATGTTCACAGAAACATTGGACAAGTAAAAGAGAAATGTTCCTTAAAGTTGACTTTTAGAATTTCTAATGCAGCCCATTTTTTATTTAAATAAACACATAAAACATTTTTGTGTGTGTTTGTAAATAGTGTTTCTAGAGATAACCCAAGCCCATAGTATGAATAAAAGTAATGGTTCTAGTGTTCCTTTCCCATGTAGAAAAAAATTCCTTTTTCTTCCATTTTGGCCTGGACTAAATATATTTCTTTTGTTGAAGTTTATTGTGTATATATAGGCATAAAATATATCTAGTGTTGTATCTGTCACTATGGTCCTACTATATGATTATGAGAATAAAATCCATCCTTCAGAAGAACAACTTCTGAAGTTGTTTGCCTCAGATATTTTAACATACAGACAATTAGGCAGCATTAAAATGTTACCTATATTTGAAGTGATACACACAGGAAACCCTAATGCTGTCTCTCATCTATGTTTGTATTTGCTGCTGTTTTGAATCTTGCAGGAATTAGCTGTTCAGCTCTGTAGTGTAGGAGCATAAAATTCTCCTTTTTCAAACACAAGGGGGTTGTTTTTTATTCCTTACATGTGCAGATAGGTGGAATCATTTTAAAGCAAGATGGCTGGGTTGTGGGACAGGTTTTTTTTTTTCCATGCATAGCTGCATTGCCCGCTGTAGTCAACAGAGGCAAGTAAGTATTTCAAGAGAGTGATTTAGGCACTTTATATTGCAGTAGTTTTTCTCTTTATGCTGGCACTCTGAATCTTTTTCCAGAGGTGTCTGCCTCTGTCCCCTCACACTTGTGCACAAATCAAATGCCTGCAGGTAGACGTTGTTGGCACCACTCCTTTGTCTTTTAGGAAACTGTGCTACTGGTTATTCCCACAAATTTATACAGCAGAATTTACCAAGGATGAAATGACATCAGTCATGCTTCTGCAACTCCCTCTCTTTTTGTCCTATTTAAGTTATGTATCTTTCAGTTCAGCAGATCATCAAACTTGATTCATGCAAGATAGCAAGGTGATGCCACTTCACTTTTTTTTTCCCTACTGAAGGAAGTAGTAGTAGTTTCAGTTTTGGAAAAAAAATGTGTAATGGTCCCCAGTCATATGGAGGATAAGCATTTTTATTGTCTTTGTGTTATGGGTCAGAAAGAGGATAAAGAGCAGGGGTTTTGTTGATTGTTTGAGATGGAAATGATGGATTAGTTACCAAGTTGCTTCTGTTAAATAGAAGATCAAATTTGTCATAGCAGTAATTAGCCTAAAGTGGATATACATAACAAGAGACTCTTCAAAGCGTCTTTACAGAAAGAAGGAAGCTTGTTCCCTACTGATGATGATTAAATAGCATAGAAATCAATGTGCAGGGAAGGAAGTTTTTGGAAAATGCAATATAATAGAACACCTCCCTCTGGCGGCAGACGTTGCATAGTTTAATCTGCTGAATCACACCGAACTGGAAGCTTCATGGAAGGGGATGCCTCTTAGACTGCCCCTGAAGAACGAGCAGATTTTTTTAAAGATAATTGAATTGCATATAGGGTTTCCTGCCACTCCAGCTATTTGAGTATGCTGGGGGAGGGTTGGGCTGCTTGACCCAGTTTATTCTGAGTTTGTCCATTAATGAAATTTTTCTGCTGCCCTCCCCTCTTGCAGCTGGAATTGGTTGCATTTTGCCATTTTTTGCTGGGCTGTAAGGGTAGGCTCTATAGATGTGTTTTCCTTAAGCAGGTAATCAGAACAGCATGCATGAAACAGCTAATAGCTTCTAGCAATCATGTGTCTCTTTCTGCAAATTTATTCGTCCTTTAGTTTATTCATATTTAGTTGTTTGATCTGAATTTTATGTGCTGGTCCTCAGTTAGTTTCCAAAGTAATGCCTGTAATTACTTGTACTTGAAACACAATTAGCCACCCTAACTGGAGGAGAAAGGTGGTTGTTAACTGTTTATCTTGTAATTTATTAATACCAAGAAACAGGTAATTTCTAAGATTTTCTCTATAAGCTTTTCAGGGGTGGGTTCAATCTATCAGTCTAGAGAATGTGAGCTCCTGAAGAGGCTATATAATTGTTATTTCTAGCTCTGTTTGAGCATAACAAATAATTCTTGAAAGGATGCTTTCAAATGCTTCTTGAAAGCATATTGTAGTTCCTTGCTTTTCATGACCGTTGCACTTCAGAAGGTGAAACAAACTAGCTGAATCTGTGAGAATAACATTTTTCATCCTTGTTTTCATTTCTGTTTAGTAAGCATTTTAGGATGATTTTTCCTGTTGTTCTTTTGGAGCATAACAAAAACAACTCTTCTCCCCCAGCCTAGGTTGAACACTGAAAACAGTTTTTGGGTTTTTTTGTATGTCTTTAATAGAAGAACCTGTGAAACCTTGTAAATATTCTCTAAGGCTCTAGCTGAGAAGCAAAACAGCTGGGGCCTTTCTGTGCGTAGGAGTCCTAATTCCATGGCCGTGACACTTGAACTCGTAGGAACAAAACTTGGAATGTGGAGGACTGGCCATAGAATCTATTTTCATGTGCAGGATCCCAACGTTACCAGCATTTAATTAATGTTTTGTTCAAGGTCAGCACATTGCTGCTTTGATTTAGAGATGGATGCTTTGCTAGTGGAGACTCCCATTTAAGGGATTCCAGATCTGTTATGCCCAGTAACAACCATTTACAACCCAGAGCTCTGGACTAGCACTGGTGAAAGGCTAATTTTCTCATCTCCGGTAACTTGCAGGTGGTAGCACAAGAAGTCAGATCACATCAAATCACAAATTGTAGATGTGAGAAACAAAAGGATCATTTTTGTGTTATGTTTTTTTGTTTATTGCACTTTCTCTTTATTTCCATATTAAGCCATAGACAAGAGTATGTGTTTTTAGCTGGTTTCAGCAGTGATCCTCCAGCACTGACAGGCAGAAGGATCACTTCATCATCACAAGAGATACTTTAAGTTCACACGTATTTGCTATATAGAAATAAGTGACTTGAGGAGAAGTGTATTTATCTATCTTTTCCACTGGGGGGACAAGAATGCATCATTCCGAGGAGAGTAGTTTTCCCATTCCTTTTCCTTTTCTACAGTTCTTTTAATGTAAAGGAACCAGAGAAGTATCTAAGTATTGAAATAGTCATCATTTGTAAGAAAAACCATTGAAAAAAAAAATCCATAAGCTTTAGATATGAACTCACTAGATGACTTATTTTTGCAGCCATTTTATGCTGATTTCAAATTTTGATATGTGCTCCAGCTATTTTCTTTGGGATTAATTGGCTAATAATGAAAATGCATGTTGCCATTGACTTGAATTCAACATTTCTACCATCTTCTTCTAGAAGACAATTTTAATAAGTAGGGAAAAAAAATATTGTTTTTATTAACTCAGAACTTCAGCATGTTTTGTTGCTCACGCAAAGGCCTAAGCAATATTTATTTTAGGTAGGCAGTTCTTTGATATCTCTGCATATTCATATTTTTTGTTCCTAGAAGACTGTAAAGGAAATACATATGTTTCAAGTTTGCTGAAAATAACAAGAGGTGCTTAAGTTAGGATTGGGTTTCTGAGCCATAGTGTTGCATAGTCAGAATTTCATATAACGCAGTGGTTTTCAGCAACCACATGTAGGGAGAGGTTGCTGTGTTCGACCTTTTTGATTCATAAATCTAGATCAGCTTTCCTTTCCATGGTCCTTGAACTTCTGCAGTTTTTTGTTGACATGTTGAACACTGTTCTTGTGCATTTCTGTGTGATTACAGAGTAGGATGGAGAGGATGGTAAGTGGGAGAGTACAGCTACTCCCTTAAGCTCCTGGACTCCTTTGGGAAGTTAGTAAAATGTGGAGCTTGAAGGTAAGGCACAAAGGCGTCAGATGAGTTTCCAGTGAGCTCTCTCACTTGTGTGATTAAAATGTGACCTGGGTTTTTTCATATTATCATAGACTATTGCAGTCACAAACTACTCATATAAACTCCAACTATGGCAAAGGTTTTGCCCACCCCCGCAACTGAGGACTGTCTGACTTGAAGTTTCCTCTCCACACTTTTCGCTAGCTACTGCATGTGAAAGGCAGATATTTATTACAAGAACCATCAGATTCCAGTAAGGTTGGGAAGAGTGGGAAGGAGCTCAGCCCTTACGCTTCACCTCGCCGTTCATTGCTTCGATGGTAAAACCGAAATAGTGATAAAATACTAAATCTTCCTCACAGACACACATTTCAGAGGGTTGGGTTGGCTGTGGGAAAGTGAGGCCGGGAAATAGGAGTGCTTGCTCTCCCTTCTCTTCCAGAACGGTCTTTAGCTCTGCCTCTGGGCTGTTCAGAGGAGACTGGGGAAAGGAGTCTGATAAAGGAGTAATTCTGAGGGATGTTTTAGAGTTTCGGTAACGGTAGTTATTAAGGTGCCTTACCTGGAGATGAGGGAGAGGGAGCTGATGAGGGGTTTGTGGGTTAGTACTAGAAAGATTTAATTTACCGTAGAGGCCTTTTATCCCTTGGGAGAATCCTGACGATTTATAGTATAGTCAAATATTTGGGAATGCTTGAACTATAAATGTGAATATTATTGACAGAAAATGAGGCAAACATTCACTTTAATTGGAACCACATAAATTAGACTGGAGAAATTAATTAAAAAATAATAGACATGTGCTTTGAAATTGGAGGCTTCTCTCTAGGTATTGCAAAGGGCATGATAAGGTGACTTAAAAGATAGCTCCAGTACAAGAAAAGCTAATTGAAACATTTCTTTTATTAAAACAATATTAGTTCCTACGTGCCTGGTGAATGAAGTGTCCAGAATAAATATGAATGGTAATTAAATTCTATTTCTATCAATTAACAGTCCCCTTTTCAAGATCTCTCATTTATTACAACAGCACCTCTTGAAGTTCATTTCATTAGTTTACTTCGTATGACTCGCTGCTGTTGCAAAGTGCTTGGTTTATGGCTTTATGGATCAGATTTTTTTCATCAAAATGAATGTTTCTCCCCCTTTAGGAGCATAAATTTTTATATATCATCGCTCTGTGAATTTAATTTGAAATAGCACATTTCTTATTAATTTGTTTAGTTGCATAAAGGGGTGCTACTACTAAAAGAATTCTAGAGATAGATACAGAAGTGTTGGGGAGTGATAGAGCTGCATTTTTTGTAGGTTGTGTGCTCCTTTAATCAATTCTAAACTTACACTTTTGAGTTTTTTCTAGAATTTTGTCTTGTCTGTTTTTGAATGCTCATGTAACAGGTTTTCCAAGTCTTATTTTAGAATAAATTCTGGAGATCACAGCTGCTTAGATGTTTTCCCCAGGCACTTTTTTTAAACTCGCCTATATTTAATTCTGTTATACCTCCACTGTTGTATTGCCCTCAGATCATGTTAAATGATTGTTCTTCTTAAGTGCCAAATGGATATAGCTGCAGCCTCTTAGATTTACAGTCTAATTCCATAACTTTATATCAGCTTACTTTTCCTGGCTGTTGGGTACCTGAATTTCTCTTCTTGTTTCTCCCTAGAGTTGGTCAAATTATTGTCATTGCCATCTTTTGCAGCGGCAGCATGTAAGAAGCTGTGGCAAGCTGCCCACTCGGTGTTTGACTAGCGGTCTGTTTTGATAGATGTTCTTCCTAATATAATTGGATATTATTGAAAATATCATTGAAAAATAAAATATTTCTTGCAACCATGATCAAGGACCGGTTGCTTTGTTTTCCACTGCTTGTTTAAAGTTCATGCTTCCCCCTGTGGATTGGATTATCACCAATATCCTTTGATAGCGATTCAAGAATCCATACAGTCTCAATTAGTTGGGTAATAAATTGTCTTAATTTCCTAGCTCCCCTGTCAGATGCAGGTGCCATATATCTAGCCCCTCATTGGTTTTAGGTTTTGCAATGTAATAGTACCTTTATATACTACTTTCTCATCATACGCTCTCTATAATGAATTAAAGTACGAATGCTAACTGCAGACCTGAGGGATTCTGTAACAGGAAATTTAAAGTGGATTGTTATAACTTCAGTACTTTGGATCTTTTGATGACAGGCAATAATATTTATTCTTCTTTATGTTGGTGAGTTTTATGCAATAACCAAATTTTAGTTGAAATAACGTAAGCATGCTACTTTAAGTAACAATAGGAAATGTGACACAAGGGGGTTTAAAATGTTATTTACAGGGGTTTTCAGTGGCCTCATTCCTGGTCAGTACTGAAATAGCTATGGTAAGCAAGTTGTTACCAGGCAGAGCAAGGAGTGTTCTGTGGGGAAGCCGCTCTCCAAGGATACTTTTGTAGATGATAATGAAATTCCTTTTTCATCAATTCAGGATTTTGCAAGTACTTTGGAGATGGTGGGATCGTGTGCTGTAAAAGTGGCATTTTTTTTCATGGCAGTCATGTGAAGTGCTAGAAGCCTGGTTAATACAGTTACTGTAGATTCTTCTACTCACTTTTATACAAAACTGCATTTCTCTTGCTTAAAAAGATGCCTGCATATATATTTATAAATGACCTGGATCTTAAGTTGAAGGTCATCCATAATAATGTTATGCTTGTTGTCTTGCTAGCCTTTGTTTATTAGTTAAACATGAAATTTCTTGTGAAATAATAGGCAAAATCTGGTAATCAAATCTGGAGCTTCCTTTGTAGCTTTGGGGGAGAGTAATTTTATAGAGCTAGGAGAAAGAAGACCTATTAAAAAATGTCACCTTTAGGCAAGGGGTGGGTGTATAATTTTTATTTTTTTTTTTTTTTTTGAGAGAGAAACACCTCAAAACACAAGGTCATCAGACTTCCTGGGGGAAAACACCAAACCAACAACAAAAAAACCCAAAACAAAACCCCCAACCAAAACAGCCCACAAACAAACCTAAAAAAAAAAGAAGAAAAAAAAAAAAAGGAAAAAGCCCCACCAGCCCAAAAACTTGTTCATGTTAGACATCCCAGCATCCCAGTAATTTTACAAATATGGCAGTCTTATTATATAACTTGATCCTAATTCCTGAAGAATAAATACGTGTAATTGCAGCCATGTTCTCACACTCTGTTTACCACCCTTGCAGATCCATCTTTTTATTTTTATGTTTATTTTGCCCTTTTTCTAGTGGTTCTTTTGCTTATTTGAAAAGAAAATGCGTATGAAAAGCTCAGTATATGCAACATGCAAATCACAATATTATTTGAAACTCTTATTAATAATGTGTTGTCATTTTAAAAAGTATAGCAATTATGAAGGATAACTGAGCATAAAGAGCTCATTTCAGTTTTTCTTCGTATTGATGAAGAAAAATTGAAATAATTGAAAAAGTTGTATTTATGAATAAACCCCCTGAGGGCTGAACAGCTCATGTACCTCATGTGCTCACAATTCTAAATAAAGTTCAGTTGTATAGAAAATCATCTTTCTAATATTTTTGCTGGTTTGTTACTTCTCCCTGTACTTTGTGCTTAACTGTGCAAGTGATGAGCTCTGCTGGTAGTTCATACAAGAATAGACTGCAATAGTTATTTCTTACTCTCCAGTCTAATTTTCAGTTCAGCCACCTATTGTTGCTATTATTATTGTGGATGTATTAAGAAATATCTTTTTGTGTATGTGTATACATTATATATAGTTTATATACAATTTATAAATATAATTTTGTACAGAACTTACCTCTGATTCTATTTTCTGACTTTGGTTGTCTTCTCCTAATACAAATGCTTGTGCAATTTCTACAATGCGTTCCTGTGAAGGCAGGGTGTCTGTGTCTCTTCTGCAAGTGGGCTAGGGCATCTTTCTGTCTGTGTGTTATTTAAAAAGAAAAAACATAAAACTCTTCTCTTCCCAAGTGGAGTTTTATTGCCAGCCCATTATTGGAGCTTCAGATTGCATTCAGATATCGACTTAAAGGAAAGGTTTTATCCATTTCACACCAATTTATTATGCAAAATGTAGTTAGATATGAATGACACTTGAAATGCCTTCAGTAAGCTATGAACCAGAAAAGTCCAGTGAAGAGTTTTCAATAAATAAGTAAATAAAATCTTTAGGACTCGCAGTACTATTCCATGGCCATATATGAACAGTTTTTCCCAGGCATGTGAACAAAAACCCCCAAATGATACAATAGCTTCCAAATAAACATTTCACTGTAGCAGTTTCAATGTCATAATATTTGTGTTACTTCCCATAGAGTACTTTCAAAATGCATTTTCTTTTAAGCCTGGAACTGTTTTCTGATTAGAGTAAGGTAAAAGTCGTTGTGTAGATTGGGCTACTACTAGTGGACTAGGAGACATTTGATATGACACTAACACGTTAATTTATGCTCTGTAAAAGAAAAAGATGCTCTAGTAATAAAAAATGTGCAAGTTCCACATTTAATGCAATGTTAGAAGCAAACAATCTCCAAATAACGTTTTGGTCAGTTCACACTACTAAGTTATGGGAGCTGTAGGACCAAAGAGTAAAGGAGTGGTGTAATATTGCCTATCAACCACAATAATTACTTTGAAGACCCTAATTCTCTATCTACTCTTAGCATGCTGTTTACTCTGACGCTTCTTGCAACATCAGTAATTTATTTTTTTATTTTTTTCTAATGAAAACATCTGTTATGGACCAGAGAATAAGAAGTGTTTGTAACCTTGACCCTTAAAATAAGCCAAAAGGAGAGCTTACATTTAAGACCCTTTGGGAGTTTCATAAAATTTGTGATTTTTGTACCATAGCATGAGTGCAAATGAGAAAAAGCTCTGGCTTAGTATTAAATCATTTCATGTAATATTTTGACATGCCTGTCTTTTTCAGAATAAAATGCTCTGATATGCTGATATTGCTCATATTTGCATTTACTGCGAAGTTTCAACTGGTTGTAATCACATAAGTTACTTACCAGAAGCTGAAGGGTTGTTCCTTGCTTAGTTACAGACCCCTTACCGTTAAGCAGAAGTTGAGGGCTCAATATTTCCTTAGGCATTTTATTGGATATTGATGGCTAAACTAAATACTGGAATTGGGAGTGCCTGATTTTATTTGTGTTACAGAATCAGGATTATTTTAGGTGATGGAAGAGGTTGGGTGTTCTAAATATTTGTTAGTTTGATCTCGAGGTAATGGGTGAAATGAACGTATTGGGAAGATGGGCTCTTGCTGGTTGCTCGCCCTGACCTGGGAACAGTAACTGGACAAACGTACGAGGGAGTTTGTCCTGTGCAGAAGATCTGATTTTGTGTGGCACCTCTTGTTTTATGGGTTAGAATTGGAAGCTGTAAAGGTAATGGCTTTCATTATCAGAGTTATTTTATGAATACAGGTAGATGAAAGATTGCCTTGCAAAAGAACTTGTCTTCTGAAGTCTGGGAACAAATCTGGCTTCTTGCCTTTCTTTTAGTCTAAACTATTTGAATTTGTTGTGGATATCTAGAATACAAAATATTTGTATTGTGTCTATATATGCACATAGTTGTCGTTTTGCTTACAAAGAAATCCAAAGTAACAGAACAAACCCAACACTTTTAACTATTAACATCCAGTGCATGAGAGCCCTGCCTGAGATTTTCTGCTCCTGCTCGGCTAGTTGAGATGCTGGGTGCAGCCCTTAAACTCAACAAAGCAAAAGGATTTTGGAGTTAGAAGACTGGCAGTGTTGCTCCTTACTACTAGCAGCTTCTCTACTCTGCAATAATAGTTTATTGGATGTATTTCATGCATTTTATTGAGAGATCTTTCCTTCTGTTATTCCCCTGTGCAGGAAATGGCTAATTTTCACATTTTATTTTGGTGCTGGCTCCACCTTGTAACTAACACCAGGATATCCTGCGCTTTAAAAAAAACCCCCACAACCACCACCACCACCAAAAAAAAAAACCCAAACCTGAAGGCAGTGGAGAAAAGGGGACAATGTTGAGAAGAAAAAGAAAACATATTTTCTGACAAATGGAGAAAGTTTATTTCACTAAACCTGTGTACCCGTTGAAGTTTCTGTAAAAAGTTGAAGTTGCATCTCATTAAGTAGGAAAGGGGAAGGTGGATTTGATGGATTTTTGCTCAGACATTGTGCATTTTGGCACAGGTTTTGCTAACGTGGTGAAAGTCTCAGTAAAAATGTAGGAAAAAAATAATTTAAATGAAGGTGTTTTGCACGTATCTCTAGTTAAATAGAAACTTCTGGAAATGATGATTAATGCCTTGCCAAATCTTGCTCTGTTTTTTCCTAGTTGAGACGATTAGGAGAGGTCATTGTTCTGTCAACAGAATGACATTCTGATTTTAATCAGAATAAAGCCTCCCCTTCAAAACTTGCCAGGGTCTTGCCTGTATTGTGTGTGTATTTTTGTTTTATTTGTTAAGCAGTTAAGGCTTAACTGGATTTATTCAGACGCATCTCTCCTGTAATTGTTGCCAGTTTTTATTGTGCTTGGGGGGGAGATCAAGGTGATCTGTAAGTTATTTGTGTTAACGAGTGTCCTGGTTAACAGAAGCCGGATGCCGTCCACCGATATGCACAAGTATAATGCAGCTCATCCGGTCTGTCATTAGATATGCATTTGTATCAGGTAAATACTCAACCACAAATCATAAAGCAGTATTTCAGAAACCCGTTGATAATTTAGGTCAAATTTATGCTATAAGCCATGTTATTGAATAGGTCCTGTATTGCTGTTGACGCCACATTACTAAGGCAACTGTTAATAATTTGCTGCAGTGTAAGTAGGTAGTACAACTCCAGTTACAGTTAGTGTGTCTCAGGCACTCGAGATCAGCGGTCTCAACGCTTTCCTCAAGTACTCGTCTGCAGTGAAAAAGGGGTTAAAAAGGGGGGGACGGGAAGTGTTCTCAGGTTCCACAGAACTGCACAGTCTAAGACTTTTTGGAAAGTTAGATGATTTGCGGTCTGAGTGACAGTTACTTCTCACCACGAGGTCCTGGATTCATGAAGGCGAAGAGCGTAACTGCCATGGTGGATTTTGCTGCTGTGTGACAGCTCTAAACTGTTTCAAGTAGTAAGCTTGCTGGGAAATGATGTCACTGAATGACCATTTTTGACAGCCTTTTATGCTCTCTTTGAAGCTGGAGAATTTATCAATAGGTTGCAAAAGTGAGTAGTTTATCAGGGGGGAAAAAAAAACCTTCCTTGGTCCGTGTGCTCTTAAACTTGCAGCTTTGGGAGGCACAGTGTAGCGCTAGCACTTACCATGCTATCATTAAAGGGCTGTCAGGACTTTTATTATAGAGATCATTTTGTAAAAATGTTTTATGTTTTTCTGTAAATGCCTTTTGTGGATGACACTGAGCTAGTGCAGCCTGAGTAAAGTATTTGCAACTATCTAGCAAAAAAAAAAAAAATACAGGCTGAGAATTTTTAACTTTCTGAATTTTAATATATTTCATAGTGTCTATTGCTGTCCTGTAACTCTACACTTTATTTTTAATGCATTTTATAGATTGCTTACAGTGTATAATATTGAGCATAACCATTATTTTTGCTCTGCTCCTTGAAGATGGAGTTGCTCCCATTTCTGATATATGTATACAACGCAGCTTTACTTCTGTGCACTGCCTTGAATGCAATCTCACGTAAAACACTTAAAATCTTTGTAGCCACCTTGTATTTGCAGGCAATGTGTGAGATTTTCTTTATTTTCTGTACTGGTTATTTATAGATGGGCAGTTCCCAAAACATCTCCAGCTGTGAGCTCCCCTTCTGTCAGGACTGTGGGCTCAGTGGAGGTGTGAAGAGTTGGGTGTCTTCTGGGGTGGCGGCTCCAGTTACAATTCCTGCAGCTGTCCGATTGTGGCTGGTGCAGAATCCCAAGTGCTTGAAGCTTTCTTGAGTGCACAAACACACTAATAATATCCAGGAGCCCAACTTGGGTGAAACATTGTTCATGTCTAGTGAGGCCTGAGTAGGACATCTTCCGGGGTCCAGGAGCTCATCCCTGACAAAGAGCATCCCACCGGTTTTTCAGAGCTGTATTGTGGAGGTGGATGACTTCCTGTCTGCTGACTTCCTCCTCCCTGGCTTTGAGCTTGTTCCTCTCCAAGCTGGACTTCTGGCTGACTCTTCCACAGCAGAAGTTACAGCTTAATTTCTCTGGCAAATCACCCAAATACTAAATCAGCATTTGTGGACTGTTTGACTGTAGTGTGTCCCAATCCCAGTGAGTCACGTTGGCGACCCATGCTTCTAACATGTCACCATCTGCAAATATTTATGGACTGCTCTGTCTTCTTCTCTGTCATGACATAATAATGAGCAACTGAATACTGATTTACTATGTGTTTGCATAATGAATAAATTCTGCCTTTGTATGTCATTTTAAAAAACAAAACAAAGTATTTAGGAGTACCAAGAGGTGGTGCGCCTCACCCTCAGCTGTCTCTTTACAAGGAAGAGGTGCCTTTGCATTGTGAGAATAACTGTATGTTAAGCAAACCGAAATCCACTTGGCTTGGAGGGATTTTCCCTGGGGGTATCCGGTGGCAGAGCTGTGCCGGATTGAAATCCACTAGTGTAGCTGGTAGGAACTGAGACTAATGCTGTAATCAATCAGGTATCAGGACTGTGGGTTTGGGGAAAAAGCCCTCAAGGGAGGATTTACACTTAAGGAGGAAAAAGACTGTTTCCCCTCAAACCTGAATCTGCTTTGGAGGCAAGGTAAGCCTGAGGATGGCATCTGTCAAAGACATGGAATTTGGACTATGGGGGCAGTTTGGCGATTTAGTGTGACTTGACACTTGCTGACCAAAAAAAAAGGAAAGCTTTGAAGCCAAATCATTGGTACATAACTTCAATGTATAGTAGTGATTTACTTCCCATATCTAACTCTATGGTCATAGATCAATGAGCAACTTTTAATACCAGTGTTGGAGCAAGAGAAGGAAAGAGGAAGGAAGAACTCTACACACACACACGCATACTCCCCAAGCCCTCATCAAACAAATGATGCAAAGGCTCCCCCATGCTAACCTAGAACCATCGCTGTCTACACTAGCTTCGCCAAAACTGTTACTGGTGGGATTTTATGTAACAGCAGTGAGTAGTATTGTTTTTAGAGAAGTGTAACCTTTCCTTATACTTGTATTACATGCCTTGGTTCTTCCCTCATCAAATGTTTGCTCCCTTATGCTTTTGTACGTGCTTTGTGTGAAGTATGTTTAAAATTATGCTGTGTACTGTATACTGATACCTGCAGAGGTAAGCTTTGGATGTTCTTGAACAGCTGTGGAAACAAGGACTTTGTGTAGTTCTGAAATTGTTCATTGTTCTTTAACAAAAAAAACCCACCCTTTTAAGATACTTGTATCTGAAATAAAAACTTGAAGGCCACTCTAACTCTGTGTTGTAGGAGATAAATCGTGAGAATTATGACACCTTTAGCAGTGTTTTGGGGTTATTTTTGTTATGCTGGTTTTTTGCATATAATCAAGTGATTAGATTGAGCAAGTGGGATGATGTATGAAATCTTGGTTTTGATAGATTTCCAGAAGAAGCAGCCAGACGATGACTCTACTCCCAGCACAAGCAACAGCCAGTCAGATTTGTTCTCTGGAGAAACGAACAGTGACAACAGCAATACCTCTCTAACCACGCAGGCCGCTAACTCCAACCAGCAACTTTTGACAGAACTGAATGTAACTTCACCGAGCAAAGAGGAATGTAAGTGCACAAGTCCTAAGGGACAGCAAAGAAGGCATAAACGTTTTGTTCTCAGGCTTAGCTTTCACTGACTCCCTTTGTAAGTAAATGGCCCGTCTTTTGGGGCAAAGGGAAAGGTTAGAAGTTATTCACAAAATAGACATTGATGGCTTTAACTGAAGAACAAGTTAAAAGAGGTCGCAGGAGTTTCTCACTATCTTTACAGCTGTTTGAACTGCAGTATACAATTTAATTACAATTTTGAAGTACACTCATTTTGAGAAACTCCTCACGTTGCTGGTAAATGAATATATATATTCTAGGATAAACACCAGTATATTGTGAAATTTGACTTTAAAAACTTTGGGTTTTTAATTACTGCAGTTGCACAGAGTACTGAATGTAATGCATGTTTATCTAGACTGCTCCTAGGTTACTTGCATAAAACTTAAGTTTCATATGGTAATCCATCTCTTCTTTCATGACCCATCTTTCTTCTTTATTGAACCCTGTCAGGCAAAAATTCTCCCTCAAGGTAAGTTAAGATGTTGAAGATTATCAAACACAGTGAGATAAAATTGTCTTTTTAAAATTATTCCAAACCTCTATGTAAGTTCATCCTGTGTCTAATATATTGAGTTTTAAAATCTGCATTCTACAACTTAAGCGCAAATGTGTAATTTGTAATTTAATTTTCCTCCAGCTGTAGCTTTGTTTTAGAAGGTGCTGAGTGGAGAGAATCCCTCTTGACCTGAGTTTATTTTGTCGTGGCTGGTGAATAGACGTACATGTTGCAAGAAAAACATGCTTATTTTTTAGTAGGAAATCTGAGCGCGCTACTCCAGTTACTCACATTGTTATTTCCAGCAGTTGCCTCAATGTTGACAAAGCAGTAGGACTAAAAATCTTTGATATGCTACCCTTGTTTTCAGTTGTGTTAACTATTTGCATAGGATGGTTTTGCTGGGTTGCTGAAGTGTTTATTCTGTTTACAGGTATGCAGAGTTTGCATGCATATTCTTTTTATTTAGGCATATTGACTGTGGACAAAGCACAAAGTGTCATTTTGGGATTGTGGTAGTTTATTAGAGTAACTAATATAAAATCTTTAAATTGAGTTACTGCTTTCTGTCTGGATGTGAGAATATTGTCAGAAATACAGCAGGGTTCAAATGTGAGCGTTCCGATACCAGCTCTTGTAATGAGTAAACTTGCCATGTAACTCTTCTTTCTCCTTCGCTTATGCAGTTGCTGCTGACCACCCATCATCTCTTCCTTCTGCGCAGCGCTTCTTCAGGGGAAACCTGTAGCCTGCTGTAAAAACAAAGCCTTAAAACAACCTTCCTAGAGAACTCAGCAAAACATTATGCTTCAGCAACACAGCTGGGCCTTCACAGGGCAGGGGGCTCCAGCACCTCTGCTGGCTTATTAGCCAGGATCCACTACTTGGTGTTACAGGGTGCTTCTCCAGTGCTTACTGGATCAGGTTTTCTGAAAAAATGTTCAGTGAGGAATTAAATTGTGTTACAGCAAAGTGTTTCTGTTGTGGCTAAGGAGGACTTGGGGGTAAGCAGGAAGGTGATTACAGGGATGGGAAGGATGGAAGGAAATTAAATAGTGTCCTTCGTCCTGAATTGCTGTAAGCTTGTGAACATACATTGAAGGTGATGGATATTAGGCAGCACAGCCTGCAGAGCATTTGAAAATATTGGCTATAAAAAAAATTCTTTATGACTTCCTGCTGGGGTGATTTTAAGTGAAATACAGTGGAGAGATTTATTTACAGCTTGAGCTCTCTGTCTTCTCTCACATCCCCACTATCTCTTTAATGAAGCTTAATATCATTTATCAGAAATAATTATACACAGATGGAGCTTTTCTGATGGATAATGGCCTCAGCGTGGAAGATTCTTTCCCGTAATGAAGAATGTCCCAACTTTAGATGTCTCTTTGATTTTAATTTGAGGGTGTCTTTTTCTGCGCAATATTTATTTATTTTGCAGCAAGTCCTATAAAACATGCACTGCTCTCATTACAGCAGTGTTCTTCAGAGATTGATATTTTGCAGTGCCGTGTCATGATGAACAGCTATGTGCTGTTCTGAATAGAATTGCGGTAATTCACCAGAAATCAATGCATGGGATCATTATGCTAATCCCTATCAAAGCGTGGAAAGATTGGAGTACTCCGGAAGGATTCTCATGGTGCGTTCCACTCCCTTCTCTTCCCTTTCGAGCTTTTGAGAAGAGTCTCACTTCAAGGCATTTGCTATTGTACTTGAGTCCATAGGGTAAACAGATTGGACAGTCTTGCAGCAAGTCCTTTAGGCAATTAACAAATGCCATTCATGTTATGACAACTGAAGAGAATCTTAGAAATCTCATGTGGTAAGATTCATGAAAGGGAATTTTTTGTGTCAGAGAAAGGGGGTTTTTTTTGTACTCGTTTTCAGGTAGCTGTTTCCTTTTTTTAACACAAAATGATGACGTAGGAGGAAAGTTCCTTGGACTGGATTTTGCAGGAGTTCAATTTGACAACGTACAAGTATTTCTGCCTTGTTATGTTACTGTTTTGATTTTCTGTGAGAGTTGCGTTTCCATTCCTGAGTGTCCTATGTACACAACCAGGTCATAGTGACTTTCCATCTCCTGCCACCCTCAGTTCTTGAACAATCGCCTACCTCAGTGACTGCTTTGCTGTTTAATGTCTCTCCCCCTAGTAGATGAAAGGTAGTTCTCACAGTTACAGTCAAAAAAACGTGTTGAAGATTTATGCTGAGAGAGTGTGATGCAAGCTTCAGGACTTTTTTTTTTTTTCCTCCTTCACATTTTTTTATGTTAAAAAACTTTTGTTTTTGTGAAGTATTACTCAGCACCAATTTAAAAAAAAAAAGCTGTTGCACTTTAGGGGGTGGAAAAACATTCTAAGAATTTTTTTTTTTTTTCCCCCTCCCACATATGCTTCTTGAGTTGCCTTTTTCTATCCAGAACCTTCAGGTCTCATCAGTTGCAGTAAGTTTTCTGAAATAAACTTTTGTAAACAAGGAGTACATTGGTATTGGTATAGGTTTACTAAGTCTCGATTTGTATGGAATTTAATAATCTGTTTCTTAACAGATGGTTAAACTTTTGTTCTGCTGCTGCTTTATGTGCGGATGTTTCCCTGTTCAAGTTTTTGTATAGTTTTCATCTATTCTCATTTTTTCCTTCCATCCCCTCTCTTTATGTAGGAGGTCCTAATGGTAGTTATGTCAGTGTCAGTCACCGTATGAGCTGGTGGCTCAGGCAAAGATTTCCTTTTCTTAGTGGGCGGGCAGGGGTTTTGTTTATTTTTAACATACGGGGAAAAAAGGATTTGATAATGGCATTCACTTCTCTCTCTCTCTCCCTACCTCCATCCACCAGCACTCTTTAAAAAAAATTAGCTTATTAAGGAAGGTTCTATGTATTTTGATAAAGAAAAGGTCATGCTGCACATGGAATAATTTTGCTTAGTTTCAGGCCTTCATTGCTTTCTTTGGGGCTGTCACATTATTTTTCTGTGACTATATGAGTAGACCTGATGCTGTGCAGGTTTAAAACTAACTGTGTTGTTATGTGACAGGAGAAATGTCAGTGCGAACAACTCTGACTCTGGCAGCTGGATCAGATTTGATATTTCAGTAGTTCTTAGCTTTGGTTGACATGATTTTATTTTAATTATATGCTTAACTCTTCCTGGCCTCCTTGAATTAGCAAGAACCACAATTGAAAAAGGACAAAAGGAATATCTGATGTTTCTAGAACAGTTAAATGCTCTACATTTCTACATTGAAGACTTTATAAGAGGATACACAAAAATGTGAGATATTGCTGTAATTGTCAGAAAATACACTGGAGATTTCAGCCCAGAAAGGTGGTGATGATCACTGACCATACCTTACCTCTGAATTTTAGATGCCTAAATGTGAATTTTCAGGACTGAATGCCTTTAAATTTTGGCTCCAGAATTTGAATTGTTTATGTTTAAAAAATCCTTAGTTTATGTCAAACACTTAAATTTGCAAGACAAGTTTGAAGAATGCTTTAAAACATTGTTCTATTAAGCATTTGCATGTGCTGCAAGTACTGAAATAGCCCCAATTACGAAATTATTTTGGTGAACTTACTTTATGTACATAAAGCACACTACATCTGAGACAGACATGCACCAGGCTTCTGTAAAAGATCTCTGGCAGAAAGGTGAAAGATTGTTTTTTCTACTGCACCTCTTGGATGTTTGTACTCTGAATTTCATGGCTTGTTGAAGCATGACTGGGTAAAAAGCCACATAGACTATAATACTAGAAAAGTAATGATATTTTTTCTGTCTTTGGAATAATAAAAAAAAATCTTACATCAGTTTTTTCAACGTAACCTTATGAAAAAATGGATAAACAAGGGCATCTTTTGTTTTCTTTTTGTCGAATGGCCTTCTCTCTGACACTATGCAAAAGGTTTCTACCAATTTATGACGACTTCACAGTTTTTGCATTTTGCCTGGGTTTGTCAGCAGAGATGACAGCTTTTCCTATGTATGCTCTGAAAATACTTCATATATTGAATTATTGTCGTGATATCCTTAATTGCGTTTTTTGCCTTTTAAATAAGGACAGTGATTTCTAAAATGACAGTTGCTCATATATGCTGTCCATTGTATGCTTTTCGCAATGGTCTGGCTTTGAGAATTCAGTCGCTCATTGCAGTAAGAATCAGTGTTGTACAGCCTATCTTCTTTTTGAATTCTGGCTATGGGTAACTTTATTTTCTGGCTCATCCTTGGCTGGAAGTTATATGCATACCCACTTCTATAAAGTATTAAATGTATAAGCAGACCAATCTGGCTGCCTATTTTTGTCTTAATTGTCATAGATGGTTGTAGAAAATAATTTGCTTTGTTGCTAACTTGATTTATTCTGATACTGATCTGTAGGTTTTTCTCTGATCCAAAAGAATGCAGTAACTGTTAAAATTATGCTGAGCTACAAAACTAGCCTACCTGACCCACATGATTTAATATTGCAATTAAACTTGTACCCAAACATAACTGAGAAAGCTGCAGCTAGGTGATGATGAATAATTACAATTTTCCTTATCAACTCACAAGATTGTCATGTGTTCTTTCTTTCTTGCACTTAATTTTGTGGGCTTTGTGTGAGACTAAGTGGGGATACACCTGTAATATAGAATATGAACATGGCTGGTTTTTGATATTACAGTCATCTTTGGATTTCTGTGCCACAGAATAAGAACTAGTTATTTTCTCAGGCTTTTTATTAGGTTAGATAATAGTAGGAGGTGTTTTACATCTTCAGATAGGTTTTTAGCCTTGTTTACATTAGATGCTATGTACAAATAGCCTTTTGGTACTGTTTTTGATGTTAAAATTCACAGTAACTCAGTTTTTCATTTGGACTATCATCAAACCTGGATTTTAACTATCACGAAATGTGCGCTTTTTTTTTTTTTTAGCATCAATGCAAACACTTTTTCTCCGGGAATTTGCAAGAATGCTTTCAAATATAAAACCATAATGAGTTGTGGGCTGTTTGAGTTGTCTTTTGAGAAATGCCAGAACAGAACATACAGGCAGTTAGAAATTTGAACAAAATGGTGTCTAGTAGCAGTGTCGCCTTCATCATCATTTCATGGCATGAGGATCTTTCTGTAAGTTTAAGTCTCATCCCTACAGTCCCAATTTCATTTAAAGAACACTTCTGGTTCTTCTGACATCTTAAGCAAAGATCTGGTGTGTAGATTTATGAAATAAGCACTTCTTTCCACGTCTGTGGCATGGTAATTTTGAAACATAATGAAGACTAGCAGAATAGTAGCACTGTTAATTGTTCACTCTGATTTATAGTCGCTTCACACTGCAGAGTAGACAGTGTATCCTAGGGTCCCATTTATTAAAGTGAAAGGACCCCATAGAATATGAAACAGAAACACAGTCACATAAGAAAAATGTGGGTTAGAGCTGCACGGCTATCAAGGTTACATAAAAATTATTTGTAAAAATATAATTTAACTACTGGGTTCAAAAGCACATTTTTACACTTCACCTTGCACCTATAAAGTAGGAAAGTGTCGTGTCTATTTTACAAATGAGGAAACTGAGGAAAAGCAGGTAACGGTGTGAGACAATAGCAGGGGAAAAAGTGAAATCTGAGTCCTGCCTCTGTTTACTTCCTTAGAGTTGTTAAATGTACCAGCTGTTCAGCACCAGCAAGGAGCCCAGGTTTCACTTCCTTCTCCAAAAGCTGCATGTAGATAAGAATCCACAAAAGTAAATAATGGTAGATATGCAAAATTTAATAATTTAAAAAGTATGTGTTTGTATGTGATACAATCCACTTACCTGTTCAGTAATGACATAAGTTACCATGCAGCTTGCCCATTCTGCAGCCAACAAGCCGTTCTTAAGTGCTGTAAAGTTCTTTTGCTTTTTTCCTTTAAAGAGAGTGTACTCTGCACAGCCCGAATCCAGAGATTTATGTTTCCATTTGTTTATGTATTGGTGTTTGTAATCGATGACTGTTTTCAAACTCAGTTGTGTAGAGTAGTTAGACCGTATCGCTACCGATTCAGGAAACGCACAACTAGATTACTGGTTTGGACAGGTTTCCAAAGGTGGGTTCTTTCCTTATTGCAGATAGCCATGAAATTCTCCCCGTCCTGGCTATAACACTGCTATCCAAGGAAGTTGCCTTCTTCCAGCCCGTTGCGTGCGGGTGTTGCTGTGCTTTTCCTGGGAAGGAACCATCACAGTACCGAGAGCTCCAAGCAGTGTTTGGGTGCACTTATGTCACTCAGATTAAGTGCTACTGAGCTGCAGGCTCCTTTGCTTACTTTTCACGTTTGTTCCTTAATCTGGCTCGCAGTTTTTGTGTTGCCTGTAATCATTTCAGTGTGTTATTGTAATCTTAGGCTTTGTACTCCTGTACCAGCTTGGTTTCACTCCATTCTGCATCTCTACTCAGTAAGTGCTTCTGTGTGCTGTCCAAATACACCTGAGCAGTATGCTGGGTTCAAACTTAGCACTTCCTTGAACAGCAAGAAGAGAGGCATTCCCCTGGTACTTCCCTTTTTCCTGCGCAGGAAGTTCTGACTGAGCGGAGTCACTTCACTTTACAAAAGAGTTCAGGCAGGGGAAACAAGAAGTTACCCTGAGTCAAGGTATGTCCTGCAGGGCAGGTGCTACGTGGCAATTGTTACCGTCTTTCAGGAAGGGAGGTGAACAATGCAGAAAGCTGTTCAACAGGTCAGTTTAAACATATAGAAATTATAATTGTCTATAATAGTAAACAATAACAATACTAACATGTATGTATAAATATAAGTAATACCTAAAATTTTACTACTTTAGAGAGTTAGAGAAACAGGGTTTGAACCTGTTTTTCCAAATTGATATATTTAGAGTACAGGTAACAGTAAGTTACAGAAGAGTAGGGGTATCAGAAGCCAAAACTAGCAGCTAAATTAACAAGACCTTTTGTTTTAATGCATAATAATGTTGAAGTTAAAGGATCTTGTTTTGTCCTTTGTTAATTCTGTTTTGAATTTGCAAGCTCGGTGATTCTCACAATTATCCTATTTTCTTTGGTAGCTTTTAGTATTTTTGCATTTTTAATCGTCTTCTCTTGGGATTACATTATTGCTGGGCAGTGGCTACTTTTGTTTGGAAGTGGAGTTGCAAATGCCAGAAGCCATAGACTGGAAAAAGATAGGAGCAGAAGCTATTGTTTAATCTGTTAATTGGATATAGAGTAGAAAGATATCTTTATTCTTCCATTTTAATCTCTTGTTTGTGCTGAGAAAAAATAGCGGTCGGCAGCCCTGTGGGTCACGTTAGAAGCTAGACATGTGTGGCCTTTCACTGTGCACTGAAGTGTTTTATGTACCACAGTTAAATTCCCTTGCAACACTTTATTTTTTTGGGGTATGGAGGTGCAGATATATCCTGAATCGTGCTAAGTAATAAGCCTCCCTTTGTGTATCACCAATGACTGGTGGTCTGCTGTTACCTGACTTCTTTTTTCTTTCATGCAGAATTTCTATCAAAGCTGTGGGAAATATGCTGCCCTGTTTCCAGTCGTACAAAGATGCCTGCATTAGCTGTTATGTGTACCAAAAGAGTCAATGTAATGACTTCCACCTAGAATTGCACAGCCAAGCCCATACTATGTAGTATTGAATTATGCATGACATTTTTAATGGTGGAACAAAAACAGTAGCAGAAGGAGGTGCTGCAGAGGACACGCAGCCTATGCTGGTGATTAGGCACTGGCGTACGTGCATGCAGATCCCAAGATATTCTTTGTTGAAATTCTGGTGCTGTGCTATACAAATCAAAGCAATATGAAAGTAATACCTAATGAGGGAAGATTAAATAAAAGAAAAACTCTGACACAGGGAGGTGCAGAATACATACCAACTTATTGTACTTTAGAGAGTGAGAATAAAGAACTTGTGTTTAGTTGGATGCTGAAAGTATCAACTAGTGTAAATATTTACTGTACACTAATTGCAAGGATTAGTCTTATTTGATAGTCCGCAGCGATGATGCCTGTCAATGTCTATTCAGTGAAAACTGGGAGAATGTAACTAAAATTATTTAAAGAGGAGCTGCTGCATCTTAAGAGGCAGCTGTGATCTAAAGTCAGTTCATTGAAATTTCATACCCTGCTGTATATATTTTGATATATTCCATACCCTGTTCCATATATTGTTTACTTAAGTTCTATACTGAAATGAAATACTGTATACCTGGTCTTTGGCAGTCAAAACTGACTTAACAGACCTGCTGTGTAATTTTTTTTTTTTTTTTTTTTACTATCTAAAAGGTTTCAATAGAAAACTTGTTAAGGGTTCTGTTGCAGTATTGATTTTCTTCCCAAATGCACCGAAGCCTAGACTAGGTGTTTTTGCAGCCTTTTACAATGGCATGACTAACATTGATCAAGCTGATATTTTCATGTTTTATATTCTAGCCTAGAAAAAGATATGTTGTGAAAAATGGTTTGAGCTTACTTGACCGCTTCTGTTGCAAAGCAATAGTTGTTGCTTGCCAATGCTGTCATGCCTGGAATGGGCACCAGTGTGGTGATAGCTTGATCCGCCCATCCGGGATATTTTCCTGTTGGCCAGGGCAGGCATCTGCCCCGCGCTTCCCAGCCCTCCTCACCACAATGGCAAGCTTGGCTCTTCCCGTATGCGGACTGGACTCTGCAGAGAGGTCCCCGGCACTGCCCTCCGCTTACCTGTGGACTTCAGCCATTTCTCACCAGCTCCCTCCTAACCAGCCTGCAAAATCAGCCATCCCTCACGATGCTGTCTCTAACTTCTGCCAGCTGCTGATGGAGCCGCCTGTCGCACACAGCCGGTTCCTAGGTCGTGTTGGGTAGTTTCCCGTGTCCGGTTCGCTTCCCTTAACCGCAGGCCAGGGCCTAGTGAATGCCATGGGGTTTTGTAACCACCACTTTAAAGATCACCTGTTGCACAGTTGTGAAACGGTGTATGTTGCCGGAGGGACTTCTGGGGAGAACAGAAGTTTATCGGTCCTCTGGAAAACTGGAAGCATCAAACTTGTGAGATCTTTGCTCTTTGAAATCAAAGGCACTGAAATAATTCCTTCACATCTTTCCTTCCCAGTTGGCAGAAGTTTCTTTTTGTTCTCGTTGTGTTACAGTGCTATGAGTTTTACGGGGTGGCGAAGTCACCCAAGACCTGGTACTTACTGAAAAATAAAAAAGAAAAAAAAAAACCAAACTTGAAGGGGGAGCATCTGGGAGAGAAGCAAAAAGAAATAAACAGTTTACTACCAGTCCAGACTTGAAAATATTTGAAGAGAGAGAAACATTGCCAAAGCCACACTGCTGCTTTCCAGATATGCAAAGACTGAAGGAAAAAGAAGAGGGAAAGTATTTTTCAGGGGGTGGCGACCTATGTTAAAGCTGATCCTGTCATACTAAGCTCTGTTGTGTTGCCAGCAGTCCAGCGCAAACTTGATTATTGGTATTTTGATAGCCAAACTCTACTAGATCTAACTTAATTTCAGGCTTTCTAGCATCATCCAATTTATAATATCTAATTATCAAAGCTATGATGTGTTATTGCTACCAGTAATGCTACTGTCAATTCGCCTTGGCATCATTATGTAGGTTGTATTTTTATTTATTTATTTTTACTGCAAGTTGCTGAATAGACTCAATTGGTTGCTACTTTAACAAGATCTCTGGAGAACTCTTCAAAGATGATGCATGTTAAGAAAAAGCCAGAAAGCAATTTACTATCAAGTGGATACCAGATGAGTGGGCAAGAGTTCAGAGTTCAACAAAAACCCACCTGAAAACGTGGGAAGAGTTTGTTAGCATATGCTCATGCCACACTTTGAAAACATAATGAGAACAAGATAAGAGGCAAAGTCCTTATCTCACAGGAGTCCGTGACAAGATTTCTGTTAACATGAGGGAAGCGATCGCTTTGTCTCCTGTGTTGCTTGTGGGTTAGATAGATATATTTCTAGCTCTGTTCCAACATAAACAGCACCATTGTCAACACTGGAAAAATTGTGACTACGGTGTATATTTTCCTAAAACTGCCCCTTGAAATATTTCAAAAGTGTAACGTAACTTGTCTTTTTTTCCCCCCAACTTCTCATCTATTTTTTCAGCACAAGACGTATTTGGATTTGACTGTGAAGGACAGAATAGTAGACTATCGCCATATTTGCTTTCCAAAGACAAGTGCTCCTCAGCGTTTTATATTCCTAAGTATAATCTTAGTGTGGTTGTAAACGTTAACTATAGGTGGTATTTTGAGACATATGATCTTCTCTGTTTCCAGGTGGGCCATGCACAGGTACAGCTCATGCCTCGTTAACCACACCTACCAAAAGATCTTGCGACTCAGGTATGTGTTTTGTGGGGGTTGGGGAATTAGATTTTGCATGATATATAGCTCTATGGCTATAGTTTAGTAATCAAGGGTAGTAATGGTATCTGGTGTATGCCAAATTAAAATAAATGCTGTTCCTTTGCTGTCAGAAACGTGTATGTATAAAAGGATTTGTATGGCAGATAATTCATCTTAGAGTCCTCTTAATCATAATTCCATAAATATATTATGTTTTCAGTTCATCTTTGTAAACATAACAAATACAGGAGTAATTGGTTTGATTTAAGTCTAATGAGAGTGATATTGTTCTGGAAATTTCCCCTTTAAATGCAAAGTATTGAGTAGAAAACTGTTCGGAGTATATTGACTTTACTTTCCCTGATGGAACATGCCGTATAGACAGCTGATATTTGCATTGAGACTAAATTTTACCTGCTTTGGGTCCTTTCGATGACTTTGTTTCTACATGGAGGGTATAGTTGAATAATCTCTCACAGAGCTGGTGTTATTAGTGACACGTGAGGTCATTGCCAGGCTGAAGTTGCTGCTTCTGCAGCAGGTCTGTCACGAAGAATCACGTGAGCACTCATTCAGGCAGGCAGCCAAGTTGCCCGCATTGGCTCGGATCTTCTTCAGACTTTGGTTTTGCAGTGGAGTCAGGAGAGCTTGTCTGATCCTTTCCATCAGCACCACTGTGGGAAGCCGTAACCTCCTGTGGGGAGGCAGTGGCAGGCATCTAGGTAGTGGTAATGTTCTAGCAGTCTCTTGTTTCCAAAATAATTTGTGTCTATATTTGCATTTCTGTACAAATTTAGCTGTATGGAGTGTGCAGAAAGGAAGGTTATTCCTGTCTAAGGGCTCTTACTCTTTCAGGAGATAAAGGTAAATTTCCTCCGAAGTCATTCTTTCAAAAAGCGTTTCAAGTTAGTGCGTGTTTAGCTGAACCGTAGTTATTCCATGTGTGCATGTTGTTAGCTTGCAACAAATGTGTGATGATGCAAGTTGGCTTGTTCTGCAGTGAAGCAAGGTTAAAGAGAAGCTGCGTTACCTTGCACTCTGTGCAGGTGTAGAGCTCTCAAGCGATGCCTGGTCATCTGTGACAACTCTGTGAGTATTGTTTGCCAAAGAACCTGCTAGATTTGGCACTGGAACATTCTGGATCCAGCTTCTCCAGGAGCTGAAGACAGGATTTTCTTTTCTATGTAGCCATGGAGGGGTGTACCTAAACAAGAAGGAGTGTTTGCCCCTGTATCCCTTGCCAACTAATCTGCTTTGCTCGTGGCATTGTTAAATTGTATTTTCTTTATAAGTTAGTTGTTGTAATGTTCAACTCTGGTTTTCATTGCAGGGTAATTTAAAAGCTTTCTATGATGCGATAGATACTGAAAACTGAGAGTACCCTATGAATATTTAAAAAAATGTGCTTGTGATTAGCAAAAAGGCAAGTAAGTCCACTATTTGGAGTGTCAAATGGCAACAGTAAAAGCTGTTTAGAATAAAAGCAGATGAAGATACTAGACATGTTGAAAAATATCCATTAAATGGTTGGCTAACTTTTGCTCAGTAGTTCTTTTATTTTCGGTTTATGCTAATGTTTGGTCCCTACATGCTTGTATGTTAATTATTTGGTGTGTTTAGCAAGGAAATAAGGAGATCTTAATTTAATGGCACAAGTTTCATCTTCAGTCAGTTAAACCTAATGATTTTATATTACCTCATTTTCCCCCAATGTTTTTTACATTATTTGCTCAGTGATCTGCATATTTTGTTTGTAGTCCCTTATGCTAAGGGACTACAGGACTTACAGTTTTCTTCTCCAGAGCTTGAATTTTCAGCAAACTTTTTGTTTTTAAAATAAATTACCATGTTTTCAAAATCAGATGAATATGCAAATTGACAAGAAAACATTGGCTACAAAATATTACCCAGAAATGGTGTGACATCTTCAGGCATAAGCAGCAGACTACATAGGTGAATATTTCATACTACATTCACTTCAGCTTAGTGTCCCTTCCTAGGAAGCTATTTCAGTGATACAAGCAATATTTGTCAATACTACACTTTGCATATAAGTCTCATTTCTGTAAGTATTCTACATTTCTTCTGCTTGCAAGAGCTTTGAAGGAAGAATGTTTTGGTGGAATTAAACTGTGTAAGTTTTTTCCCCCCTTCAAACATAGTTTTTCCCTAAAGTCTGCCATATATCAGTATTTGAGACAGAAAATTAGAAATTTGACCTACTTATGTTGTATGCAGGTTCCCATCAGGAGGATATTAAGGAAGACATAAACCTTTCATATTTTATTAGCATTAATGTAACCATTGAAGAAAGATCAAAACAATAAATCTGCCAAGACACAGGAAAAGTTCTTGTACAAAAAGAAGAGTTTTTACCTCATACGCTTGTCAACTTGCATGCTGTAGGAGCTGTTCAGATAAAAAATTGTAGTATGACACCAAATAGTACGTTTTTTCCTCCTCCTGTTCACCAGAATCATCTCTGGTAAAAAGTATTTCTATTCCAAAGTGTGCCCATAGGACAAGGATTATAATGAAAAGAATGAATAAAGCTTTGCAATCATTAGTTTGGATGATGCCTCAAAGGTTTTTGAGAGCCAACGGTCTGAAGATTTTGTAGGAAAAAAGATGGGATTATGTGGCCTAGGGTATAGCTGCTTATGTATTTTGATTTGTTTCTTAATGGTTAGGTAATGTTACGATTGATGGCATATACTGTGAGGCTTTTTCTACTCAGTAGGGCATCCAGATCCCATTTATAGTGGGTGCCCATGCCGTGAACGTGCAGTACTGATTGACATAGTACTCTTTCTACTGTACAACTTAAAGATGATTTAATACGCAATTCTAAACAGCCAGATTTTAAAACATTTTGATGCAGCTTAAAGAAACCTGGAAAAAATCAGTGGAGCTGTGTGAGTGCATTCAGTTAATTTTTAATTGTGTGGTAGAGAAGGTAGTAGAAACAGGCAGATAAAATGCAGTAATGATGCAATCAATTCATACATTACATCCATAAAATTGGTGAGTTTTTAAGTACTTTATTTCTCAGTAGCAGTAAGCAATGGGAAATGTGCATCTTTAATATTCTGTGTAATTATATGTGCAGATAGCTCACATTTTATGAGGATATCTGTCCTAGCTGGGTGTGGTGGTATTTTTATTGTGCGAGATTACAGTATCTATCTCATTGCTCTATGCTTTTTTCTAGTTTAAAATGTGAGTCTGGAAGATGCAAATAATTCTTCCACTGCTTGAGCAAAGCAGTTAAGCAGGTGTGGGGTCCTTTTTGTGGTTTTGGGTTTATTGATGTTCTTATACTAAGGTGTGTGCTTGATTGTAGCAGTGCCAGAAATCTAACTCCTTTGGGGCTGAACCTGTACAATGGAGAGGACAGCCTTTTCAGAGTTAGAGGAAGAGCAGGTTGTGGAAATAAAAGTACACAAACTTTCAGCCAGGGCCAAAACCAAGAAACCATTACTTTTTTGTATGATCATTTTTTCTCAATCTTTGTGTCGAGTAAGGACAAAAAGACCTGGTACATCATTAATTAGGTTTTTTTAATTGCTCTGAAGTGTTAAGCTCCTGAGCAAAAAAATACACAAAAGATTATTGAAGGGGGTTTATAACACTAAAACAACTTTGAGGTGTGTTTTTCGTTGGTGTTCCAAGGGACTTTTAAGGTATTCTTTAGTGTTTGACTTCTGGAGGGCATTGTGTTAGAAATCCAACCTTCTTGGAGCTCTCTCACCGACAGGAAAGTGATGATAGAACAGCCTTCGAGCAGCATAATATATCACCCAGCCCTGGCAATAATAGTGCCCATTAGGGACGCTCTTTTTTTTTTTTTTCTTTTTTTTTCTGCCTTGCTCAGTTTCCAGCTGTACTAATAGAACAGCGCATCAAGCAAGGCTGTAAATAAAAGTTATAACCTAATAGGTGGGCGCTGAAGTGGAACGGACAGGAGCTGAAGCATGGAGGCCTTATTACTGCTCATCAGCAATTATAAACAGGATAAAGTGGCTGGGACTTGCACGGATGCAGCAAGAGCTAATAGAGGCTGGGAGATGACACTGTAACATGATCAGATGATGTATGTTGATGGGTTTTTACTATCTCATCTTATTGCCTATTTCTGTGATGTGTTGTGTTATCTGTTCTGTGCTTCCATATCTATCTGGATGGACAGATTGGATTCCTCTCCTGCTCAAAGGTGCTGGAGCACATATACTCAAGCTTGCTTTTTTGCAGATATACTTTGCATTAGTTGCCAGTACTGGTTATCTAAGAGCCTTCTCAAAGTGTTATGATTACTGTAGATTAAAATCCTCCTAATGGTAAGGATCATAATAGTCGTATCTCTAAACAAATTTGAGGACTTGCTGCAATTGCAAGATTTATTTTCACTCTCACCTTGCTCAACTTTACAAAATCTCCCCCATTCATTAAGAAGAGTGGATATGGTCACCTGGACTATCTTTTACACTAAATGCATCCCATGCATTTTAGACTAAACGTGTTATAACCAGTGTGGCTGGAGAATCCAAAGAGATGGGCTTGAGGTCAATATATCAAAAAGTTTGTTAAAAGTCAGCCATAGCTGTGATGATCTCTGCCTCTGAGTTATAAAAACTTTAGCTGTTCCTGGGAAGGTTTTTAAGAGCTTGTTAGCACACAGTAATTGGTAATATTCAGAAAAAAGTCTTTCTTGATCTTTTATCTGTCACAGAGTGTCTAGCACATTTCTGTGCTACACATCTTAAATCATCTCTTTACTAAACCATAGTGGAAAAAAATGCCTTGAAATTTAGCCTGTACTTGCTTTAATCTAAAGAGAAGTTTTGCAAGCATCTTCATAGTTCATACATTAATCACTCATGCTGTTTACTTCTGAAGAGAATTTTCTTCTGAGTACTGGAAAAAATGCAACATTCGGAAATGAAAAGGTGTGCAGCGGCATGAGGGCATGTGAAAACAGTGACTCCTATCCTTGTCTATTCAGTACAGCCAGGATAAAATAAATAGATTATTTTTCTATCATCTTATGACATTAGGACAGGAATACTTGCATCTGCCTGTGTTAAAGTACACTAAGCTGAGATGAATGGGAACTCATCCTTTTCATAGCCGGTATTTCTTTGAAATTAACTTTCATACTTACTGGTTCCCAGGTGTTCCTTTCCTTTGCCTAGAAAGCTAGATAGTTGAAGTGGCCAAAGGGACAAAAAACGTAATGTGACTGTGGAAGCCCTATTTCACATGCTGTGTAGATGAATTAGAAACACCTACAGTGTTTTGAAGATGTTTATAGAATGTGCTAGTAATTCCTACTTAGGAATAACTCCTTTTTCTAATTAATCACCATTCATGAAAGGCTTTCTGGTCTTAAGAAATAAAATTGCTGTTAGGGAGCAGGATAAGTAGATGAATATGATAATTTATATCAACATAGAATGGTTTGGGTTGGAAGGGACCTTAAAGATCATCTAGTTCCAATCCCCCTGCAGGGACACCCTCCACTAGACCAGGTTGCCCAAAGCCCCATCCAGCCTGGCCTTGAACACTTCCAGGGAGGGGGCATCCACAGCTTCTCTGGGCAACCTGTTCCAGTGCCTCTGGCCTGGAGTGACCCTAGTGACCATCACAGTAAAGAATTTCTTCCTAATATCTAAATCACCCCTCCTTCAGCTTAAAGCCATTACCCCTTGTCTTATCACTCCAGGCCCTTGTCAACAGTCCCTCTCCAGCTTTCCTGTAGGCCCCTTCAGGTACTGGAAGGCTGCTATGAGGTCTCACCAGAGCCTTCTCTTCTACAGGCTCAACAAGGCCAACTCTCTCAGCCTGTCTGCACAGGGGAGGTGCTCCAACCCTCTGATCAGCTTTGTGGCCCTCCTCTGGACTCGCTCCAACAGCTCCATGTCCTTCTTATGTTGGGGCCCCCAGAGGTGGATGCAGTACTCCAAGTGGGGTCTTACAAGAGTGGAGTAGAGGGGCAGGATCACCTCCCTCGACCTGCTGGTCACGCTGCTTTTGATGCAGCCCAGGATATGGTTTGCTTTCTGGGCTACGAGCGCACATGGTCAGCTCATGTTGAGCTGCTTGTCCGCCAACACCCCCAAGTCCTTCTCCTTAGGGCTGCTCTCAATCCATTCTCCACCCAGCCTGTAGCTGTGCAGGACCTTGCACTTGGCCTTGTTGAACTTCATGGGGTTTGCACAGGCCCGCCTGTCCAGCCTGTCAAGGTCCCTCTGGATGGCATCCCTTCCTTCCAGCGTGTTGACCACACCGCACAGCTTGGTGTCGTCGGCAAACTTGCTGAGGGTGCACTCGATCCCGTGTTGCCAACAAATATGTTAAACAGCACCTTTTTCTTATGTTAAACATAGATGTTAAACAGCATCTTTTTTGTATTCCTGTTCCAAATTATTTTCCGTAACGTAAACTTCAGGGAATAACTAATGAGACCAGCATCTTGGGATAGAAGATTGAAAAAGAGCTGGATGTAAGATACAAGACAGTGCACGTACTGTTGCATCCTCTGAGTTTCATTGATCTTTCCTATATCTCCCTTTGTGTAGATCTGGTCTTTGGTTCCGGTTAGTGTAGATGCTTCCCAAATATCTCCTTTCAAAACAGTAAGAACTTCCCAGTAAAGCAGCCTGACTTTTGATGTATTGTAGACGGCAATCGGGTGTACAAAAATTGTCTTCTATGCCAGGGCTGCTTGGTTTTCCCGCACAAAAATTGCTAGAAAAAGAAAGACAATCAAAATATAAAGTAATTTTTAAGCTTTATTTAAAACAACTGATTCATAACCAAGTGGGTTTTGAAGATAAATTAGCTGTATGTTTCAGAACCTCCTCTCAATGCATTCAGTAAAATTTTTATCCAAATACAAGAGCTCTTAGGTTTTTTCCTTAATATTAATCAGTTTTAGTCCTTGGAATTGTAGTCTCTCATTGCAAGATTTCTATTGCTAATGGCATCACTGAGGTTCTGCAGTTAATGACAAATAAGTTTTTTGAAAGATAAATATTGAAAATATCTATTTTTTCACTGCTAGCAGGCAAGAGTTCTTTACAATTCCTCTTCTGAATCTGTGTGTTAGCCTTGGAAAACCCTCATTACACCAATGGGGGGGAAGGTGCACTATGAAAAACTCAGTGTATGAATGAAAAATAACAGAACAAGTAGTTTCTATATAGAACTGGTTTTAGGCTATTAGTTTGAAGAATTACCTTCCTGAATGCTGTATACCATCTGATTGATGAGGACATCAGGAGGAGTATACTACTAGGATTTTGAAGCAGAGCAGCACTGCTTATTTATGCATTCTTGAGCCGACTAGCAAATATGCAATATTTATAGTATTATCTATTCTTGTTAATCCAATATTAGAGAATTTCACAAAGCATAAGAGGGCTCTCATTAGTCAGCAAAAACAAAACTATGATATTGTTGAATGCTTTTGAATTTCCCGTTTTGTCAGAACCAGTGTAAGTTTATCTGTATGTGTTTGTGCATACATATTCATAATGTAAATATACATATTTGAATGCTAGTAAGTAGTCTTCAGGTGCTGTGGAATGGCCAGGATGTTCGTGATTTGCCTTCATAACTTTTTCATCATGTATGTTCCTGTGTTACAGCTTTTTTCTTCCTTCTTATGTTTCTGTTCTTCTGTTTGGCTATGTGTATTTGTGCATTATTCCCTTACTTAATAATCCTGTTCTGATTATTCAGGCCACTTACGATATCATTTGTTCTTCAACTGTCACCAGAATCTGCCTTTGTCCCTTTCCTAACCCTATGCTGCTAAAATACACAATTTAATAATGAGAAAATAAGTTCAAATTGACAACTGTAAAATATTTTTTTGAAAACTAGTTAGTTTAGCATTGCAGCCTTTTTTTCTCTTCTGGCCTTTTGAAGGTTCGTTCTTTAGAATAGTCTGAATATATGAAGGGCTTGAGATGCTGTTTGCCAGCTACTTAAAAAAACCCAACCACCCAAACCAACTTCCCTTAACATCCTTAGAATAGTATCAAGCTTCTGCACTGCATAAATTGCCCCAGAAATCAAGACAACAGGAATTCAGTCTCGTGCCTGCACACACTAGCAGTCACTATCTGTGTATGATTTTGTTGTCTTAAACATGGTCTTCAGGTGTTTCCCCTCATAGCCAGCGATGGGCAGTGAGCAGCGGGCCCAGCACTCAACGGGACTGTCCAACCTGTGCGCTCTCCACAAACTCATCCGTCGTCGTGGGCTCCGGAGGTTTACAGACTTGGCCCGTGGGTGTAATTTGGGAAAGGAATTACACCTATTCACCTGGTCTTCTAAGTAAACAAGGTCCTTCTTTCAGTCAGTAGCAATAGGGGTGGCCATTGCCTTAGGAAATGTTTCGACTAATTGAAATGCCCTAAGTTAATCCATCAAAGGAACTGTATAGTACAGGTGCCTGAATAAATTTAAATATGTACTTGTTTGAATCAATTGGGTATATAAGTAAAAATGAGAAATAAATGAACATTTCCATTCACTAAAGACACGCTGACATCAGAGAGTATAGGGGGGAGTAACGCAAGAATTTAACTATAAACCAGATGTAGTTTAGGAACCTAAATATGAGATGAAAACTAATTAGCTTTTCACCTAATTTAGCAATTATGCAATTTATTGACAAGAAAGGATAATAGGCATTTTCACACTTTTTCTAATTAAAATGTAGCGAAAATGCATGCAGTAGCCTACGTAGCTCACTATTTGTCATACAATTTTCAACACGCATTTCATTCATCTGGGCTACTGGCACTAGATTAGTCTCTTCCGTTTCATTAGAGATGGTAGTTAATAGCCTCATTAAGTTACACAGCAGTACAGTATGCTTCCTTTTTTGACAGATGATAGTACCAACAATACAGGTTCAGAGGAAAACAAAAAATGTGAGAGGTAGGAAGGAATTAGTATATAAATTTTTTTTTGTTGTTGTTGTTTTCCCATCCATGAATCTCAGCATTACAGAATGGCTGAGTGTGGAAGGGGCCCTGGAGACTGCCTGGTCCAACCTCCTTGCTCAGAGCAGGGTCACCTAGGGCAGGCTGAGGGCCGTGTCCCATCAGGTTTCGAGCACCTCCAAGGATGGAGCCTCCACAACCCCCCTGGGCAACCTCTGCCAGTGCTGGGTCCCCCTTACAGTAAAAAAAACCGTTTTCTTCTGTGTAAGTGGAATGTCACTAAAATTACATGGTTATGCTCCCACATTTTTCTGTTTTCCTGAAGTCATATGCCAGCAGTAATACATGCATTAATACTCATTCACACACATATTTAAAATTTTAACTAGAGAGTGTTCAGTTTTGAAGTTTGGTGATAAGAAACACAAATTAGGTTGATGCACATAAACCACTGGTGTGGGGGAGAGTAGTTGCCTGGTTTCCTGAGGAAATAATGTCCCCATAGTTTGTCCCACAATCCCTTCTAAATCTCTTGAATTATTGTAATCAAATTTCACAAAAGTATCAAGGTCTCGAACAATCTAATCCCACATGCAGGTTTTGTGAAAGTGGGCAGCTTAGTACTCTGAGAGAGTATGTGTGTGACAGGACACACAGCAGTGTCCCTATTGAAGTAACCTCCCCTCCACATCAGGCCAGGAGCCTTTCTGGGGGTGGCTGGGGGACCCACCTTGCCTCGCCTGTGTTTCAGGTCCTCCGGAGGCAAGTCAGCTGGAGCCCCCAGGCTGCGTAGTTGTGGTTGCTCAGCCACAGCCCTGTGCTGTGTTAGACGCAGCATGTTTGCTTAAGCCTAGTGCTGTACTTGTGCGCTGTAAGACATGCTGGCAGCCAGCCACGTGCGCAAGTCTTGTGACGCTCTGGGGTGGGCATCTTTGTCTTGTACAAAGGCCTGTTCTCACTGTGCTAGCTAAGTGCTTGGTACTGCACGAGTGTGATTCTCCTCTTCTTTCCTTGCAACGTGTGCATCACGTGTGCCAGCTCTCATTTCGGGGAAATTAAGCCATGCCGTTGTTGAGCTCAAAAACAATGCTTACTCTCAAAGCAATATATATGCTAAATTTCTTTTTATTCCCACTGTTTTTAGTGTTCATTAAAAAAACCCAAACATTTTAAGTCACTGTCTGTAACGGAGGCCTTTTCCTTAATCTCTATTGCAAAGAGGGACAGAGAGTTTTACTGGCAGAAACTGAAGCACATCAGTGATGTTTCACATTTGAAACGTCTTGCAGCAACTCTTTCCATTATGTATCGCAAACAGCTAGGCTAAAAGTCATTGGGGTTTGTTGTTGTTTTTACTCATTAGGGCAGGAAACAACTACTGGTGAATGGTTTTGGTAACTGATGTAGAAAGAATAACTTTTGTAATGCAGCTTCTGGGGGTTATTTCTAGCCTCCAGAATGATTTCACAGGGAGCCTCCTGGGGCAAAGAAGGGTCTGACAGGACTTGAGTTCCACAGGGGCTGCTCCTATACAGTCTCTCCACTCCACAGGGTTTAGGGACAAGGAGTTTCAGTGCAATTGCTTTTAAACTCGGGGGGGGGGGTGGGGGGAATAAATCAGTGAAATGGCGATGCTAAGGGTACTGTGATGATACTAGGAAACAGATTGTGTGGTTAAATGTTACCGAAGGGTTTATGGAAGAATTTTTGAGATCTGTCTGTAGTGTTTTGAGAAAAACTGAGGTGAATTCACAAAATAAATGGATTTCTTATGAGCAGGAGTGCTTCCAAAGAGGTGCATGCTTAAGTTTCTGACACAGCTTTGAGATGCAGTCTTGGTTGTGTGAGAGTATGAGATGTTCATATCAATGTTCATATCGGAGTTTCAAAATAACTGTTTCCACAGCATTGTACAGCAACAGGGAGGAACTGAGGTGGTCACAGTCGTCAAACTTGGCTCATAAGATGTTAATCTTGAATTTCTGTCTCTTTATTAATAGTCAATAAGCAAATGGGGTTTGGAACAACTGTGTTAATTTTAGGTTCATTTGAAGTAGAGGAGATGATTTGAAATGATGAATGTGGTAGGAAAGATTTGTAAAGAGGCAGTTTCCTCTAGATGAAATTTCTAATGCATAGTCAACATGCCAGGGAATTAAGCAATCCCTCATCTAAAAATGGAATAATGAAGGAAAAAATCCAAACCCCTAGAAACTGGCAAGAAGATGTTGCTCAAACTTTAGTTAATCCCTGTTATGTAGTTATTGTCTGTGACCATGCAAGTTTCTTCATGGGCAGAGGTTTTAACAGCTCAAGCTCCTCTTAAAATAGTTTCAAGAGAAGATGGCAGTGATGTTTGAGGGTTCATTAATTATTGCTCTTACTGGTGTTTGCACAGGCAGCTGAAATCATAAATGTCGGTCTGTCAGTGTGATGGGTTCTTTATGAAAAGAAAAAAAACCCCTGAGTGCCTCAAAAGCTGTCATCAAACCAGAGATTAAACAGATTCATCTCTTTCTTGAAGCAAGCAGCAGCAGGGGGGATCTCTTCTTTCTCTTAGCACTTTCCTGTCTCTTCCTTCATTCCTCCTTCCCTGTTACATTTTCTCAGCCCACGTCTCTGCTGGGCTTGGAGCTTCCCACCCTCTCCCCAAAATGCCATGAATGAGCCGTCAGGATTTTTAGTGAAGTCATGTGCGTGCTGCCTGCCAGCTCCTCCATGGCAAGAGAGCAAGAGAGTGGGATTCGGCTCTGACAGTTGTAACACCATTTGGAAAATTTCAAGGGGAGAACATGAGTAATGAAAATGAGAACAGTGACAGTAAGGAACAAATGTGAGTTTCTGTCCAAGACGTAAGAGAATTTTTAAGAACACTGCTTGTTGTTTCCAGACAAGCCTCCAATTTCAATCTTGCTCTGCTGAATTACTTCATTCTCTCATTTCAAGTGGGAGCTTAGTAGTCACTACAATTAGAAGAATCTCCATCATCAGATAAAGATTAGAAGAATCCTTATTTCTTAACTCCAAATTAAAATTGCGATGGGAGATTGCAGTTACTCTGCTGAGCAATTTCTTTTGTGCAATTTTGGGAATGTCTTATCTCTATTTCTCTTCATTTTTATAGAAAAGTTTTATGAATTTTGACATCTACAGGTCAGAGGAAAGTGCTTTTTTTTTTTTCTTCAGACTGAGTATTTGTTAGTTTAGGTGTAATGTGAAAATGCAAGTCTAGCGTGGAAAATGTTTCTTAAAAGCAAAGCAAGAAGTAATTCTTGCTGCACGAACCGTCCTTCTAAGGAAAACCACTGTCAGTCACTGGCAAAAGAATCCTCTTCTCCGTAGCCATTTTTGATTTACTCTTTAGTTGTGGCACTTCACTCTGTTCCCAGGGGTTGTTTTTTTTCTGCAATCCAAGTAGGAAAGCTACACACAGCAATTTCCTTTTGCTATCAGGTCTCTGAAGCTTCATGTTGCAAGATTCCAGGTGCTGGAAGGTGTATGTTGCGTCCTGTATTGCTTGCGTCAGTACTGTGGAAGGTAACGTGATCTGGAAGAAATGCAGGACTTAATCTACAAGTTCTGATCTCTAATCTGTGCTTTCTCCTCACTCTTTGTACTTGCCCATGAGAAGATGTAAGCACGTGTACTGTTGCTCTGGTTTGTAATGAGTGTTAGCTTGTGCTCGCATGTTCAAGGCGCTGTGCTGTCCGTGATCGGATAGCTGGTGCTGTCCCTGAGAGTCCGGCTAAGTGTTAACACTGTTTAATTTATGGGAAAAAGATACGCATTTTAAAAAATGAGATACCTAAATTTTCATTTCTGTCATATTAACCAACTGATGTTAATATTCAATTAGTCATTACCAATTAACAGGAAATGTATAATTAAATATTTTAATTATAGGACTACTAGCCTGACTTGGAGTAGCTATTTTTCTCATTAAGGCACATGGCTTCATTAAGTGATTAGACACTGGTTGACTCATGCACATGAATCCATTAATTGGACTTTGTTGTAAGCAGACCTCTGTGGTTTCCACTGGCTCAATTCAGAATCCCAAATTCACTTCTGAGAAGTACCAGAATGGCTTACGTTTCCAGCAGCAAAGATGTGTGGGAGGTAGCTGTTTCAAAATAGCAGTGCATCTGTTTCTCTGAGTAATGAATAAAGTACAAATGGTGTATTTCCCCATCTTTGACAACAGGGTAGGCTGGAACAGATTTCTGCTGAACCCTGAATCAACCAGGTTACAGCACGCAAGCTGCCTGTTGAAGGGTGCACCCTGGTACGTTCAAGGCTCTTGTAGGCACTCTGAAAACAAGTGTCTGTGTGATAGGACTGTTTGGTGCCTTGTTGGAGTATGAGTCGGGATCTCTGCAGTCTCTTCAGAGGATCTTTCTCTTGGATCATCTTCTGCAGAGATTTAATTTAAGACAGGATAAGTTGTTCCATAACTGTATTAATTCATTGCACGCTCCTTTCTTTCCCTTGTCAAGGCTCCTGCACAGCCAGGCGTGCAGAGCTGGAGTATGTTACGTACTGAATGTTGGTTTAGGCCTAACAGATGTATTTTGTAAGGTGTAAGTGGTAATCTATGACATTGATCAAAAAGAAGGCTGTATTGAGGCACACATCAGATAAAATTATTGCAGCTTAATAAAAACTTATCACCTGTATACTGTGCAGAAAGCAGCTCACTTTTCTATTAAATGTGAGCTGGCGGGGACTTTGTACTTATTGAAAAGCCAGGCACATTTTCAGCATATCTTAGGAACAGTATGACAGAAATAAAGTAGACCCAAGTGAACTAGGATGTATATTCATAATGCCTGTAATGTTGGGGTCCAACAACTGGAAAAACACTGTGAGATAAGGTCTGAAACACAAGTAAGAAAGGTGGGTTAGTATATGCCGCATGTGAGGAAAAGTTAATAGAGCATACCCTGGAGGGAGAAGCTAGCAGGTATTCCTAGTCTGACTTCATTTGATATTTGGTCAAGGAAAGGCATGACATTGAGCAGTGGATCAGATAAGATCACTGAAATAACAAGGATATGGACAATCTTTTCCCAGCTAATCCAGGACAACTAACACAAAGTAGACATGTTTTCCATAAGCACAGAACACCATGCAATGGAAACTTAAAGGTAAAAACATGTTCACTAGACTACCATCCTGCCAAAAAGATCTTGTTGTTTGTTGGATGAATGTCCTTTCAAAGTGGATTTAACTGAACTAATTTTTTTTCCCCTTGATCACCATCTTGCACTAGATAGACTACCTGAAGTAACACTTTCCTTGACTTCCAACTTCTTTGGGTTTTCCACACACTATTTTCTTAGAAGCTGAAATTTATGAGGTTATTAATGCAAACAGTATTCTGACTAATTCTTTAAAAATGGCTGAGCGCTTTGAATTTATAGCATGCATGTACAGGTTGGGGTTATTTTCTTTGGGTTTGTATTGTTGGTGTATATTAATTTAAATTTAAATTGCTGTCCACGTGGAATGAGAGGGAAGCATGGTATGGTGCTCTCATGTACCACCTTCAGTCATGGGAGATAGAGTTTACATGCTGTGCCTTAAAATGTCCCTCCTGCCTGGGGAAGAAATAGGTCGAACCTGCATCTGGTTGTTTTTCATCAGCAGCCTACCTCAGTTTGTGCAGGGAGAAGGAAGGAGGTGCACAGGAGAAACTAAATGAGATGTCAGATGAAGCCTGCAGTTGTTTGGGATGCTGTGTACTCTACGAGGATCTGTCTATGACCCAGCCATGGCTGGAAAGAAGCTAATCAGTTTGTTTTCTATTCAGTATTGCCAGCAGGAGGGGTTCTTACAGGGAACAAAGCTAATTTGTCCTTTACTTGATGCACATTTTGATTGTCAAGAAAACGTGTCTATGCAATAGAATGGGAAGTATCACACTGCTTGGTGGTGACCCCAGCTGAAAGCAATATACCTTCAATCTGCCCAAAGGGATGCCTCAGCAAGGAAGTTCTAATATATTTCCCAAAATATTTATTGTGAATACAACAGATTCACAGTCGGAGAGTGAGGCTTCTCCTGTGAAACGGCCACGGCTACTGGATGACAGTAATGACAGGCCTGAAGAAACCAGTCGATCCAAACAGAAGAGTAGACGCCGATGCTACCAGTGCCAAGCAAAACTGGAGCTAGTACAGCAGGAACTGGGATCATGTCGCTGTGGTGAGTACCATTTGTCAGTAGTGTCCGGCTTTCTAACACAGCCATGCTGGGATCCACATCAAAGGTGGAAATACAGAGAACACTTGTGTTTTCTATCTTTCAAAGATACTTTAAACAGAAGCTATAGCTTCCACTGGTAGCAAAAAGTTATAATTAGTTCCTGTCTAATTTCTCCTTTAAAACTTTGGCCTTGATGTACTGCCTTGTCTCAAGAGATCTCAGATGTTAATGAATTTAGCTTCAGAAGTCCCTGTAAGGCGGGAGAGTGTCATACCCACTTGACAGGAGAAGAAACACAAAGCACATCAGTAAATATGCAAAGATGACAAGGTTTTTACAGAGCTTAAAGGAACATAGGTCAGCATCTACATTCTGCATTTTATAATTACATTATTATTAAAAAGTTAAAACCAAAACAACTTCTCACTGAAAATGTTTCCATTCTCACAGCTTTTGGGGGGAAGACTTGTGGTTCACCATAGGCTTAAAATCATCCAACCTGGCGCTTCCGAAGCTGATGGCACTGTTCAGCTAATTGAATTGAGGATGATAATCTCATGCAGACAGCTAACTTGGGGTTTCATATTACATGCAAATAATCTTTCTGAAATAATAATTAATGTGAGTAGATTCCAGAGGAGATGGTCTCTCCTTCATGGAACAATTGTGCTCATAACTGATTTAAATGTGCTCATCAGACCCAGTGCTAATGCACATGGTAGTTTTACCTGCTAATTATATTTTTGTATAATCATGTATTGAAAGCTTACTCTTGCGCTCTCTGACCATGCTTGTATTGATATATCTGGAGAAGTTTAGTTACTTTATTGTGTCTCAGCAGGGGGATAATTTCCAAAGGATTTGCATAGATGATAGGTGCAATTCACATGCACCTGTGAAATCTAGAACATTGTATTAAAATGTCTTCTGGATAGAAGACGTGTCCTTTTAAGCAGCAGTGGGGAGAGAAAGGATTGGCTAAGCTGATGAGAGAGACCCAGTTAATGAATTCTATATTGAATACCTAATATCAAGTGAATAAAAGCGATAGAAAGCTGCAAGGATTCCATGTTATCCTTTGTCCTTTTCTTCAGTGTCTATCTGTCTTCAGCCTTTAGAGGTTACTGTTGTGTTGTGCTCTTTTGGACATGAGACAGGCTTTGTTTCAGGTATTGGAGCACTGCCACAGAACTAACATGCGTTACCTATTAAGCCACCAAACATGAAATCAAAAGCTTTAATGTTGAAATTCTTTTTATGGAAATCATGTGTCTGGATACTTTGAAGTATCCAGTAAGATTTTCATCAAACTGAAAAAATTCAGCACTGTCAATGACAGAGTTTGGTATGGCTCTTTCTGCTCAGCATGGTAGAGGCAGGAGTTTCTGCTCTTGGTCTGCTGCGGTCACATATGAAATGACTGAGGCTGCTCGCAGGTACTTGACTGAAATAGAAGAGTCCTCCCTAATACTGTGAGCAAGAGTGTTTTACAAGTTTGGGGAGAATTGGAGAAAAGACAACTTAGCGATTATATCGTTAATGTTTCCTGCGTTCTGCAAAATTGGAGCTATGTAAGAGCAATGAAGTTGAAAGCAACTTTCGAAAAGTCCTTGCATTGATTAGGAATGTTTTTAAAATTACTGGCCTTTTTTTTTTTCTCTCCAGAAACTGGATGACACATACATCTAGTTGGTTCCCCTCAAATTTTCTTGAAGTAGTTCCATAATTCAACATTGTGGCAATATAAATGTCACAGGAATTATTCTTTAAATTGTTTCTACTGGATATATACAGCTTTATGGAAATACTTCTGTTAAAGTTCATAAAATGTGTTAATAAAACATGAATATGAAACAAAAAATTCTGAGTTTCTCAGCAATAAGTGAGGAAATGAAAATTTACATTTCTACATTACATATTACATCCAGTATAGTTTAAAGGATGTATAACAAACATTTATATTCCACACATTTAATGAGAAATGGGAGGCAGGAGTCCATTTCCATGTTTACAACACAGCTGAAAAGACTGGAGATTTTTGGTTTATCTGTGCAGCTATCATGTTTCATGAATACTGTATTCAGTACATGTGTTATCTATAATGAAATGCTCTTGTGATGTGAAGTAGGTCTACCCTGCACTACTTAACTTTAATAGTAATATTAATAAGAAGCAAACAGAACCCTACCACTGAGCAACACAGATCATCTCAGCTTCACATCACCTAAACTGTTTTACCAACACTTACCAGCATGTAGCTTTTGTCATTTTTTAAAGAAGCTGCCTTAGAAACCATTTGCATGAACTTTGCCCTAATATCTGTAAAGTTACGTTGCTTTAGGTCATGAATGACAAGCCAGATCAAAAACTCTGGGGAAGGGGTGATGGAAAATGGGACAGAATAAAGATATTAAAATTCTCATTCACTTAAAATGTTTTATCAATCCATACGTGATCAGGTTATCTGTTTAGTCATAATGTGATCACAGCTAATGGTGCCTGTTTAACTGGAAGTGTTGGAAATATAATCAACTGGTGTAAAATATGCACGTGTAGTCTTCAAAAGTAATGGTCAAGGTAGAACATTGTTTGATCTGGACTTTGCATCACTGTTATTAAATTCTTGGCATCTTAATCCTTAACTGAAGAAATGGGAAAAATCTGGAAAAAAACTACTTTAAACATTAAAAGAAATTCTGATAGATAGAATCAATAAAAAGGTAGACACGATTTTTAGAAGGACAACTGTGTGTGTTTGCTTGGATGTAAGGAAAAAGGATTAACCACATAAATATTATGTTGTTCCAAGGCTGTGTCTGAAACACTGTTGTTAAAGTCTAAATTAACTCTTTAAGACTCCACAGAGCAGCAATTTTATTGTTTGCTGTTACACATCTTTTTGTCCTAATGTTAAAAGTACTGGAAATCATCTCTTTTGCTGATGCATTCTGGTGACTCTTCCAGTGAGATTTGTAGTGAGACAGAGTGGAAAGAAAAATCTATACATACTGGGCAACGTTTTAATATACCTATGGATATTAATCCTTGCCCAACAGGGCACAACCTTCTTAAAAGGGGACAGAGTGAGTGGGCTGCTTCTTCACAGCAAATTCGGAGGTCTTTGGGAAACTGCTGCACTGACTCTACTGCCTCCTGTAAGACCTGTCCAGAGAGAGGTGATGCTGCTGAGCTCGTTCCCTTGACACTACGTGGCATTTTAGACAGATTTGACAGTGCTGCAGGGCTTTGCCATGAAGAAAAACAATTCTCTACTGAGAAGGGAGTTCCAGTAAGGGTTCTTCAAATTGAAAGGCAACATTTTTCAGCTCTAGAAAGATTTGTTTATTTTCATACACACATACATGCGTACTCTCAAAATGTTTCTTCATTCCACTTCCACTCTGTACAAGTTATTAAATGCTGACAAGAAATTCACATCTCATAAATAATGCTTAAGAGCCATTGCTATATAAATTGAATGTGTTATGAATTGTGATGGGCCTTTTTGTAGCATTCTATGCCTGGAGCAGGAAGAACAGAGGATGTCATTTTCATTAATTTCTAATGAGGTGCCAATTAAAGGCAAGGAAGGAACTCAGAAGGGAAGAGTCACCGAGCTCCCCTGAATCCTGTACCCTGGGGCTGTCAAATGAGCATGCTGCCGAGCCTCCTCTGAAAGTTCCAGTGAATTACAAACTCATCCAGAGCACACACAGACAAATTCGGCTTCCCTTTGATCTTCAAAAGAGCAATTTGTAAGACGAGTTCTGAGCCTTTTCACATGGCGAATTGAGAGAAGTGATAGGAATTGTTAATTGCTGATGCACTTTGCAAGCTTCAGTGAGAGAGAGAAATTTTAAAATGAGTTCTCATTTTGTGCCTCTCTGACTGGATAACCTTTAAATCAACACTACCTGAACAAAACCAGCTTCCTGTGAAACGTTTCAAGATGACAGTTACACCAGGCATGTTTTCCAGACAGCGATGTTCTCTAGTTTTGGGTGGGCCTTTCAATAGTTTAGTGTCTTATGATGGATAACAACTGTATTGAAATAATGTATTTACTTAATATCAGATTTAGTAGGCAATTATATCATCAAGGAATTGCAGGAATCATTCTTCAAGTTACATTCTGTTACAGCATTTCTGCTGGAAGTGTAAGCAGTCTGAAATTAGTCGTCTGGGATCCTTGATCTGAAAATTGTCAGTTCAGTGATGTGATAAGCAGGTGATTACCACAGACTTGCTTTAAAACTAGGGGCAGTGAATGTGTGAGTTAAAGTAGCTATATAATACAGAGATCTGGTAATGGATTTTAGAAAAAGACAGGTTGATTATCTGCAAATTACACTATAAATTTATGGGCCTTGTCTTAATTACTTGACTAGGTGTATATCACTACTAAATAAGGTTGTGTACATTTTTAAAAGATACTGAGCTGTAAACTTCTAAGCCATAGAAATTATTTGCACAGAAAGCATAGCTTAATTTTATGGCAGAGGTTTAGTATTTTAGAGAAAAAATTAGTTCTGGCATCACTTGTTGTGCAAAGCCAACACACAGAAATCTGTAGTGGTCTTTAATATTGTTGGAATTGCATAAGTCCGACAAGGATATTCTAGATGATGAATAAAGGAATTTTGTATTAGTCATGTTAGATTCAGTCCTAGTCAGCAATTGAAGGAAAATTAGTGCAGTGTGCCAGCTCTTCAGCTATTTGTAGGCCACAGCCTAATGGACACGTCTGAAACTCAGGCTTCACCGATCCAGAACTCTTGGCAATTAATGGGTTGGCCAAGATAATGGGCCCTGGAACGCAAGCCTAGCTTTAGCTTCCAGTAGCAGTGCTTTAGAGAGATGCTCCTGATTTGTTTCTGTGCTTCTTGGGTAGCAATCTCAAGTCTTTCATGTTCTTTGGCCAGAGTAGATGCTTAATAGGATGGGAAGATGTTGAAACATTCCAGTTTGATCAGATTGTATTAAAAAGTACTGCCCAGTCGTGGTGCAACCTGATCAAACAGCTGTTAGCAGTATATCTTGCCTGTGCGGACAGAAAATATTTTCTTGGAGTTTTACTGGCCTAGGTTGTGTTGTAACAAGTTATAATTTCACAGAATGAGGACAGACTTGAACAGTTACGTATTCGTCGCTGCTCTTGATGGAGACTCTGCAGTAACTACTAACCTTGGGCATGGGTGAAGGCAAAAGGTGATGTTTTGCAATTTTTATTTAAGATGTTGGCAGTCTGTTCTTTGCTTTGAAGGGATGCACATTCACAAGTGGCTTCCATAGCAGGAAGATTTTGAGTCAGGAAACGAGTCTAACTTTGCCAGTTAGCCCAAGCGCTGCCTTCCTGTGCTGAACGTGTGGAAGGAAGGCATAGCACGTTGTTGGAGCACATCACAGACTGTGCCTTTACTGGGGCATAACTTTCCATCCTAATTAGTCAGGAACTTTATGTGGATATAACTTTATCCACATAGATCACTGTCCACTGCTCATTGTGATTGAGATCCAATGGCTAAAGCATGTCTCCAGAAAGGATCCAGATTTTAGTCTTTGTAGCGTACACTGTGCTAGGCTTGTTGGAGATGGTGCTAAATGTGGCTTTAATGCAAACTGGATAAATGCCATGTTAAATTTTTATTAGAAGTTGGTGAAATGCCTCATCAAGATGTGATCAAAGTGGGTAAGATTGTCTTGATAAAATGGTTTCTAGTTCTAACAAGTTCAATAGCAAACTGCTTGCTACAGCTTAGCAACACAGAAAATCAACATGTCTGAATAGTTGATAATTCAATTTGTACTTGACTACTTGTGGCTTGTTTCTCGTGAGGTTAATGCATAAAAACATTTAAGATTCTGCATTCTTTGCTTAGATTAGAGGAGGGACAGGAAAAATGGAAAACAGAGGCTGTAGTAGTACAAGATGTACATATTGCATAGTACAGTTGGCTTGGATGACAAATTCATTCATATAGCAAAATGAAAGAAAGATAAAGGAGAAGCTGAACTATGAAAGAGATGAAATAGGGAGGTGAAGCAACAGACAAGTATTTAAGTAATTTTAAGATTACTTGCCTAGAGGGGGAAAAAAACATGTAAATGAATGTTTAACTACATTGATTGAAAACAAACAGAAAAAATAGGGGCAATGGGACAGTCAATTATAAATGCCTATTAAGTAGATTAAAGAAGTCATTGACAGAAACAGAAATACTCTGGTTGATTATTAAAATAAGAGGGGAAAAAACCTTAAGACAGCTCATCAAAAAGCATATGTCCAAAAATGCATGTGAAATCTTCAGATTAATTTCTGTACAGGTATGAGTGCACTACGTTCCTTTGTATGTGAACAGTGATCATGAGGGAGGTTACTCATGGGAACAAAATTACAAATTTGAGAAGTCATTTGAAAAAAATAGCTCAAAGGAAAGCTGACCTTAAGGTAATGACAGAATAAACCCACGGGGAACACATTCATCTTGCACTAGAACAGTGTTAAAAACAAGCTGGCATTATATCTCTTACGAAATATCCTACATTCTAAACAATCTCCTGACTTAAGCCTGGTGCATTCTAAACATGATTTGGTGCTTGCCAAATTATATATATAATATTAACAATGAAAAGGACTTTTAAACATTAATGAGTAAATGCAGATTAAAGGAGGTCCACCATGAGAAAAGCATTATAAACAAGTTGTAAAAATCTCTAATCTTGGGACAGGAACAAAACTTTTTTAAAATATTTGGCAAACATACCTTCTACGCTCTTTCAGAAATTTGTCTCACCTGTGTGTGTATACATATATACATACATGTGTGTATACATATGCCTGTGCGTATATATACACACAAACACATATGCGTAGTCAATAAGTATAAAAAAAGAGAGTTCTGGTATATTACTATGCTTATTTTTCCACGTACCTACTTTTAATTTAGTTCTGTACAAATCTGTAATAACCTGGCGGAATACTTTTCTTGGGTTTATCTAAAAGTGTCTGTTGCTTTGCTTCTGTTTTGGTCTTCCACTAAGCAGAGAGGTAAGAGGCAGAAAAGAACAGACTTGTATAGAGCACTGAGCATTTCTGTTAGCCATCGGAAACAAAATGCATCCACACGTAAGAGACTGTACCTTTTTCACAGATACTGTGGCAGCAAGTCTCAGTGTGATTCTTAACTTGTGTAACAGAGCTGCTCATTCATAAACATAGGAGATGAGGCACTTGTTTGGATTGTGCCAGAATAAATTTGGACTGATTTGATTTACTCAGTTAATTTAGAAATTATCTTCAAAAGGACAGGAAGAAAGAAACAAACTTGAATAGATCAGCAAAAAAAAAACCCCAAAACTGACAACTTTTTCATTTTTGTACAAAGTAGTCCAACTTGTATTGAAATTAATGTTTCTTTTAAAACTCGGTAAAATATTAAATCATGGTTCCATTTCCAGGGAACCTTTTTCCTGTGGAGAAGAATTTGTAATGGCACTGGTAAATTCACTTTCTAGATGGATAAGGTTTATCTGGTACAAACCAAAATGGCTTCAGGACATGATTATGTATTGGTATAACAGACATACTTCCATTGATTAAAATTAAATTAAATATGTGCACTGCTGCTGGAGATTGAGTCAACCAGTTCAATAAGAATTATTAAAGGAAAAATAAATCTTATTAGTAACTGGTTACATACTATAATTCTGGCAAGTCTTCCTGCCAGGCCTTAAGATGTACCATATTCAGCTGTCTTCTGTTGACTGTTCTCCCAAGATAGTTGCTCCCAGAATACTACTTTTGCCTCAGCCATGATGCCTTACATCTTAGCTTATATTGATGCAAGTTTTTTTTTTAAAAAAAAAGGAAAGAAAAACAATAAAAACTATTGACATTTGAATTCAAACTCAAAAGATTTTTTTGTTTTATTTTACAAAGATGTTATCCTATGACTGTAATTTAATTGATAGGGAACAGGAGCTGTTAGTTAATGTTGGTGTCTGAGTCATATGTATTCTGAAAATACTAAAAATGGAAGAGTTAAAAGCAGTTGACTAATTGGCCTACCATGGGTTCCAAGGATAGGACCCAGACAAATGCTTTAGTGTCTAGGCTTCAGAAAAGCTGTCCACAGCTTTAAAGTGTAAATGGAGTTCATGGTCTACGTATAATTAAGAATCATGAAATACAGTTTGAAAAGGCTCTAGTATATTCCCCCAGCTTGTTCAATTAATGTGGGTTTCTTACAGCATGTACCGATTTTAATCTCTTCCACTGTGCTACCTAAAGTTCTGCAACCGACGACTCTCTTGATTTAGTAATGTAAACTGAGACCTTTAGTTACTGTCCTATAGTCCCAATCAATACATGTAATTGAAATGGGTCATTGAGTTCTCCTTCAATAAAACAAGTTAGCTTGTTCCTTTCAAAAACAAAACAAAAAATGAGGTTTTATTTTGACACTTCTGATGTGGTAAGTCCTTCAGTATCTAACCTTCAGGTGGCTTTTGCAGGGATAATACAGTATGAGTTAAAAAATAAGCATTTCGTTGGTGTGCTACATTAGGTCTCTTCTTCCATACATACTTGCACTGCAGTTACAGAAGAAAGCAGCATGTACATAAAGTAAAAGATGCAATTTTTAATTGTCCCATACGCACAAGAGACACGTGGCCTAGTGAACTTCAGCGTAAAAATCTAGCTGAGAGTATCTTATTTCCAGGTCCATCTTTTTCAATACCTTTAGGGAAGTAATTTGCTCAGTCTTTGAGTCATTTTTTTCTTATCAGAAAAATGAAGATAATAGCCACCTACCTGCCAGATGTTAAAGGAAACATTTTTGAAGGTTAAAGTGCTCTACCTTTTCTAATCACAATTCTTTCTTTACAGTGTTCTTATTTATCCAGTCTCACAGGCAAACATTACAGCTTTACCAGGACTGCGCACTTAGAAAGCTTCTGCTGGTCAGCAGGTAGCTGCAAAAGGAAAGACACTGCCTCAAGAGCATCCCCCTCAAAGTGAATCAAACATACTTGTCCATATGTTAACAAAGAGCTATGCACATAAGTACTGATTTTACTAATGTGCTTGGCATTTGAAGTAAAAAGCCCCAAAATACGCTATAATCATCTGACAAACATTGAAGCAACGTTACCGGATAGTTCAACTGACTATGAAGTAAGTCAGGTAGGGAGGAATGATGCCCGGTGAATTTTGTTGGTGAAAGTTTAAATTCTTCTTAGGAAGAAGTGGGGGAAAAAACCATCACACCAGTTGCTACATCAGGACTGGGAGGAGAAAAAGCATATTATTGAAAGGAATTGGGAAAATTTATAATGAAAAGTCAGGATTCTTTCCAGGAACTAGAGGGGTGGTTTTTTCCCCCCTACAAACTAACTAAGTAAAATATTACCTAAAGGAAAATGCCATCTGTGGTCTTAAATTCTGTACCTAAGGTATAAGAAAGTGTTAAAGCTAGGTACTGGGACTTGAGACTACCTGGTTCTCTGCTAGAGTTCTCTTTTAGGTTGCTGTGGGCCTTCTACGGAAATGGCATAAAGATCAGTGTGCATCAGTTTTCACAAAAGTTAAAAGATTGATGTTAGTCTGTGTCAGGGACTTTTGATAGAAAGTGTTTCTGGCCTTGGAGGAAAGTTTCAAGGGCTGACAAACTGTATTTATGGATATTCTAATCACTAAGGTATAGTGTTTTCTTCAGTAATAGATTTATTTAACTGTATCTTTATATGTATTGAAATGAAAATGTTTACCTACAGAGGTGTTCAGAGTTCCTGAGTTGCTGAAAGTTGCTCAAATCTGTGCATAAGTGGTATATGGGGGGGGGGGGGGAGGGGTCCTGCCATATTCCAGACAAGCAGGAGCAGGGAATGTTGTGTAAGTCTTTACACCCAAAAAAAAGGGGAAGGGTGGAAGTGTACATCTCTCTTAGGCATTTGTTTACCTTAATGGTATAAATAGAACCTCTGAATGGAGCTCTGTTTCTCTTTGGTTAGAATAATTACTCTTGACATAGCAAGAGGCTACAGGAATAGAAGACTTGCATGGAGCAGAATGTGTCATCTAAGAGACCCTGGACATAAGGTGTAAATAGAGGATAAAGACATAAAACAAATTTCATTTAAGTTTAAAAGAAATAGAGTTGCTTCTCTCCAGTGATTTGGCCAGCAAGTCTAGCTGTTATCAGACTGTGGATCAATATGGTACAACCTCTAGAAAGCTATTTAAACCCAAGGCATAAATAATATAATTCAGGAAATACATTGAAAGTCAAACCTGGGATCATACTCAGCATGTGATTTTTGAAGTCAAAATACATGCAGAATCCAGGAGAACAGTTAGAATTAATACAACACGTACAATATCTTAGTATAGACCCTTTCATTATTCGTTCCAGTTCTTTATTAGTAGTCTTATCTTTCCTGCATTTTCATCGGGCTAAACAAAATGATACACACACATTATTGAATCACTCAGTATTGCTTGCTGTTTTAATTAAATTACTGGGTACACTTTGGCTTTTAATTAAATCCTCAGCTTCTGGGAGAAGTGTATTAGCTCAGGTGGGCTTGGTGTAGAGAGAATTCTAGAAGTATTAATACTGATGTAGCTCTCTTGAAAATGTCACTCTGCACTGAGGCCCTGCACTGATGCTCGGATAGCTCTGTCATCCATGTGCCCTTTCTCAGGAGACTCTTTTTTTTTTTTTTTTTTTTTTCAAGATTTCACACTACTATCACATCTATATGTTCTGGGTAGGAAGTAAGTACTTCCTTTTATGCTCGTATAGCCTATGGAAAATTTTGTAAGAGTACTATTTGCAATAGTGTTACCTATTATCATGGTTTCCCTCTATTAGGTGTCTGCTCTTGGACACTAGGATGCTCTTTTGGCATAATTCTGCTTTTTTACTGCATATCCTGTTCTTTGGATTTATTCTCCCACATCCTACAGGACATAACCTTGTGAAACTAGGAATGATATGGGAGATGCAGTGTTGTTTCAGTGTGTTCTTGGCCCCACAAACATGGCAGTGAGTGTTCCTTTTACAAGTGTAGCAGTGATATTAATTCCTCCTGAATATATCATTGCAAGATCACATGATTATTCAAAAAAGCAAACTCTCTTCACCTACCTAAAGTCTAAACTTTTAATTTTCAACCTAGCTTTTCCTCTCCCTCAAGTTAGTAGTACATTGGTGTTCAGTGTCTGGCACTGCTTTTGATGCTGCAAGTTGATAGGAGCAAAATGGTTCCTTTGAAAATTCTCTTGTTGAATTCAACTTTAACCGTTTTGCCTTTGTGCTTCAACAAATTGCGCAAGTCTTTTGGAGAAAAATACTTCTTTCAGTTATATTGAGAAAATATGTGGCAAATTAAAATGCTAATTTCTGTGAATTTGGATCTCTCGCCATAGATGAACTGGGATCATACCCCAGGTCTGTGAACGTTGCGCAACAGTGGCCGCCCACCATTTGTGCTAGGTGGTAAGTCGACTTGTGGGGTCACAGCTACTGCTTGTGCCTGACTGCTGTGGATTGCAACCTGGACAAACAATTGAGGACAGCGTGTAAGGTTGAAAGGGGAGCCTACAGATGAAATGTGACTTCTGAGTCACTATACCTCAGTGACTTCTGAGGTATAAAGCAGTTTAGAAATGTGTATTGCATACTGTATCCCTAGGAGTAATCATGTACCAAAGTTGCTCTGTTACACTGTCTCAGCTATATGTTGACCTTAACTCATGAATCCATAGTGGGGTGAAGAAGTAGTGATGTACAAGTAGTTATGCTAATGTGCACGTGTTCTGTAGAGCAAGGAAAATATTTGGTCCAAACCAAAAGATTTAACAACTATTATTTTGTGGTACATGGCAGAACTGAGATACGAACCTGACTGAGACCTGCAGTATTTAGTAAGACCTGACCCACAGTAAATTCTTTTTAATTGCAGTTTATATTGCAAAGCAGGAATGCTGTATTTATCACTTTGATTCATTGAGGATCTTTTGAAACTAAGAAATAACTTCCTGAAAACCTGAGTTCTGTTCCTGAAGATGCTCCCTACTTCTGTGGAGTTGGTATGCAATAAAGCAAAAGCAGGATTTGAATCTAGGAGAGTGCTATATCTTAATTTTTCCCACTCCAAATACACTGTCTTCAAAGAAACAGGAGGACACTGTTTCTTTTGAGTTCTTAGTTCTAAAGTCAAGGAGTAGAATAGTGTCTTACGTAGAACCTCCTTAAGAATTGTTGATTCAAAAAACTACTAAAAAGTCAACATGTGCTCTGTCCTCAAGTGATATAAATTCTCTGTTCAAAATTTGTGTCACATTTAATGTAGGAAAAAATAGTTTGACAGCTTTCTGTGCAAGTAGTAAGATAAATAGGAAAGTGAATTCGAAATTAGCACAAATTGGGATAAAAGGTCTGTTTGCAGTCTGCACAGTGCAAAACCACATCTCTTGTGTGCTCCCTAAAGCAGCTTCCCAGGCTTACAATCTTCAAGAAAAGAGACAGAAGACACTTTGAAACACAGGTTTTACGTGACTAAACTTGGCAATACAAAGTCTTTGCCTTGCAGTCTAAAGAATTCTTGCAGAATCTTTAACCATACCTGTCCAGTGGCTGTTACAGGCTTAAGATGATGTCATCTTTCTTTTGTATACAATTTCTTCCATTCATTTTCTGGGCAGTTTTTTTCACTAACAGCTTTTTTGTCTCTAACGCATGCCCCTCTTTGTGGGAGATAGCAAAATAGAGCAAGAAAGGGGAAAAAAAACCCCAAAACCTGTTCCCTTCTTTTCTCCTGAGCATAAATCCAGTAGCAGAAATATAAAATGAATCTACAGCGTCTTGTAAGCATCCTGATTCTCAGACATAAAATTTAAGTAGCATCACAGATGTCATGGAGCTGTGTGCTTCTAGATTATGACTGACTGAGGAGCAGGATGGAAGTCCCAAGTGTACATCCAGTCCTGGGGACACATTCATAGATTAAAAGAAAAATTCTAAAATGTCTTAGCAGCACCTCTTTCCTTTTCCTCTTTTTGATTCAGTTATTGATCATTTTGGTAGTCATGACTAAGTATAGACGATCTATATAAAGAAGAAAATACTGAAAGGCGAGTTGCAGTGACCATAGCAAATGGTTAGAAAAATAAGTAAATAAGTTATGTACACTTCTTCCTACTGTGTCTTTCCTGAATCTTTTGCAGCTGTGCTATTTGTGAGGGAACGTGGAACTGAAATGCCTTGAGAGGACAGTTTTTAAGATACTGTGCATTAATATTTAGAGGCTTCTAACTTAGAGCACTTAAGAGGTTAACGTTCCCCATCCACTCTTCTTGGAGTGGAAATGATAGAAAGGACTGCCTCAATCTATGTTTTGTGGAGTTTTAATAAATACATCTATTTGGTTAGAAAGCTTCACCATACTGTGGTTTACTCCTCTTTCCCCTTGGGAAGGAATCACAAGATTCCTAGCCAGTTATTCTGAACTACTTAGCTCTTAATCAAAGTCCATGGCATCTTGCAAGCTGGGAAAGGGAAACAGGACAATAGTTTAGCTCGCTTATTTACAAAAGATTGTTGTTTAGCTTGTCGGGATTTGGTTTGGTTTTATAGAACATGTCAGTAAAACTAAATGTTGTGTAATGAAATCTGACAATGCCAATGCACAGCATTCCCCACAGGAGAAAAGAGATAATTAGAGCATGTGCAAGAATGGAGCTGTCTAGAAGGAGAATAATACATCAGCAGACTAGAATATACTGTAAAATAGGAGTGCATACAAGCTGCACTGGAAGCTTTGCTATACTGGACTATAGGACACTTTTATTTCCTTCCATTGCTGGACGTTTTTTTTGAACAACCTCCAAAATATTAGGGGAACAAGCTAGAATATATTGAAATCCAGAGAGCAAGTGTTTTCTGAGGTACTGGATGCACAAGTCTTTGGGATCTTGGCAGGTATTTGTTCTACTCCTACATTCATTTCTTACTTATTCCATGTCTTGAACAAAGACAAAAAAATTTCCCTCCCACACTTTTTAAAGTAGCTTTATTGTTAGCATCATTTACAACGCATTGTCATCTTTCTAGTTGGAAGGGATGGGGTAGAGGCATAAATGTTGTTTTGGGGGTTACTAGACTCTTTCGGGGAACAATATCCAATTATTCTGAACAGTGCTGCAGCAGCATGTATCACTGCATGAGCTAATTATGAGTTAATCTGCCTGGTATTGCTGTGTTGTATGATGTCCTGTAGATATGTTCAGATTTTAATGTATCTTTAAAAGGTGCTCTTGCACAGAAATCTGCATATAGACTCACATGTACCTGGTTAGAGAATACATCTTTGGTAGAGAATTTTTGCAGCGCTTTCGTTCATCTCTTCAGGTTACAAAGTATTTTTAAGTTGTTTGAACCTCTTGTCAATTAGAGTTGCAAATTAGCGAGAAAGGTAAAATTTCTTGAGAAGCACTTGAAGAAGCCAAAGCACAAAGCACAGAATTCTGCATAGGAGTAAGTCCATGCCATTATTAAGACTTCTTTTGAATAGACTTTATATAGGTAATCTATACAAACATAAGTTGTTTATTAAATAAAATTTGGAAATGCCTGCAAATTCTGGCAGTTTTGAACTTCTGCCTCTTCACTTGGAAATAAAGATGGTAAACAGTGATACTAGTGGGCAGGTAAGATGATTTTAAAGTGTCAGAAGCTCTGATTTTGTACGGTAATTGTGGCAGCATGCGACTACATTTTAGGTAATACACATCAAAATGTTTCAAATAGGGACACTTTCAAATGTTTTTAAGCCACTTTGTAAATGTGTAATCTGTATAAATGTTTAATAAGCTTGTTTGGCACTTTCACCGCCTCTCAAAACATGCTCACAAACAAACCAAACAAATCTGTCTTCCTTTAGCAGCTTTTGGAATGTCTCATCAATGAGATTAGGACCAGAATCTTGAGGTGGGAGAAAAAGGAGCTTCTTTTCTATCATGATGTTATTCATGTAACAGGGATTGTTACATTTATTATATATCTTACAGTGTATGATATGTAACAGTGTGGTGTTCTCCAGCAGTACATTAGAAGTGTCTGGAACTACTCCATGCTTGGCCAAGGATGTCCACTAGAGTAGTCCCACCAGTGTGCTGTGCTTCTCCATTGGTAGTTTGCAGTACTCTAATTATTGGGCATTTGTGCCATGTTCCAGAAAGTCTGACCACTCTCCGTTGAGTTAACAAAGAGAAAAGGGAAAAAAACCACCAAAATCAGGGGACCCTCCAAAATTATAATTTGGCTTTTGTGTTGTGGATTATTATGCCACTTAGTTGAATTGTTTCTGATGCTTCACATATCATTTTGTTGGTATTTTAGCAGCTTACTGTTTTCAGAATTTGAAGACAGAAAGTTAAGAATTAAATGCAGGTTTTAGTTGAAATATTTGCTTATTGTCATTCCATACTCCCATCAAGCCAGTGCTCTTGAATGTAACAATGAGGAGAATGCAGTCCTTTTTCATCATCATCATCCACACCGAGTGAACTGCAAGTCTGTGGTATTCTCTGGTCTTGAATATGGAAGATTATTTTGTTTTCTGTCCTCTCTGATTGCCTTTTCCCAGCAGATTCCTCAGGAATGATGAAAGCAACTTCACAGTTGCCTGTGTGCAATCTTAGACTTCCTTTGAATCATGTTTGTTTCTGTGTCCTATGCAAAAGACTCATCTGTACAAGTAAGGCAGAGAGGTACACTGCTTTATGGCTTTAGCCAGTTTTGCTCTGGTGATGAAATGGAAGTGAATTTTTGATGATATACTGTGAGGTAGTTGCTGGGATGCTTAGAGGAGCTCAAAGGTTTTGAGGCACTAAATAATGTTTTTCCAAGATGTTTGCATTAGAGGCTTGAGGAGTAGGTGATTCGCAGTTTACTTCTAAGATCAGAAAGCCAACAATTGCCATGCTGTGAGGTGTATTATTACATGTACTAGACTGAAATTTCTGTGCTTGGAGTGGAAGTTTGACATATTGTTGGTTGATGACTAGGGTAAACTAACTTTAGCTGGCAGATAGATTCTCTTTTCCAATGCTCTTTCCCCTAGCAGAAAGTTATTTATTTTGTCTTTTATTTATAGTGTGCTAAAAGAAGCATTTCTGCAGTAAAATCCTTTAAAGGAGACAACCTGTAGTTGACATCTTCCTATAATGAACTTAACAGTAAATACACCACAAGAATTCATTAATCTAACTTGCTTTATAACCGTAAAAGCAGAGTTCTCAGGAGAAAAGGTTTCACCTCTAAATCTGGACCGGTTTTAAGGATCAAAATAGAAGTACATATATTGGCCTTCTGCCCCAGTGCACATAGGTTAATAACAGAGCTGTTGTGAAAACTGATGGTCTCGATACGACATCAGGCACTTGTGCACACACAGTCCACAGGATGTCCACTCTGATTTCCAGACCAGTGAAGAAGCAAGGAATGAATATAGCAGTAATAACTTAATTGAATATATCCACTCTGAACTAACGAAAAAAATGTTCAGAACTACTGTTACTCAAGTAGCTACTATATAACAGTATTGAAGTCCTTTAAATTTCAAATAAAACATACAAAAAAACCAAGTTCCAATCTTTAAAGTGACTGAGGCATTTGGAACAACAAATCTGAAGTCTCTTTTGGAAATGAGACTTCCAAAAGATCCCCATTGCTAATTCAACACGAATAAACCCCCTATATAAGAACAGCCAAGAGATGCAAAACTATCTTTAGTAATGTTCAAAATGTGCTTTATTTCATTAGGTATTATCAGTTCTAATTAGCAGTACGTATTTAAATAGATATATGAATAACAGGTTTAGATTATTTAGTTGCTGAAATTAGAAATACTTTTCCCATAGTCTTGGAAAATGAAAATCACCTGCTGTTCTTTGTGGGCAGTTGTTGAAATTCTGTTCAAGAATGCATAAGGAAATACTTGACAAACAGAAAAAATAAATAATACAGTTAATCTGGAATAAAAATAGCATACAGTACAGCTTTTCCTACATGAAAACAAGTGCTCTAAAAAGAACTAAAAGGTGTTGAAAAAAGAAATAAAGATATGGCAAACCACAGAATAGATTGTACTGGGGGGGGGGGTGGCAAAATAGAAAGCAGCATCATGAAGTCACATTGGTCTACAAAAGGCAGGAGGCTTGGTAGAAGGTGAGGAGATGGGGCAATTGAAAGGTGATGTTCCAATGTGATAAATTATGTTGTATATGTATTTTCTTATTAGACTTAAAGAATTGTCACAAGAGTCTTGCTGAAGTTGTGTGATTTGTATACATGTTCAATATGTCTTTTAGATAACATTAAATAGCATTTCTAAATACGTGTGTTAACCATGTGGAGAGGATCTGTAAAACCATCAGGATTTAAAACCCATTTTTTACCTACAAGGGACTGAAACGACTTCAGCCCTATCCGTATGTGCAGGGTTTCTGGCGTCTGCTTCTTACACATCCATTGCAGATAAGATGAGGAACTTGATTTTTGAGCTCATCTGGTTCAGGTATTTATGTATTCTTGTGCCTGCAGTGGACGTTGGTTCAGTAATTGGAAGTCTTATTTCAAGAAATAAGGGAAGCCTTCAGTCCATGCTTTCTGTAAGAAAGAATGAGTGAAATGCTTGTTCAGTACTGAAACTGTGGTCCAAGGATGTTTTCATTTTAACAATCAGACCTTGAATTTTTGGCACCTCAAGAAAGATATTTGTCACATTTGAGTGTGGTATGACCCAGATAGAGATTGAAGTGGAGGCAATGATCACAAGGGGCGAGATGTATATCAATTCAATCTGCATCTTTCCATCCATATTTCTGAATTGCATATACCAATACAGAAAACTTGTCTTTTTTGCTTTGTTCTAGAACTGGGTTTCAAAGCCAACCACAGATAATAGACGTGTCCTTTCATAGCTGGTGCTATTGAAACAAAGAGCAAAGATAAATCAATTTTTTCTTCACATTATTTTTTTAATAATTCCATGTGTGATACTTCTTCCTTTTTTTTTTAACAATCATACTAACATAAAGGTAGCCTGTTGTTCTCTCCTACAATTGATGTTTTATAGTCCAGGAGCTTGAAATACTTTACACACTTTTTTTAATATATATGTGTGTGTATATATATGCACAAACACACACTTTCTCAGTCATTCACTCATTTTTATCATTTTCCATCTCTGAAATATCATCATTTTGTGGTTTTAGTATCTTTAGAGCATTCAAGGAGTAGCAGTACATAAAGCATTCAGTGAGAGGCAGAGTGATGCTCTTTGCACCATCAGGAAAACAGTGCGGTGTAGGCGATATCATACTTTGTTTCATATACGGTGGACTACATGAACTCTCTAACTGTATGACTTTTTTCCCTACTATATCATCTTAATACTACTTATTGCTATGTAACGTTCATTTTAGAGGTAGGAAATTTGCAGCAATTTCTTTACTGTTACGAAGTGTAAGGGCCAAATAAGAAAAAAAGCTGTCTGTCTTTGTAGACTAGAAGGAGGTGGCTACTGGAGGTGCCCTCCTCACCTGTAGGAAAAAGTATTGCTGTGTGTTTCTGAATCACATGCTCCCTGGCAAACTGAATAGCATTGACTAGCTTTAGACAAAGAGACAATAACCTACATCATCTCAGCTTCAGAGCAAGATGATGTGGCATAACATGTCCCAATGTCAAAAGCCTGTTCATGTGCTGTGCTTAGTGTCAGAACAGTTCATGAAGAGAAGCTTCTGAAAACTGGAACAGTAGTGGAGCAGTGAACTCTCCTGCAGTTGCTGCCAACTTGGGGTGCTTGCAGTAGGGAGGAAGTAAGGTGCTTAGATTTCACAGTTCTGACTTGAATGCCTGCTTGGGAGCTAAAACTGAAGTACCATAGGCATGAATTTTCAGAAATGACAACCATCTCCACATAAAGTAGAAAAGATTTCAGTGAAGGTCATTAGCTTTTATTTTAAAACATTAGCTTTGTTACTATCTGGGCATACTTAGTTTTGATGATTTTGGGGGCTTCCTCTGTAAGATGAGAGGACGGCAAAAAAAAACCCCAAACCTAGTATGACTTGAGCTTTTACACTGTGTTCATAAATACTCAAGAAAATGTAGTAAATAATCAGATATTTACTGATTTTACTTCCTTACCCTGTAAGGAAGATAAGTAAAAACTTAAAGCTGGCATTAATCTTTGAGAACTGAGTAATCCTCCAGTAGGTGATCCTTCACTTCTGATTCAGGTAAGATTCTGCCATTTTAACAAAGTCCCTAACTGTGGTTTGTTTTTTTTTTTCTCCCTTTCCATGGTAGGTTATGTGTTCTGTATGTTACATCGCCTGCCTGAACAACATGACTGCACATTTGACCACATGGGACGTGGGCGTGAGGAAGCCATTATGAAAATGGTGAAACTGGATCGGAAAGTAGGGAGATCTTGCCAACGCATTGGCGAAGGATGTTCCTGAGTGCAAGACTGCAACCAAATGCTGTTCTCTTAGTTCACTAATGTTAGCCTTATTTAGGACAAAGTCAGCCAGACACCTTGTACTAGGCAAGTTTCAGACTACAGCCAATCAGTTTCCTTTCTTTAGCCAACCGTCCTGGTACTGTAGTTTAGGGGTTGATGGTGGTTGAAATTGATTTCTGGCTGGTTACTAAGGTGCCTGCTAGCCACCGTATAAAAATAAAACATGAAGAAATATTATTTTTGAGCATGGCTAGTGGATTTAAAAAAACCAAGAAAAATCCAAAGGCTTCTGTTATTGCTGGAGTCACTCTAAAAGCCTTACGCTGGAAACATTCCAGCTGCAGAGTTAAAACATATAGTTGTATAGAAGCTGGTGTAAAAGTTTGCTATGCACATGGCTTTCAGACAAACTGTTTAATGTGCAGCCTTTCACCTCTTCACTGCTAGTGAATCCTGAGGAGGTGAAATACTACTAAAAGCAGCAACTGCAGCTGCTTAAGCCCAGAAGACCTGACTGGTCACTCGTGCCTTCATCGCGTGTGGCTTTTGAGTTAGGCAGTGTCACCAGCATCAGGGATTCTGTTGGGGTAGGAACATCTTTCTGGTTCTTTCCAGGAAGCCAAAAAGAAAGGGGGACAGAGATTCTTATGAAAAATTTTTATATCTATCTTACTATAAAGAACCTATCAGGGTTTTTTTTTTTCTTTCTTTCTTTCTTTCTTTCTTCTCAGTTAAATTATGATCTCACTTTAAAGCCAACTTCATCCCAGAGCAGTAAATGGTGCATACTTTTTACATGGCATCCACGGAGATTCTACGAGTTGTGTGAACAGATTCCACATACCTTGAGCAGTGCAGCCATTCCCACTGGCCGAAACCTGATTGGCTTTTGTTTGCCTTTTGCTAAGTGCAGGTATCTGATAATTGATCAAATAAGGCTAATTCACAGCACAGTAGCCATGGCTGGATTCTACAGACTGACTTTCTGTAGCTAGACTTATATATTGGGGGAAAAAAAAGGACATTTTGTAGCAAACGGAATTCAGTAACAGTATTGGGGAACAACCAGTAAAACACCCTTTATCAGACTGAGTTTGTGTTCCTCACTTCCAGAGTGTCAATGAGATAATCAAATGGGCTATATCAGCCCTGTTTCTATGCAGCTGAACGCTCTCATGAAAATCTCTGCCCGCCTCTATCGCAAAGCAAGTATAGCAAGTGAATGTGAAAAGCATTACGTGGAGTAGAATGTTTTGGATCTGTTTAGACCTATGGTTCTGTATTACGGTATGTCATGTTGAGCTGAGCTGAATTGCACCAGTCTTGTCGGTTTGGAAACAAAAAAGCAAACATAAGAATCGGCATGTCTCCTGCTGCATACGGGGTTTATGCAGGTAAAAAAGATTTGTATTGATGTGGCCCAGCTTAATCCTGAGTGAACTTAGCTTTTCAGTCTGTTAGTAAGGTATTAACAATCGGGTAAATTTGTAAGAAAACCTGAGAGAAAGATTTTGTCTCATCTTCAAATACTGGGCAGATATAAAACATCAGAGGCGTGAAGTAAGGTGTCATTTGGAAAACCCCAGCGTTTTGGGAGTAAGCTTGTATGAGTCATCCTCCATTCTACTTGCTACAGGTAACTAACTCCTTATAGGCCAAATTATATTTTACTTTGGTAGCCAGATAGGAGCATTTAACAAGGAGATAACTAATTTAAAAAAAAAAAAAAAAGACTATATATATGTGTCTACACACACACTCTCAGCATCTGACTGTATTAGCATTAATTAACCATGAAGCAAATCAGAAGTGTCCCATCATTATAAAATGCAAGCTATCCAAAAGGCAAGCTGTTTTTTTTATTATTATTATTCAAGAATATGAAACCAGCAGCAAAATCTTCTGTAATGTGCTGCATTTTCAGGAAATGGTCCTGGTGAGAGGGACTGTCCAAGGATATTATTTACATTTGCCGTGAGGAGTTTTAAAAAAACATGGATTTTGGCGGCTGCTGTGATGCACACTTTCTTTTCCTACAAAATCCTATCATAGCATTTGATGGGCATTCTGATTGATACACAAGACTTTTCTGCATTAATACTGAAGATGCTATTTTGTTCCTCCTTAATATTCCCTTTAATCTCGTTACAAGTGCACAGATGGTTTCAAGGTGGCTCTTGAGAGAACACTACTTAAAGTTCATGTGAATTATGGACAATGTTCACTTTAAACAAAAAAGTTGGGGAGGGGGTTGTTCCTTTGCAGTATCTGTTCTGTGAAGTTTGTTAAACGTAAAGAAAGCTTAAGTTCTTGTATCTTAAAAGAAGATCTTATTTAACCCTTTTGTGTTCTAGATTTACTTACACATGTAGCCTAGAGCTCAGTTTTAGTTTAACATTGTGAAAATATTAAAAGAATCTTGTAACTTTATTCTTTTTCCTCCTGCTAAAAAAAAATTAAACCGATCAGATTAAAGTTTGAATTCCTTTCTGCCTATTCCAACAGGTCTTGCTATTTTGCACCATTTCTGCTGCAAGTTCATGTAAGAAATATGAATGGGGAAAATGCCAATGTTAGGCCAGTAACTTCAAGCTGAATTTACAGTTGGTGGAAGGATGGACAGTATTTTCTGCCAGTTTGGAAGGGGAGGATATTTCTGCTGGGTTCAAGTTCAGTGATTTAGTTTGTAAGCAAATCTGGCTCAATCTACTGTAGCCTAAGTATTGGCCAACTTAATGTTGAATTTAGATACAGTAATCAAATGAACAGGTTGTTCATACTCTTAAGTCAAATGCATACTGTGCACTGTATCGTTGGCATCAAAGTTTTAACATGTCTTAAATGTTCTTTCATGCATTTTGACAACTTCTGCACCAAAAGTAGCAGTATTCCAAATCATAATGGGCTGTATTCATAATGGATAAGTAGAGGAATAACTACTGTTTCTTAATCGTTTAGATGCTAGAAACACAAGGCTAATTAAAAAACAATGGAATGTATTAGAGGGAGAGAGAATATCAAGGTGATTATTTTAAAACAATTGTGAAAATTGCTTGGAATTGAAATTATGCTTGATTCATGGGACATGTTCACTCATTTTTTTTTCCCCCTCAAATTAGTATGGTACTTTCAATTATAAAACTGCGTCTGATTCTTGAACAAGATGGCTGTGTTCTAGTAAAGGTAAGTTATGTAAAACAGCTCTGCCTTTTCATCAAGTTTCAAACCTATAGCTGGGTGTGAGCCAAGGCTTTGAGGAAAAATAAGAATTGCCCATGAAGGTTGCTATGCCAGAGCCTGTCCATAATTGCACTGGTTTCTGTTTTGAAGCAGTTTAGTGTCTTGAATGAGAAGCAATGTAACTGTAAAATGAGGTACCTGAGAACATGAACTACTCTTCAGTAGTGCACAGGCAGCACCTTGAAAAGAGTCCTGGTGCAATTTTAGCAGTCCAAAAGTAATATTAACTGCTTTTATTTATTCTGTAGGAAGGTGATAAATACATTCAAAACTTGAATTTTACATGACTCTCCTCTTTGGGACAAGTTATAATGCCCTGGTCTCTTGACCACAATATCCTGTTTATATTTAACTTTGTATTCATTGTGGTGTTCAGTACCTTATACAATCATAGCAGTTCCTTCTGTAACTATGCTCCAACTCTGGGATAAATTTCTAGGGGATAAAAGCATTTTATTCTTTTTTTTTTTTTAATCTTACACTGACTGTTTCAGTACCAACACTTGGTTTTTTTAATAGACTCCAAGAAATGCATCAGTGGAATAATTGACAACACCTATGCTCACGTTTGATTCGTACACAGTTAAGTGCCCAGACAAATGAATTAACATTCTCTTTGTCGTAGTGTAGTTACTGAAATTGTCAGTCATCAGTGGAACAGCAAAGAGAAGGTCTAATCAAAGTAAGCCCTTAATGTCACAATGAGATTGTAGCCAATTCGTGCTGGAAATAATTTTGTATGCTCCTGGGAACTTTTATACCTAGAAAACAAATGGAAGCATTTAAGACAACACTATTTGAAAATACCTGTTATTGACACCAGATGTTTATTTCATCATTCAAATACCTGATTAGAATTCTGCACACAGAACAAAAATAATATAAGCAGTAGTAAGCTGTGGTTCAACACAAAAGCTGATGTGGCAGGAGCTGCTGTGTAAGGATACAGTTCTAGTGTAACCACTTCATAATGTTCTGTTTAGCTGAGACTGTGTCTGTAGATACTTTGCTACACGAAGGACCACACTGGAAAAACAGTGCATAAGACTAAACTGTTCAAAAGTATCCACAGAGCACATTTTACATGGTGAACTTGTGCAATGGTGGGCTTTATCTCTTGCTATCAGCAGCTTTTCCAGGAGAACAAACGTTAATGCTGCTGAAAAGAGCCACTCTTTGAGAACTGTTATTTAAGATATCAGTGAGAAGGATATATTTTTCTTTTTCTTCCTAGTCCTCATTCATTTTTCCTTTTTGTTGAGGCAGTCAGCATGTGCAGTTGGGAATTTGAAAGTAGTTCTGCTTGAATGTTGCTCTTTTTGGCTTTTCAGTACTCACCACAGGGAAAAAAGCATCAAGTCTGTTCTTGCAAGCCCCTGCATGCTAGTTCAAGCAGATTAAAATACAGGCAGTCTATAAAGCAATAACCTCCTTGTGTATTTTACTACAGTGATAGGCTGTTTCTTCAATTAACTGAAACTTAATGCAGACATGATTTACTTGTTCTAGGTGTTAGGCTATGGGTTTTATGAACAATATCACAGCATTGAAGTTCACATACACCTTCCCATAAACTCTGTGTGCCTCATCTTTCAATTTGAAGTTGAGTCAGGAGAAGAAAAGGTGTGAAAGCAGGAGGCAGACGATGCAAATTGACAAGTCCTTAGTGATCACATCCACCTTCCTCTTCTAGTCAGCTCAGATCATAAAATGGTAAAGAGGCAAATAATTACTTGCCAAACAGCACCAACTTTCTTGACTTGGTACTGCAGAAAACTTCTGCTGTATCTTTGTGAAAATACCTGTGTAGCGTTTGTCTGAGTCAATTCTGCAACATATGTTACGTGCAAAGAAATGAAGCAGGAATGTCAGAAAACATTTTTGATGGATTATTGAGTAATAACTACATATTTTGCTACAGGACCTTCCTATTTTGCAATATGCTGCTATTTTCTTTGGAAGAAAAACAAGCAGAACTTTTAAGACTAACTAAATTATTTCAAATTCAGTACATGCATCTGAAGCATTAGGAAAAGATTACTGAAACTATATATAGTTTTTAAAGATTATGACTGCATCCTCTAACAAAAGGGTTTTGTTCTTCAGATAGTAGCAAGTGTTGATGGCAATGGTTTGACCATAAGCAGAATGTTCCTTTCTGCTAGGTTTGTGCAAAGCTAATAACATGCAATAGGATGCTGTGAGTTAATAACTTGTAGCACAGTGCAGTGACTGTGTAAGTAATGAGAATGAAATTAGGGAGACCTATTCTTGTCTCTCGGCGAAAGGACAGATGGCACCCACTGTTTCCTCATTGCTTAGTCCCTTTGATTCTCTGAGCTGCAGAAGATGCTTTCCTTCCTTATACCAGGTGTGCTCAAGGAGGATGGAAAACCACATTCTAAATAGAGTTCTAAACACTTCAGGGTTTTTTTAAAAAAAAAAGAAAAGTTGAGATCTCTGAAAACAAAGTGTTGAAGTCACCCACTGTATCAGAGATGCAACACCAGATGGAGCTCTCTTTAGAGTTCTTGGAACACTTCAAAATGTTGGGGTTTTTTTCTCATTTCGAATTGTTCAGGATATCTTTAAAGTAAAGGAGCAATCTTTATTAAAAAAACAAACAAACATGGCATTGTATCATCTTTTGAAAGGAAGGCCTGCATGATCAGCACTTCTACATTAAGAAAGCTAAATGAAGGTTCATTGTTAACTACTGAAATGCTTAGTCTCATCTCTCTACTTTTCAAAGGAGCAAATAAATGCAAGACTTAGAGGAGGGAGAAGAGAATCTGAGCTTTCTGCTTGATAAGCTAAATTCAGAGTTCATTCTTTATTCCAGCAATAGTTTGATTTTTTTTTTCTTCTGCAGTGTTTAAAGTATACTACATTTGCTTTAGATTCCTGAAAACTTTAGCTTGACCAGTTTCTGGAGAGGTCTTTTAACATACTACATTTGGCAGCAGCATGAGGAAGATGATGAGCTCCAAGAATATGTTAAAATTTAAGTTAACCACCGTTGGCTAGCACAACTGTTCTGGTCTACACTAGAATTTTAAAGTGATGGCTAGCTAAAAATGTTTTAACTGATTCACCTGTATTAGCTTTGCATGAATCCTGCTCCTTTGGATAGTCTGTCATCTGCACATCAGCCAGAGGTGTTATTTTTATTCTGTCTGCATGCAGACTTTCCCCTTCATTACCCCCCATGTTTATGTAGATTAAAATACTAATAAGGTAACCAGCAGTTACAAATTCTACACTTATTTTCCAGTAACACTGCACACTCCTTGTTTTCTTATTCTGTTTTTGACTGTTTGGTCTCAGGTCTTGTAAAAAATAATAGTTCCAAGCAGATCTTTCTATACACGGACACATACACACACACGTCTCCTGGGACATCAAATGGCTGAAGCAGAATTATGCTGCTGGGCTAAAAACAGCTTTCATTTTCTGCACACCCACATACATATAATCAGTCCTTGTCTGGCTTGTCTTCTGGGGAAATGTCTCAATTTGCCTGTTTAATAGTAGCTGTAGTTTAATCGTTACCAACTATTATAGACTTAGTCCTGGAAGCACCATTATGCTCATTTGCAATTCTATTAAAAATAGTCTCCCCCAACAGCTGAGAACTTTGAGTGAATGCTAACAGTTGACTTACTGATACTTTTCAATAGTCTGTCATGCTATTCCTAGGGGCATGGAGCTCTGTGAAGGGTGTGTACCTGTGTAGGATCAGCTAGGTGATGCTGACCATATTCCAGCTGCTACCTTAATAGCAATACTTTGCCTCTGTTTGAGGCAGCAGCTCCTGCTAAATTAGTGGGAGCAGGGAAATATGTGCTATTTGAAACTTACTTATAATCCCATACTTCTGTCAGCCTATCTTCTAGTGCATGTGCAGGCCTTCCCTCTACTCCCTGGCTTCTCTGTTCGCTGTAATTTCTGCAGGCTTTCTCCATCATGCCTTTTGCAAATTCTCCCTCATCAGCGACGATGCCCCACCCTCAAATTGTCATGTTCAAAGACAAGAGTCTATGTGAAGACAACATAACAGTAGAGATGATCACATCTAAAGATATTGAGGCTTGTATTGCCAGTAGCTGTTTCCATTTGTAATGAAAATGTTATTTTTAAGCATTAAATGACTGCTGCTGTTTAGTCCTAGAGCTGTCTTAATACACTGTAGCAAATAACATTAAGGCTGAGTTGTACTTCCAGTTCAAACCCCTTCTTCATTGCTCTTAACTTTCTCTGTGGACTTTCTCAATACAAGGAACCTTAAGGCTAGCTTGATACTACAGCCACTAGAGATATGCAAGCACTGTTTAATGGTACCTCTACAGGTACCAAATACCCATCCAGACCATGAATAAAAAAATTCTTTGTTCTGCCTTTCTTTATATTGTTAACCCAATGTTGTTATTATGTGGATAAAATATAAAGCTATCAAACACTTGCCAAGTAATGTTAAATGTTTATCAATCACACTGATTGACTTAAAATTACTGGCATGTGGTTGATACTGTGGGTTGGTTTGGTTTCTTTACATCAGGCTTCATGAAGATAATTCTCAAGTGCTACAACTACCGAAATGGGCAGATTTGATTGACATAGAAACCCTGGGCCAAGTAGACCCAAGCCAAACTTCTTACATAAATCAGAACCAGTTCCTTTCCTTTGCTGTTCTCAGTCTGGATAATAAAGACAAAGCCTATTACGCTGCCTCAGCTGCATGCATGTGCAAGTTGTCCACTGGCTCGGCAGCTGCAGTGGTGGTCTGCACTGTTATCCCAATGCCTGAAAGATCTCAGGATTCACAGAATCTATCATCCATGAGTCCCTGAAGGCAATCAAGTTGTATGTTGTATCTGCTCTTTCTAACCACGTTTGTTGTGTGAAACAATAAAATTGTTTATAAAGAGATATAATGCATTAAAGAAGACAGTGCTGATCTGTGATTGAATTGTGCTTTCTGGGGTGGCTTTATTTTATCAGCCTTTGGCTGATAGAAAGGTAGGGAAGGACATTCAACAGCCTATGGCACTTACATCACTCCACAGGAACTTGAAACAAGTGTTAGGCCCTGTGCAGTTTACATACATCCAGCAAGGCAGAAAGATTAATGCAGTCTTTAACCAGTTATTTCACATCAGCCCTGATTCAGTCACTTAACATCAACAGGGATCAATTTTCCTTAGCCAGCATTCAGCACCTTTTAGAGTAAAGGCAAGAAGGATCAACTATTTTGAGAGCAGTCTTAAGATAAAACATACCAGATATAATAGATATTTAGCACTAAGGATTATACAGTTATGTGTAAAATGTACCAAAATAAAATTCTTATACTGACATGTGTTTCAAATACAATGCTACATTTCTGATTTCTCAGAAAGCACCATGGGAGCTCCAACTGGTGCATTAACAGCGGAAAGAACAAAAGGCAACAGGCTTTCTGTACCGTGTAGTTCTTCACAGTAAGACAGCCTGACCCTTGCTGTTCTCACTCTTGATGGATTTCCTGGTGTAACTTTCTGTTTGAGAGTGCTTATCTGTGAACTACAGTTTGTGGATACTATGCAATTCCTTTATTAGATAACTGCTACTCCATATGAGAATGAAACCATTAAGTCTTGGAATAGCTAATTTTTATCCTTTATTTTAGAGACTATGGGTAAGGGGTTAATCCCCTAAGTAGAGAAAAAAAGACATCCAAAGTAATAAATTCTTCCAAGGAACCTGTGTAAACACTTCCTGCACAGAATTCATCAGCGTGTTAATTCAGAGCTGCCAGGTAAATAGTCTTCAGTTTGAAAAAAAAAAAAAACAAACCCAATGGTAAAGTGACTTGCTCACGTCAGCCAGAAGCACGTTCTTCATGCCATGCTTCTGTTGTGTGCAAATTAGTCTGCTATTCATGACTACTGCGGCCCTGTCTGTGCCAGCATAACCAGACAAAAGTACAACATTGCATGCTAACTCTCCCAGTCAGTGAAGGCAGCTGAACTTCAAAAGTTCACAACAGATAAAGGATTTACACAATGCTGTTCTAACCAATCTTTTCTATTACCTCTCTGCTGGTATGTAGGCCTTATGGAAAAAGTGTAACAACTTGTTTTGTATTGGTGAAGCACCAAGGAAGCTAAGACATAGTCAAAAACCACAAACAAACCCCCCCAAAAAAATTAAAAAAGAAACATCTTTCCTTCTTGAGGATATGGAACCTGGTTGCATTCCTCAAGTTGCAACAGGCCTAGGATACTCACAGGATAGTCTCACACACAGAGGTGTTATTTGATCAGAGATGACAGACTATGCAACCTTCACCTGGAGGCAGTTCAGCAATTTGTTCACCTAATTTGGCAAGGATAGAGAAGTAATACTGGGCCTTAAGGTATCCACTTACCCTGAATTTATCTGAATGTGGTAGCCAGCTCTGCTGCAGAGTTACAGTCCAAACCCACCCACATATAAGAATCAAGCTCTATTTGTGTATTTGTCCATACCAATTATGCCAAACCAGTAAAAGAAGTGTTATCCCCATTGTGACTGGCATACAAGTTCCTCATCACTTCAAAGTCACAGGCAGCATCAAGAAGTTCACAGTCACTGGGCCAGGCTGAGACCTCTTGGAGAAAAGAAAGAAAACCCCTGCTTCTGTGGAGAGAAGTCACCCTGAGCTTTCCTGTGCCATCTTTCATAGATAGATAGGCAAGAGGAAAGGGTAGTGATGTGTAAAGTACTAACAGTACAGTGTTTGTGCAGTGCTGGAGCTAAAGAAGCGTCTCCTGTGTCAGTTTCACGGTCTACGTCAATTGGCCATGATCTGCCTGTACTCTGGAGACCCCTTCTCCAGCAGAAGGAAAGGGCTTAAGACCTCCTCTGCAATAACATCCACCCACTTTCTCTCCTTCTCTCCTCAGACAAGTGGCAGATCAACACTGTGGCAAATGGTAGATCAAAAGCTCTAGAACAGGGGGAAGAACAGAACTCCCCACCCACCCTGGACTGCTGAAGTCCATGATGAAACCTTTCTTCTCCCCATCCACCAAGCTTTGTTCCAGATCCTGAACAGCTGGCAAGCAAAGATCAGTGAAGGGACACACATGCTCCACACAAGCTTCCTCCTTACATCCCACCAACTCTCAACCAAAGTTGCAGTGGTGGCTTAGTATTTGATGGTACTGGGAAGCTTGGTGGGGGTAGGGGGATGCAAGACTTGGGTGGAACGTCCTCCTGGCATGCAACAAGGGAAATTGCTTTGCTGTTATTTAGGATTAACACTAACCAGCCTCTCTTGGAAGCCAGGCTGAAAGCAGAATCTAGCAGTTCATTTAGTGAACCAACAGTGCCCATTTTATCATCTCGGACACAGGGCTTCCTGTAGAAGCTAGTTTTAGTTACTGACCAACCTGTGAGTACAAGGCCAAACTGTTCCTCAGGAACAGAAACAGTAGATCTCTCCGCCACAGTTTCTTTCTCAGCTCAAGATGAGCCCTGCATCAGTGACTGCACAATGCCAAGACACAACATAACATATCTGACTCCATGCTGAACTAGTGCTTTGGCTCAGTATTTAACTTTCACAAGAAATGAAAAACAAATAGACATGGAAAATTACTGAAAGGACAGGTCAGTAGCCAGGGTGACTGGGCTCTACACTGGACTGACTTCTTCATTTAAGCTTCCTAAGGTTAGCTGGAGTACTATTCTTCTCTTTCTTGCACTAAGAGGGTGTTTGATTTTCCTTGCAATGTTGCAAATGTGGCTGCTTCCTCCCAGAGGTATTTGCCCTTTGGGAAAGGGATCAAAGCATGCAATAATATTTGTAAAGTACTGAAATACTTGAAAAAAACCCCACGTTACATACAGACTATTAAGAGGCTGTCTGTCATCGTTGTTAGTTTCAGAATAGCATAAAAATCCCTTTTCTATCAGAAAAAAGGTTGCCTGCGTTTAAGAGAAAGGGTCACACACTAATTCATTTTACTAAGTATAAATAAAGCCAGTATACGTAACATGAACAAAGCAAACCCAGAAGCTGAAGGTCAGGGTTTAAAGGACTTTCCTTTAAGTTTTAGCAGCCTAGAAAGTAGAAATTCTCCCCCTTCTCACATGGCTACTTCTTCCATAGATCAGGTCTTTGGTAGCACACCAATTTCACATCTATATTTATCTAATGATCAATGGACAAAATTTATTGAACTGCAGCATTTAGAAGTTGAGAAGTAAAGCTGAGAAGTAAGAGATGTATCAAATAACTATGAAGACTTCTGGTATCTGGCTGAAATGAAACTTGTTCCTAGATAAACTAGCAGCTCCTCCAGTCTGACCATTAAGATTCCTTCCCTTCCATTGGTATTAAAAGAAAACCTCTCTGGAAATGCTGCAGCATCAGAGAAACTGCTTAAAACTTCTGTAAATTTCTGGGCTAAGAACTTAAAAAAAAAAAAAAAATCCAATGCTAAGTGCCCTGAAAATGAGCTTGCTACCGTCTCTTTAGGCAAAGACTACACACAATGTCATTCTTCAAAAAAAGTTTTAGTTTTATATTGCTAATAACAATTCTGTAGATAGAAGTTAAATGCACAGCATTATGCAACTGTGATACAACACTTCAGTATAAAGAATTCTAATTAAGTGCTGTGGGAAATAAAGCGAGCAAAAGAAGAAACACTTCTTTATAGCAACAAGAGGATCTGATGCCAGGAGAGAGGCAGTCATCCTAAGGGCCCAACAAGCAGCTCCATAGGTACGGTTGTACTGACCATCCTGCTACACCACGCGGATGCAAAAGGAGTTCTGCACTTCACTGGAGCATTGCTCAGTGTGTGTTGCTTGGCTTGCAAAGGCATTGATCAAGTTAGCTTGCAAACCTGGCCAACAGTGATAAAGCTGTTTACAGTAAGTCTGGTTGAATCCTTGCCACCAAGCTAAATCTGTGGGTCTTGGACAAGTCCAACGCTAAGATCTCCTGACTGCAAATTTGCTAGCCATACATTGCTCAACAGCTCAGAAGCACACACTACCACCACACAATAAGGACATCAACAGCAACACTGACCAAACTTCAGTAAAAACTTGTATTATTTCTTATATTTGGCAGAATTGCCATTTTGGCAGCTAAACTGTGCCCAACCTTACCCCACTGAGCCTCATGGCCTACTCTCTGACCTCAGTATAGCCGATGTTTTGGCATAAAGACCATTTCCTGTGGGAAACTGGGCAAGGAGTCTTCTGCTCTAAGATCACCAGGCCACACTAGCCTGCAGCTGCTGAGCTCTGTCATCATCTTTGCTTTTAAAGCACTCTGGACAACCATGTTGCTGCGAAAACCACACCCATTTATTTAGCCAAATGACATTAATTCTGCTATTACATTGATGCAGCCAAACTGACATTTTTATTGATCCAGGTAGCCTGTTCTATGTCCCCTCTTCATTATTTTCCATTTGTCCAATTAACGTAAAAGGAGAGAAGAAAAATAGGCTGACAGGACCCAAAATCAGCTAGACTATTCACGTGGAACTACTCCCCACCTTTTCTTTCAAATGAACACATCAAAGTACACCAAGAAGCTCCCAATCTCTAAACTAGAATATGTTCTAGTTTATTAGTCTCTAAAATAAGCCCTCTCTTCAAATAGATGAAAAAACCTGAGGCGCATGGTAAGGCAGTCAATAAAAGAGTTTCAAAGCAAATCCTCTCTTCCCCACCACTCTGTCCTTGTGGAAAGAGAGAGGGACTCTGTCTCTTCTGTTGGAGTTTCTCTACCCATGTCACTGCTCTTCTTTCCCCCTAAAAGGTTTTCATAACTGAGAAGAACGGCTGTTTTTTTCTGAGAGAAGGTGCAAGTACTTCCACAGAATTTCAGCAGCTACAATAAGTGGGCAGCTCTTTCTCACTGTTACAACACACAAGACTTGAACTGAACAAACCAAGCAGCTGTTACCCTTTGCTGCATAAGCCCTCCACCTGGTACCATTTGCATCTACTAAAAAAAACAAAAACCAAGAACTGTCCTAGCACAGCTCAGATGATGTGCCCAAAATCTGCATTACTACAGTACACCCAAGATAATGAATTTCTTGCAGCCAATGGTAACTAAGAAGTCATTTAGCATGAACAGAAGACCTGGGAACAACCAGCTAGCTAGCTAAATTAAATATATAGTGTTAAACCTTGATTTTTGTTGTCAGATTTGATGCACAACTTAAAAATAAGAACTGCAAAGACAATATTCTTCTTCCCTTTACAAAGAAGAAACTAAACAGAAGGCAGCTACCAATAAGGTATCATTTGTTTTAGACACATAAATAACATCTTCCATAACCTCCATTTCTTGATGTCAACGAATGACAGTAATAGAGAAAGTGAGGTAACGGCAGGTCTCCATGAGCCCAGAGGTAACACTGGCTCTCAAGTGATGGACAGTCGAGCACTCTGTGCCAGATGGCCTTAAAACCTGTGCAGTGGCTTGGCTCATTCTGAATGGCTTCTCTTTACTGTAGAATGTAAATGGTACTTGTTTACTACACTGTGCGGGAATCTGAGGGAGATGGTTTGTGTAACAGCTCTATTTTTTTGTTTTGTTTTTAAATGAGATGTGTGAACCTGTAATCCAAGTGTTCTTAAAAAGCTCTCCCTTTTTATAGCTTCCTTTCCCAGCTGCCAACATGTTTTACATCAATCACGACAATTCTCAAAGTTTGTAGATATAATAGCTTCAACAGCAATTGTGGGGTTATTTGATGTTTATAGATATATCCAATTAGTTAGCATGGGGATGGCTTCAGTGCCTAATTTGTTCCACTTCTGACTTCTCCAATGCATTTCCACTGAAATCAGAATAGCAGAAACAAACTGCACAAGCCAATCAATGTCAGATGCTGAGCCCTGCAGATGAAACTGTAAGAAGTGCCTTTTGAATAGCAAAAATAGATTTTTTTAATTTTTTTTTTAATTACAGTTATGCAGCACCCTTCTCTCTCTCTCATCTCCCTACCATCCAAATAGGACATCTGAGATGGAGTACTTTCACTAGGCTCTTTTCTCTCATTTGGATTAATTTCACTGAGTTTGTTAAACAGGCACCCAGCAGGTAAAACAATTACACAGAAGGTTTCCCATTCAAAGGCAAAATAGGTTAACCTTTGGCCCCCACCCTCTGTCTCTCAAGCAACTCTGTCATTCTAGATGCAGGTGAGAAATCAGTGCAATTAGTCCATATTTCTCAGTAGCAGCTGAACTGTCCTAACTTGTATATGCAATTTTTCCTCCTTGGTCCAAGTGCATAAGAGTACCTTAGCTTCAGCAGTATAAAGGGAAGATCAAGTCAATTAGTGGTGAGAGGAAAAAAAGATTAGGTGGCTCATTACATTCTTTTTCATCTTAGATTTTAAAAGGTAGCAAAAATGCTAAAATATCATCAGAAGTATTTGCTATGAGTCTCTACAGTCATACCGAAGTCTAAATGCAACAAAGAAGTATTAGATATCCCACATGAAACCTAGGTGCCCAACAATTCCGGATCAGAGAACTGAAATGCTTCACATGGCATTTAGAATGCCACAAACATCAGAGAGATGCCCTTTGGAGATAACACAAGGCATCAGTACATCTCATTATCCTTCACACTAGAAAAATCCACATGTTCACTCCACTACTGAAATTTTACTGCTAGACCTACCCTCACTTGCAAAGGGCTTAACCACAAAGAATGCATTCTTACAGAAAGAAAACCTCAAATATGAAGAGCATTTTCCTTCTGCTGAGTTTCCTACATGGAAGCAAACAAAGCCCAACCCTTTTCACACAGAAAAATCATCAAACACATGGATTAAACACAGATTAATCATTATCCCCCTGAGCACACTGGCAACACTACACATTTCTTTGGCATGGAGAAAACCCAATCATGTCCAAATGAGATTGCTGTCTCCATCCAGACTAAGACTGCAAATAATGGAGTTACCATGGCGTACAGCGAATTACAGCTTGTCCATGGGGTAACACTAGCCAACGCCACATAGGCCCTTAACCCACTGCAAATGCAAAGTAAAAACACTTCCACCTGGTTTAAGCTAAAATCTTGTACTAAGTTACCATTTATCACCAGCGCCCCAGTAACACTTCAAGTGCATTCTCTTGCAAACATAGTCCTGCACACACAGTACCTCACACATTTGTTATCATATGAACTTAGATTTAGGGAGGCAGCACTGAAGTTGTTTACAGGGAAATTTGAACTGGCCATGCAGAGTAAGACTCTCAGTGTCTTGGGAAGTTTTCAACTGCAGCATAAACCAGATGCAATTTTCACATCATGCATGAATGCTAGCACTTCCAGAAGTTATCACACCAAAGTGCTGTCTGCCCTTAAAGAGAGAGGAATGCTAACTCCTCCATCAGAAACCAACACTCCTTGCAGCTCAAGATTTTCCCTTAGCATTCTCCCACCTAAGAACTGACCAAGCTTGAACCTGTATTACCTCACAGAAGTTAGCGGAATCACAGCCTGTGGCAGTCTGCCAGCATGCCAAGTAAAATACTACTCTGATCTGTGCAGAGTCTTTCTTCCAGCCTTGGCTGATTGCTTTTGAGCTGGATCCTCAACTCCAGTGACATCTTCAAAGAGTCAACAGCTGCAAACCAGCACTAAAATGGCTGTGGAATCTCACTGCATCAGAATGAGACACAGATATTGTAACCTGACAGAGAGATGTGAACTGGAATAGACAAACGAGACACGCAAAAGGAACACAGCATTTGCTGATGTTAAAGGGCAGTCACCCACAGTGTCACCCCTCTATTTTTTCACCTGTGCAAGTCTCAGCCAGATCCAATAGCTTTCTGTAAGGTCACTAGTTGGAATGAGAACGAACCAACAGCCAGTGTTTCTAAGTCAGCCTGACCTGTTACATTCAAGGGCACAGCCCCATGTTTACATTGTGGCCATTATCCTTGGGTTGGAAGACACCTCCCTAGACCACAAAGTCTCTGGGATTCTAGATTAAAGCCAGGGACAACATAGCAGAACGGAAAGAACATAGACTTTCTTAATTTCTTAAGCACAGCCATTTTATATGAAACACACAGAGAATCCCAGACCAGGATTCACAAACCCCAGCCCGCTGATGATGCTAAGGAAGAGCACAAAGAGCTAGACCTGCACAAAGATTTCGGCAGGTATATGTTCGGCCTAAGTCCCAGGCTGCAGCCACTGAGGCAGGCCATAGCAGCAAGGTTTGCCAGCTGTAATGGTGTGGAATGGCAAAGGGGCCCATGCTAACAAACTTGAGCTAACAGGCTGTAACCAGCACTGTGGGGGTGTGGTGGCAGCAGCCACAGCTACAGTCGTGGCACAAAGGAAGCCTGACTTACTGTGGGAGTCCTGGGCGGTGCGGAGGATGGGAGAAGCAATGTGAGTCATACCTAAGAAACCCTTGGGATCCAACAGTCTGGTTGGCAGAAGCGGTGTGAGGGCTGTGAGGGTTTTCTTTTGTTTTAACACAGGTACTTATAGTCTACAGAGGGTTGTACTTTCAATGTTACAGGTTTCTGCGTATCTGTCCTCTTACTTCAGGGATGACCTGGGCCTGTCTATACTGCTGAAAGGAGCTAGACAGTAGCGGCAATTATTAAAAAAGCAGTCTGCTGCTTAGACTGGGACAATGAACCAAATTCTGCTTCAACTTTACCAAGAGCAGCCAGGTGACTGGAAAACAAAGGCAAAAAACAGAGGTGGGGCCACAGGATGAAACTAGAGGAAGAGAGGTCTAGTCCAACAGAAGCAGCACACAGGAAGCAGAAACACTGTCCTCTTCCAGGTGTTTTCTGTACTCAACAGCTGGGAGCAGAGGTGCAATCTCTACCCTTTATAAGAGTTAGGCATGAGCACGTGCATCTCAGAAGTTGGGGAACAGATCTCAGGGTAAACTGGATAAACTCTGCTGTAGATGCTCCTCAGACTCTGCATCTTGAGAGACCCAAGCTCTAAAGTATAACCCCAGTTAGCTCGGCAGTCAAGGAGCTGTAAAGTGAGAGACGTTCCACTTATCTATCAGCTTAGCAAGAACTCTAAACAGAGCATGAGTGGCTCAAATGCACCTCGCTCCCACCTGCCTGTAGGGGTCAGATCTATGGTAATTCCTTAACTGTCAGTGCAGGGGGTGCTCTGAGCTAATCACTCTCCCCTACTATCCCAGGTGTTAACTGCAACTGGGCTAGGAGGAAATTCCAGAAGCAAGTTCCTACTTCTCCCAAAAGCAGTGCCCCACTTACTAGACTACACAAAGAATGCAAGGGTAAGCCTGAGTGACATGCCAGAAGACTTAAAGAATCACTGCAGCCTAAAGATGCCAGACATTGCTTCCCAAAATTGCTTCTGCAGTTGTTCAATCATCAGAAGAGTTCTCTTCACACCTGCTGCAGTTTAATTGGTTTGACCACAGGTGACCAGGCTGTATACAATATTCTACACATGGTGGTGTAGTCCTAGTACTTTCCTTTTTCTGCTGAAAATTCCTCACTAAGCATGTCTGGAAACAGGAATACAAAATAGAGATCATCACAGGGTGCAGGTACAGTGAGCTCTGTCGTAACACCCACTATCCGCATTCAGTTCATAGACAGCTCTGTTAGGACAAGGGGCTGGCCACTCTGTTTTCCTCAGTCCACTGGTTCCATTTGCATTACTACCACACAAAAAGCAACAGTTTTACTCCTTCACAGTTCAGTTACCTCCACTCTATGAAATTTTCTTCTAATATTGAGGCAAATTTAATTGGTCATCAAGCCAAGTGTGCCTCAGGCATACCCTTCCTGTGCTGCCCTTTAAACATGCAAGTAGTCACACAGTAAAATCCAAACAGCCATTGAAAAAATTCTTCAGGTCTCATCTTCACTGCACAAGATACGTGACAATGGTGGGACAGACCACTGTTCCAACACTGGTCACTTCCCAAGCTGCAATTTTTCCCCCCCTTCTACTATTACCTGGTGTTCCTCTGGCCTCTTGTATTCCTCTCCTATTTTTCTATAATTGTCTAAACGTCTTTGGGACAGGGCTTAACTTTTCATTATGTACACAGTAGAGTCTTGAGTCTGATTGGAGCTCTTAGATGCAACAATACGAATTAATAATAATAGCTGCAGAACAGTGATAACACTCTCCAGTTGTGATGGGCATGCAGGAAAGATTACTTGATGTTTATAAAGCTCTTTGATACTCTTGGATGAAAGTCAAGCTAGTGATGCACAGGATTTATTATTCTATTCAGCACTTCAGTATCCAAGGCTAGCATCTATTCTAGTTGAAAAAGATTTTTACTGCATTGTAAAATGGAAACAAAATGAAATATATACAGTGTGTGGTGCTTTATATATAAGGCACAGGCAGCACAGAAACAGAATTTCATTATTGAAATGGATGTAGCTGAAGCTGTTACACACAGTAGGTAAAAGACCAGATTCAGTGACTTCTTATTCTATTTAATCAAAACTGTTAGTATATGGTTTTCCAAAGGCCAAAGAAAATGTCGGGGTTTTTTTTCTTTTCTTTTTTCTTCATCAGGTATTTCATCAGTTTGTAATAAACCTTTGTAGTTGCTTATGATGTCAATCTCAAGCAGACTTGACCAGCAATGAAATGAAAAAAAAGTGGATATATGTTTAACAAACAAACCCACAGTTCTTTAATACACTGTGCATTTAACCACCAGATCATAACCATTCAAAGAGGCTGCACTCCCTCTTCCCCATCACAGGCTTCTGCTCATTTCATAGCATCTCCCACTGCTCTATTAGACATGGGTCCCTAGTAAGCTCCCCCCGCCTCCAGTTCTGCGCTTGCTGAGCACAGAGGATAGACGATGCTGTTTTTAATGGTGCTAGTTATGCTACATGTGGTCTTGCTGTTTCTAGGAATAGACATGCTCAGACATCAATTAACATCTAATTGCGGGAATTAATCTTGTTCCTCTGTCTCAGACACCACAGAGATCAAGCCCATTTGCAGCTCTATTTTTAATTTAGTGTTTTACAGTTTTTCCATCCAGTGAAAAATAATTAAGTGACATGCTGTCCAGAGAATACACAGTTCAGGGATCAGGCTGTTTATAAGCAATGAAACAAGCAGGAAGAGATCATAACTGTTTGTGCAAAAGGAAAAGCATCTTTGTTACTGCAAGTCTTTCCTCTCTTCACACTTTCTCAGGAGTATTTTCTTCACACCTCCATGCTTGAGTGATCCTCACAGAAACAGTGAGGATTATGAGAGTAGTTTGGGAGGGAGCTGAATTTACCACGCTAGTGGCTAATCCCTAATTCCCAGGGTCAGCCTGTGCATAGGGGCAAAATAAACATGGAAAGAGGATAAAACAAGGAAGCGGAGGGAAAGGATTTAAAAACAACAACCAAAAAAAAAATCAAGCAAAATGTTTTTGCAGCACTCCTTTAAAGCAGTCACCTATCTTCTTTATTACCTGCTGAAGAGAAAAATTGCAGGCCACAGACAAGGCTCTGTACTGTATTTGCAAGTTTTTGTACTGACTGAAGACAAGCAGTTTTCAGCAGACAGTTCCCAATCTAAGCTACTGCCCCAGTTTCCTATGTACATGAGCAAGGAAGTCTTGAGCTTGGCTGGTGAAGTTAGGGTGGAAACAGACTGGATTATTCAGAAAAAAAAAAAAAGAAACCTGTATAAGATCAAACCTGCAACAGATACCAGTCAGAAAGCTATCTGAACCTGACTCTAAAAGGGCTGTGTGAGATAACTCGGTCATGAAACTACACTCTGGGACTGGGTCACAACACCTTCCTATATTAAACCTAAAGCAACTGCAGCAAGCGTCCACTTACAAGACAGACTAGTGACCTATATTTCTTACTGTATGGAAACGGACTTTGATGGCTCTTCCAGTTTTCAGAAAGAACTGAACCACTCCTTCCTCATTCCTAGGTTAAATTCCAAGGTCAATTGGCATGAGGTATAGCTTCACTCATTTTTACTGCCTGTGTCAGTCCAGTTACTCTCTTGGCTCCTCAGCACCAGTGGCTAGATCAGAGTTGATCTCACCTAAGGCCATCACCCCTTTGCTTCCTTTTTCTGTCATCTGCCAAATACAGCATGCCTAGTAATGAATACCACTGAACTCATCCTTTTACTTCCTCCTACTAAAGATGGATGTGGAACATTCCCACTTCAATTATTTTATAACAGCTCAAACTTCCTCCAGAAATGCAGCTTAAGGAAAAGGTGCATGTGTGAAGCTTTCTGGTACCTTTACTGTAGGTCACACCCTGTGTGAGGAGCCCATTTGGAGTGGGTGAACATCAGCCAGCCCTGCACCCATAGCAATTTCAGAATTTACCAAGAAATAAACAGAGTGGTGGAGGAACACCACCATTCCATCTGCTCTCATAGACTTTCAAATCCCACTTGCTTACGTAAAAAAAAAAAAAAAAGGAATGGTTCCCAGAGCTTTGGCAATCAGACCCATCTTTCCCACATTGCATTGTAGTCCTAAATGTGACAAGTGTTGGTGGAGACTTGCCACGTGACACCTGATTCAAGAAACTTCTGGGTCCTGTAGGGGGGGAAGATGCTCAAAAATGAGACTCAGTTTGGCAAGACTTTCCTAGGAACAGGTCAAATTTACACACACTTATGTGTGAGTGAAAGGCAGAGACATGCTGTTTGTAGCAATCTGCAGCAAGAAGACAAGAAATCCAAACCCATTTATTCAATGCACATCATTAGTTACTTAATTTACATTCCTACCAAGCAGCAATAAACATTTTTCTGCTGCTTCCCATTCCCCTCCCCCCAGCCTTTCCATTAGGTGTTCACCTGGAGACAAGGAAAGAGTGGGAGAGGAGAGAAACAGAGAACCTAATTCCATAAACCAATTCCTAACTCTCAAAGTACTGATACATAATTCTGCCAATATGTGTCAACCTTGACTTATAACCTCTGTGCCCCCTGCAGTCCTTACTCATTGCTGACAGAGCTCCAAACTAGTAACACCACATCTCAAGAACAATTTGACTGCTTGCCACTTCTACTACTACGTTATTCCTGGTGTTTTCCACTATCCTTCCTAATTGCATCCCCCCAAATCACTCCTCACCAACAATCCATACCATTATGATCCAGTACTTTTCTGAAGCAAGGGGAAGTAATGTGATCAGTGAGAGAGCTGCAAATTCATTCCATGTTGTTTCGTACTGTCCTGCAGTAAACATACTTTCTTTAGGAGACTGACATTGCAATAAAACAAAAACATAAAGAAAAGTGAACCCTTCCCGGCACAAAGGTCTTAATTCTCTGTCCAGGTGAAACTCCCACAAAACACATAAAGCAAGGACCATTCTAACCAGATGGTAATCACCTCATTTGCAAGTTACACAGAATTTTCTGGTGAGAAAAAGCACTTACTATCACCTTGGAAATCTATCCTATGGTATGGAAGAAAAGAAATAATACAGAATTAAAACTCTCAGATAAAGAAAGTAACCTTAATGTAAACCCTAAGCACAGAAACAGTACTTTAAAAGGCAAGCCATGCTCAAACAAAAACATTCTCACATTCAGAGATCTCATTTCTTTCTTTTTTCACAGACCTCAAAGGCAGATAGAGTGCCACCCGGATCCAGGAGCAATTGGCTTACTTCTTCAGAGTAACAGATTCACACCTGAACTCAACAGTAACAAATACTTAAAGTGGTGCAAACATGAGAAAAGAATTCAAACTGCTAAAGACAATAGTGGTTTGTGGAACATGCCACAAACACGGAAGTAATGCTGAAACACACCAGCACTTTACACAGTATTTGTAAATAATAGCCAAGATTTTACTGAGTAAGAGAAAAAGTTGTTCAGATGAAAGACTGCAGTATCCCACTTCTGACATAAGTTGCAAAGCAAACCAAAACATGACTTACATTCCTACCTCAGTTTCCCATTTATATAATGATGATACTAATATTCAGAAACCTTTTAAAATAATTTTACTATCTTTGTTTGACAAATGCAACATTAATTAAGTTTATTCATGCTAGTCACTTCTATCATACTCATTAGCTCTACTTGAAGACATCACAGCTTTATTAGAGACACCAAAACTGCTTCATAAATTTCAATTACCTAGTACAAATCATTATTACTATTATTTTATTAACTCTTGTGTAATTGCCTGTTGTGCATACAATTACAAAGTTAATATATGCAAATCCCACTTTAGGAGATTTTCCTGTACCTTTCATCTGCATGCTTAGCACATGTGTGTGCTTAAATAGTTTTTTTCATTAGTTTTAACATCCCTATCCTGAAATTATCACTGTGCTTACACATACTGGTGTGATTTAGACATTCAAACATGATTTTTTTTTTTTTTGAGATATTGCTTACTTCCAAAGCAGTCATTTATGTCACTGAAAAAACAAAAAATCATCTTACCATTTATATGTATGCAGAAATATTTATATTTACAGGAAATCTTGAAAAAAAAAGAGGATCACATAATTATTTCTTTCTGGTATTTTTTGAAGAAGAAAACAAAGACAGCCACCTAATTGAGTCTTAGGCATAAGTATTAAGATCCCGAAGTACTAATCAACAGCTTTCACTCAGCTGTTGCCTATTGGTGGCAATGGTCTGCTGTTATAGAACACCTGAGGACTTAAAATATGCACCTGAGAGAAGGCAGCACTCAGTTTTGAGCATTACTCCAAGGGCCATTATTAATTGGTAAAATGGCCACGTGTTTCCTGAGGCAGGGATCAGAAATTTGAGTTTCCAGGTGATTCAAGTACTTCATGTGGGAGCCAAATTTCCTTTTTCTAGATATTGTCTTATGCATTGATGACACAGCTTCAATAACACTGGTAGCAAGTACTCCATCTCTCTCCCAGTAAGCTACAGCCTGAGAGTATTTCTAGGAGCAGAGATGTGACTTTGAAAGTTGTGAGGCTGCAAAGAAAACAATCTCTCACTTTCTGCATGGTTTCTCTGACAAGGTGTTATATACCAAGGTGACACCTCCATCTCTTCTCCTACAATGAGGATACATTAAGGAAAAAATAAAAGCTCTCTTCTCTTTGAAGGCATCTCTGCTCAGTAAAGGACTCCAGACGATATCCCAAGTGTTTCTGAATTAAACACTTGAACTCTAGAGAGACAGAATGGATGATAAACCTTTCCACCCACAATTTCCTACTGCTTAGCTCTGTCCTGTGTTCAAAGCACTGTTCTGGAAGTCATTTTGATATACCTAGCTTTTCCTATACCCCATTCAAGGAGGGCAAGTGGAATTTGATACAGGTTTCAGATTCAAATCCAGGGACAGGTGATTAAAAAATAAAGCATTCTGGTATTTAAAGTGCCATACTTTGTTGTGCTGAATTGTTTTCAGTCCCTGGAAGCTGACGTGCTGAAGCGTACTTATTTGCCTTGCTTAAATTAACAAGCAGCTGAAGGTAAACACAGTGAGTTGTTTAAAAAAAAAATGGGGGGGGGGAAGGTACAAAACTAAATTGGTACAAAGCAGAAAACACAACATAAGAAGTTATTTCAGGTAAGACTATAGCAGTCTTACCTATGTGAGGGTGAGCAGGTCCTGTACAGACCCATGCTCTTCTCTGGAACATGGCACAAAGAAGTGAATGCCACCTCGGGAGCCATGATGCATGGCAGCTCTGATGAATTAGATGGGAAATTACAAAGCCATGATTGGAAAAGCAAGGAAAACAACAGATAAAAACTGAACGAATCACAGGGCATCTCTTGTAAATAAACATAACGACGATGGAATTACTGTCAAATCAAATTATACAAATTACAGATCGTAAGCTGTGCTTCCAAAGCAGCCTGATTGATTACTCAAAATGAAACCAGAAGCAGGAGGAGGACACCTACAGCATACTAAGCAGCTCCTCACCCGACAGCTGCAGCTCCAGCAGCACGGCCAAGCCCAGGAGCAACCTGGGGATGAACAACCCGTAGGCAACCTCATTTACAGCCTGACGTTAACAGACTACACGTTACTTTTAAGTCTTGTTTCTCCCCAGTGTGGTGCAGTCCTTGGGTATGGGTGCAATTACCCGGCTGGGAAAGCACTGATGAGATAATGTGTTAAGCAACGGGCACAGGCCATGGCAGCGACTGCGACCGACTGCAGTATGCCTGCCTTCTGCTACCGTGGTGGAACTGCCTAGGCTAAAGAAAGTCGCTTATTTAACCAACAGAGTTACAACAAGGCACAACGGAATCCCAGCACCACCACCTCCTCAGCCCGGCGGCCCCGCCTTACCTCAGCCACGGGGCCGACGGTCTCCGGCTCCCTCTGCCGGGGCCGCTGAAATCGCCTCCGCTGTCCCCGGCTCCGCAGCTGCAACCCCCTCAGTGGGCACCCCAGGCAGCGGGCCGCCCCTCCGCCCTGCCCCGTCACGGGCGCGGCTCGGGCCGTTGGGGCAACCGTTAAACGGCCATTGGAGCTATCTCGAGCAGAGCCCGGACGTCTGTGGTTGGCGGAGAGGGAAAGAGGGGAGGTGCCGGGCAAGGCCTGGGGGTCCCGGGGAGCCCCTCTGAGGGGACGGCGGCCTTAGGGCGTCTGCTGGGGGGTAGTGGACACGATCGGGGGGCGGCCGCTGGAAGAGGTGCGGGCTCTGGAGCCGTGGGAGAAGAGGAAAGCCAGTGGCGATTTTGGAAGTGCTGCGGGAGAGGGGTCAGACCCCTCGTTTGGAGCCCAGAAGACAGAGCGCTGCTCCGGGCGGAGCCGGGATACGGCCTGACGGAGGGTCAGCGCTGTCGGTAGCGGGGTTGCTCCGGATAGCACCCCTCAGGTAACAGCGGCTCTCCAGGCGTTTCTGGGCAGGGCCCCAGCTCTGCTGTGGAACTGCGGGAAGTGCTGGAGGTCGGGAGATCGCCTCTCCAAAGGAATTCCCTTCGGTCCGCCCGGCCCTGGCCTTGTGAAGGTCCTCTAAGAGGTGCTGCTGTGTTCTGTCTTTCATGGTGATATCTGATCAGAGTAAGATACCTCTCCCTGGGACAGATAAACCACCTTTCTTGTAAAAAGTAATCTCGTTTTAAATTTGAATGGCCTCCTTCAATAGAATAAGTTGTTTTTGCCGTTTATTCTGTCTGTACAAAGCACACCAGATTTGTTGCTAGAGATAAAGCTATAGCAAAGGACAATGTTTAACAAAGATACCAAAGGATTTTTCACAAAGCGATGCTCAGTATACACATCATGTTATTAATACCAAGGAAGGAATAGATGGCCATTGTAGATCATACATCTCCAGAGGGAAAAGGACTTTCCACAGCAGGTTTTTATGTAAAATTTCATCCGGTGCCCAAAGTCTGAGTCGGTTCTTTCAGCTGTATTTCACTGAGTATCGTAGAACAAAATAATAAACCCTTAAATACATGATTGGCATTGAGCTCACAATGTCAAACTTAATATGTCACTGTTACCCATCTGCCTGGGTGTGTGGAGATCTGAAAGCATTAAATAGTTTGTAGGTTGCTTTTCCTTCACTCTTTGCTTACCCAGCAATTTGGCAGCATTTGCTTGGGATACTCTGCAACAAATTATGTGAAAGAAGCAAAACCAAATATTGCCTCAGCTTCCATAATAGCGTGAAGCTCATACTGTAGCTCAGCTAAATCTTCCTTTGAGGTCTTGGCCAGACAAACTGTTATTTAACTCACCTGCTTTTATTTTTTTAATAAAATTGTCTTTAAAATGTATGAGGTGCATTGGAGGGGACAAAGCGTACAAGGACAGAAAGTGCACTGACAGCCAAATAAGCAGCTAAATGCAATAAATAAGTAACGAGAGGAAGCAGAAGGCCCTGAAAGACAGACCCATAAAGACGTGGGAATGCCCAAGAGAGCAGTCTCACAGAAGAGCAAACACTACAACTTTGCTCCCAGTCAGCCACCCAGCACAGAGGATGTGGACGAGAAAGCCACCACTACTCAGGGCACATGCAGTAAGACTCCAAATGCAGGCACAGGCACTTCCAGGGCTAGAAATATTAATGCTTTACATAGAAGTCATCAGGCAGATGCTAATTGCAGGTCACAAGGGAAAGGAGAATCAGTTCCTACTTGCAATGATGAGCTCTCTGCGACTGTCCTAGAGGGATCAGACAGTCTGCCATTTCAGTTCTCTCAAAATCTATGGCATTGCTCAGTAATGACTGAAGCCGATTCAGGGAAATCTGGAATTGTCCCCTCTTCTTCCTTTCCCTTCTGCCAAGATGAGAGGGGCAAGACTCCCGTTCCCTAGTGCGATGTGTCCAGCAAGTTGGAGATGTTACGCAGGATTTCTAAACCCTTACAGAATGGGCAGTAAGTAAGGTCCCCTCGCTGCTTGCTTGTTCATAAGAAGAATTAAAGTGAAGATGGGGGTGGAGGGAGGGACATGACTGTAACCTGCCACAACTGATACATACAGAAGTACACAGGGAAAAATCCCGACATCCATTTGTTGAAAGTGACACTGTCATGAAACTGTTAAATCTGAGTTGATGCCATTATTCCCAAGCATTTCATTGATTTGTTATATCACCAGAAACATTATTAACTGCCTGGATCACTGTGTGCCCTTGGCTTCGCATTTCTCCATTTAAATAGATGGAGACTGGGGGAGATATTTTCAAATAGAGGAGCTGTAAATTTAAGCACTATTTGATTTTCAGAGGTGCTGAGATTTCTTAACTGTCGGTGAAATGAATCGGAGGGGCATTTGCTCAGCACTGCTGAAAATTAGAGTAGTTTTATTTGGGTGGTGCATCAGTTTGAAAATAAAATCCTAGTTTATGCACCCAGGTCAAAAATTTTGACTATGATTTTTATCAAGCATCAGTCTAAGGCCAAGTGCAAGATTCATGCGGCACATGGAAAAAAAATTCTCATTTCGTTATTTACAAATATTAAAAGCAGCAATTTTGACTCAGCTTTTCTTTCTCAGTAGCACATGGTGCTCTGGAGATTGATGGGCCTGCTCTATTACGTTACTACTTAGATGCTCATTAACAGACTTGTCCCCTTTGTGGGCAGGGGGTGGGGTGTGTGTGGGAGGTTGGTCCTGAGGGCAGATAACTAAAATTTCTGACACTGGCTGTGGAAAGCCCTTTTCTCTGTTCCTTAAGAGGGGAAAACCTATAAAAAGATTTGTTTTACCATGAAAATGCAAAAGGTCTTGTGGTACATTAATTTTTCATATGGAAAAGACAGAAACAGGTTGCAAGTTTAAATAATTTACTTAGAAGAGGTAACCATCCTCTCTCTTATCTAAAACTCATCCATTTTTCACACACAGATGTGTCTGAGGAGCAGAATACTGCTGGCTCCTGAACAGTTTGTAGTGGGTGTGGTTTTACCAGCTCTGTGGAAACCCCAGGTGATAAACCAGCCCCTAACACCAACTCATCCCACCACAGCAGGATCTGGTGAACAACGGGGTGAGGGAGAAGAAAGGCCCCATTGGCCTTCTGTCTTAAAATTTACAGGTGAAGCCAAATAAACTATCCCTTAAAGCAGCCTAAATCCTTACAGTGATACCAGTATGAATTTATTCTTGAACTGTCTAGAGTTTATATTATTCCTGGACTCCCACTTATTAGGATTTCTGGGATATTCTTTCACACTGTAGTTATTAGGTGAACGGCAAGCTTTTTAGTCATCCTGCTTTCTGTGGTTAAGCTCTATATCAGGAAGAGGAACACCTCCCAAACCTTCTCCGGCTACGTAGTGCAGTATTGTTGAATCTGATAATTAGGATTAATGCTATGCAGAGGGTTATGAACGCAACGGAGCTAAATAGAGAACAAGAACAGAAAATGTTTGAAATGCTCCAAAAACATTCAAAATACTTCACAACAGCAGAAAAATGGGAGACACTCTATTTACAAGCAGTCCCATCTTTCAGAAATCTCCATCCGCATATCAATGTTGGAAGCCTTTCTTTGGCCAAGAATTCACTCTAGTTAGAGACTGAACTGGAAAACAAAATCTCCTGCTGCTTTCAACATCTTTCGCAACAAGAAAGAGCATTACAAGCATAACAATAAAGTGCATTTTTTAAGTCATTGCTCTCCTGCTAGGAAAAGCAGCTTTGGAAACACCACCACCTTGAGCCTCTCACCACGTCAGGAACGACATTAGTGAGGAAGCTGGCAGAAGAGGAGTGTCTTAATCTCCACTGAGTGGTGTTGGGGTGTAACCACTCACAAAGGTCTTTCTACCATGCAAGGAATTAGATCATTGTCTCTCATATCTCTCATAGAATGGCCTTTTTGAAAGAAAAGTGTAGAAAAATAATTGTTTTCAAAATTCCACATTACAAAACCATCTGACAGATGGCAGCTGACAGAGAATGTGGCTGTTTTATCCTAACTTACACATTTGAGGAGCAAAGAGCATTCTGCACTTTGGATGGATAGTTAAATCATGCTTATACTGCTTGCTAATGATTAGTTTGTGAGAGCTGATTATATTAGATACTAGCTATTTTCCAACAGCTATATGATCTCATGGAACAAGCCCATATCAATCTGATTTTAGATTGCAAACATTAGAGTGCCAAACAGTGCTGGCTATGAATATAATCCCTCTGCTAAAATTCCTTTGCACAAAATTCTCAGTGAGTAGCTCTGGGTGAGAGATCCACTTATAGAAATTGTTACCTGCCCAGAAACAAAATTCAAACTCAGCGGGTAAATAGCTTGTTGCAGATAGCTCGGGTAGATTGACAGTGGCAGGCTGGGCATACTGTCACTGTTCTCTGTACCCACAAAAATGACTTGTAAGGGTACATGCTGCAGATCAACATAAAGGACAAGCGGAACATTAAGCATTTTCTTTATGGAAAAAGTGAATGCGATGCTTTTCTCAGCTGCATCCAGTAGACGACATGAAGCTGTGGGCAAGAAATAGGAAGCTCTAACAGAACAAAGCTTTTCTAAAGGGCAAGTCAAGCAAGCGCTCTCTAAAATTTCCCAAAGAACATGCACACGTTTTGCAGGCAAATCTGCTGTCTCGCTGGATCTGTTTACCACCTGCTTTATCTCAGAGGCACAGCTGAAATAACAGGGATTTTGATGCTGGCGAGTTGCTTAAATGTGGCTCATTAAAACACAGGGTGACTTGGGAATGTGAAGTATTTGCTATAAGACACAGTAATATCAGTGTCAGGGACTGACATGTAAGAACAAACACCCTCGTTGCTGGCCATAAGCAACATAATACAGTGGGGGGTGTATGCTCGAGGGGGGTGGACTATGACTTGGTTTTACTCTGAGGAAAGGGCTTGAGGAGGATATGTGAAAAAGGGGAATATGTATAAATCCAAGAAGCTGCAGATGGACATCCTAGTCTACATCTATATCAGTGTCACTGTAATATTAGATGGTGGCCAAGATAAGATTTACTTTTCCAGAGCTTTTACAAGGAGCTGAAGCTTCCTGGCAGGCTGGAGAGAGAACTGCTATGGGACTGGGTACGACATGGCGCTTTTCTCATTAAAGAAATGTGATTAGCCTGTTGCTTACTGTACTTCCTAACCTTAGTGATTAGAAATCTGTTTCATGCTGACCGTGCCTGGCTATGATCCCAGTGCACAGGAGCTTGCTGTGAAGGGAGTTGGCTACCCAGGAGGGACGATTAGCGACTCCTCCCCATCACCCTCACCCAGAAAAGGAAAATAACTTATCTGACCTCTGCAGAAAACCTTAAGCCTCCAGCAGCCTCGGCAGCAAGATGAAATAGATAATGATCAGTAGGAATTGCCACTGGTATCTCTGGTCCAACCCTGCAAGCCCTCAGAGCACACTTGGCTTTTGCACCCTTTGAGGAAGACTCATACTTTTCTACCAGTTCCTGAATCATCTTTTTGTTTTCACAAACATAACAGAGCAAATGGGCATTCACTGAAGCTGGGGACCTTTAGCCAGGACTTTTCTATTAACATTCATTCTGAATCCTTATCCACAAAGGCGAAATGTTGGGCTCATATTGTTTATTGCTTCACGTTAAGTAAAACAATTGATTCTTCATGGACGTGAAGTACTGGCACAGAGGTATCAATCAAAATCCTAGTCTCTAACCCACAACTGTGTTAGCATGTGGGAACCTGAAGAATGTGTCAAAAGAATCAATGTGCCTTTACCCTTCATTATATAGTAATAAAGAAGAATTTCTGAATCTGTATCTGACTTGCTCTTCTTCCTGTTGTCTCTCTGAAGCAGGGCAAAAGAACATACACACTCTGAGTTACCCAAATCCAGTATTTAAGACAGCAGAAAACTGATCATAATACTGTGCTCTGCCAGATCTCCAGAGATCTTACAACAGTTCGTGATTGCTAATTCAGCCTCAGAAAACCCAGTGAGATAGGCTGGAGCCATTATTTGCATTTTTAAATATGAGGAAACTGAGGCAGAGTGAACGGCCATGACTCATAGATTATTGCTTCAGGAAGATATCTTAGAAACACGGAATTGCTGCATCAGAGCAGGCTGGTTCATGAAGGCTTGGCCTCCATTCTCACTGAGCTCCAGAACAGTGTGCTGGCTTAGCTTAATGGTGTTGGTAACACATTGGCAGTTGCCACCACCAGATAAAGCAGAGGAAGGTGTAAAATTCTAAGGCATAAAATCCCACCATTCCTAGGGCATACACTAATCACTTTTATTAAAAAAAGGCTCCCTCTTGCTTAATTGCTGCATATACCTTACATTATTATCTGTACAGCAGCCAGAGAAGGGTGCCTTCTTCCTCCTGCTTTCTTTATGTCATCTTATGGCACCCTCCTGGAAGATGACTGTGAGGGTCCTTCAGATGGAGAAGCAAGAGCTTGACTATCCAGATTTCTAGACAAGTGCTACAACTGTTTATTTTTTTACAAATTAGAGGCACCATCACAACCACAACATTTTAATGAATTTATGACTGCAGTGCTGAACCCAGAGCTACTTCTATGATTAGATATCTATCCTTGGTGCCTCCTAGATGAGGCCCAACACCTGTTGTGTCTGGTTCCCATTTCATCACTTTGGGCATTATAATTCTGGATATCCTTTAAAAGGTAAAATGAATTCTTCCAGTGGCTTTTTGTGTTCCCAGGATTGGACAGGCATTGGAAAAGGAGGTTGGTTTTGCTTTTGTTTTCTGCAATTGTAATGTTGGACATTACATGAAGTGCCTGAAGTTGGACACCTAAAAGTCCTTTGTCCTAGCTCATCCTGAGTCCAAAGGAGAAAAGAAAATGGTACTTTACGTTCAAGCTCTGTGAAACCGGAGTAATTAGTCCTTTATTAAGAAAAAAAAAAACAAAAAACCAACCCACACTTTTAACTTCAGCTTCTGTGTTTTTTCCAAGAACATCTAGAACTTGAAATCCCTAATATTTTGGATTGCTTGCTTTGTCTAAGAGCTAGTTGTTTTAACTCATCACCCACTACAATCTTCTTTGGGTCCTTTAGAATATATCAAAGGGATGAAAAAATGAAGTAGTTCTTGGGGGGGGGGGAATGGTGGTGTTCAGTTTTCCTTTACCCATTAGAGAATCAGGACAGTTTATTAGTGCTGTTGTAGTGAAAATACAGGTCTCCTTCAAAGTCTTTAGAATGACAAAGGAGTTGATTTTAGTGGTTGGTTACACTTTCATTTTAATGGAATTTTCCTTCCTCCCTCATTAGCCGAGAAGGGGAATGTTCAGATTACCACTGTCCCCCACAGTTTTTGGTGTTCTCCCAAGGGGGTGAATGTATCCAGGAGGCAAATGAAACCTGCTTTGGTTCTCTCTAAATATTTGAGTACCCAGGGTTCCCTTCGAGGGTTTTTCATTTAGCTGCCTTTCCTTCTGCATATACATTTCAGTTGATCTAAGAAGCTTATCCTATTTTTCCACTGAAAATACTGATAGTCATGTATCTGATTTACCATGACAGTGTAGAAGACAAGCATTTTTCCATGCTCAGCTCAAGACACCTTTGCAATCCATCTTCTCCTGCACCTCCATTTCATAGTCATCCTAGCCTTGCAGAACTGTAATTTGCAGAAATTAATGCCATGGACAGTACTATACAATCACCTCTTTGGTTTCTGGGATTGGATTATTCAAATTGTGGTTTATCTCTAGCATGGCTGCAGAGGTAGTTGGCTCTGATACACTTTATGTTATAGCTATAATATGAACTATTGATGCAGTGGTAGAGAACATGGACACTTACTTAACAGGCTTGGAAATCACAGAGCTGTTCTGTGTGGCATGGAGCCCCACCTTGTTAGATTCAAAGCATCTCAGCGCCTGCGCCACACTGGCAGGACCATGTGGGCTGTCAGGAACAGCGTGCAGGGACCACGTCCAGAGCCCCAAGAAGTAAGACGGAGTACAGCTGTGCACAGCAGCTCTGCACAAGCTGGATCTGAGCTAATGCTGTGCAGCTCCGTGCTCCTGGTTCCAGGACTTGTTCATTCAAGGCGTGATGTAGCGGCAGACGTAGATCTGGGCTAGCACTGCACTGGATTAATGAATCCACTCTCTGGAAGACTGGGGAATGCTAGCATGGCTGCAAGAGCCAACCTAGCTCTGATATGGCCAGATAATAAGCTTGACTGAACTCAGACCTGCACTGGTCACACACATTGGGTATATTATATTGTGCTCTCAGTAGTATTTGTATAAGCTTCTCATCTCAAGAGTTTCCCCATTACCTTCGATAATGGAGATTTTACTATAGGACCTCTTTCCCATCTCTTATCCTATAGTATTGATGTATATGGGAAGAAGAACAAATATGGCAGCTGAGATCTGCAAATTTGCTGAACAGTGCAAATGCAGCAGTTCAGTACGCACATTTCCATTCTTAGTTAAATGCATTTTGCAAGAGATTCTACAGATGAAAAACTGTCCAGATACGACTTTATCAAACACAGCTTCATTCTTGATTCATTTGTTGCCTCTAATGCTTTACTTATTTACACACAGACAAGGGAGACAGATTCAGCCTGGAGTAGTGCCTGTCTTACATTTCCAAGAGGCTAGGGAATGACCAGGCACAGTGCCAAGACTGAGGATGCTACTGGAGAGGCCACCTGACACAGAGAAAAATGGACTGGTTTCTCTAGCGGGGGTGCTAAATTAATTAACAGTAGTTTGTAATACCTTTGATATGCTTTGCGCCTTTCACGTTCAGGAAAAACAACACTTTGGAGGGAAATAACAGTACATAATTTTTGGAACTAGCTGATTATGAGTACTATTTCTCCACTTCTAGCTCTGCTCCTAAGTCCTTGGCTTTGGCTGCCCTTTTTGCCCCATTTATGTGTGATTTCATTCAAACTGATTTAATAGAAAGCATATTTGCACGCACATTTCATTTCACTTCAGTTTCTCCAAAACTAAGCTTCTTTGGGATTTTTTACCTTCCTGTATCCGCTTTTTGCCACAGCTTCTCAGTTTTCGCTTTGTTTTGGCTGAAATACAAAATCTGAGATTCTGAGCAACTTTACTTATTGAGGTTCCACTTTTTGAAAGAACGAGAAAATAACTCAGTTTTCTTCAGGGAAGTTCTATCGGCTGTTTTCCTTTTTAAAGCCTCTTCCATCTCTTTCTTAAGGATCTGTACTGCCCTTTTTATTTATTCCAGTTCTCCACATCTCTTTTTTTCCTCCTATTCTTCCTCACTTTCCCCCCTCTAACCTTTCACTCCTCTTTCTTTCCAGCTGCTCTCCACTGTAGAGTAGAAACTCCTTTTCTCCTCAGTCCTGCAGGGTTTTTCACTTCCTGTGGTTTGCATGAAAAGCCTTCCACCTTTAAAATACCTTCCACCTTTAGAGCAGAAAAGTATACCTTGGTGTCAGCTGTAATATTTGAATATAGCATGGGATTTTGAGTGTTATGCTTCAATTTGAGTATCCTCTGCGTTGCCTCCTCTTTCTATGTGACATTCTCCAGTATTGTCCTAACTTCTTGGGCAAGCCATGAGGAGGACACAGTCATGTTTCTTCGGAAGTCCCACTTGAGAGGTGAAGTCAACTTCATGGTTTCTGGGGTTTATAGGAAGTTTTGAGGTGGTTATTAGTTGATTAATAATAGGAGAATGAATAATCTCCCTAATCACTGTCCTGCCAGTAGCATCTGACAGGCTGAGAAACCCATTTGAATGCAGCGGTATGTACGCAGATTCACCAAACAGGGCATTTCAGGGGTGGGTGTTTAAAAGTAAAACTATGTTTTGGGAAATAAAATTTACATCAATAAAATGTAAGCCTGTAACTTTCCGTCTGCTGTCAAATTACAGTCATAGAAGATCCTCTACCGGACTGCAGGGACCAGTCTGGTAGTCAGAAATGCAAGTTTGAGTTTCACCCTTGAATCTGTTGGATGAGGCATAGCTTTAACCAATTCTGAGCTTGTATCCTACAGAGAATTTAAACTGTCCTACAGCTGTAGACTGTAAATCCCTGACCTGACATTGTAGTGAGGGATACTTGTTTGCTGTTTCCCTGTTAGAACCATCAGAGAGTGCTTTGTCTTGATCAGAGTCCACAAAATTAATTCCTACAGATCTCAGGCTAGCTGGTGGGTTAGTTAGCCTCTTCTCTTTCTGTCATCAGAAGAAGAGTATAGCATGAATAGAAAGAGGCCACGAACACGGAGAACAGTGCAATTATTTCAAGTTCATATTTTTACCAGCTGTTAATCATGCCAGCAGTTTCCTCCCACTCTGCTTCATCTGCTGAGCTTCCTCATTTCCTTTAATCATGAATTACTGCACTTGTCAAGCAAAAAAGATTCTCACAAAGTTCAAGGCTTTTCTGAATTTAGTGATTGTCAGTCCTGACAGCCTTTCAGCTAAGTTTATTTGGTACATTTTAGCAACTCCTTTCAAGGAAAAACAGTTTGTCACCAAGCTGAGATACCATATTGATCCTTGCTGTTTATACTGTGGGATAGCCACTTTCCTGACCCATACTAGTGCCAAAGGGATACTTGCACCAAATACACGCCATAAAATGATTGCCCAGATGAGCAGCAGCAAGGACCAAGGAGGAGACAAAAATATGCAGAGCTTAGAATTTATTCATCTAAGATACCCTGTTTCGCTTGTTAGTTTCTCCTCCCTCTCAGCAGTTTTTTCCCTTACCATAGATGTTCCTTCCCACCTGTGGAAATTGTACATCTGACGTCCCAGACTGAATTTAGTTGTGCTGTTTAGTGGAAGCACACCAAGCTGAGCATCAGTACAAATATACAAATACGCAGACTTCTGTAAATGTCTTGATTTTTTTCCTTAGTGAAACCATAAGTCTTGTTTGGTAATCTAAATCCTGCTAACGGAAAATTTAGACAAAAGAGTAATTGAAGCACAGATGTACAATAGTGAAATATGAAAGGCAGCTGTTACAATCTCTTTTGCCTCTAGGTATGAATGAAAAAATAACCCAGCACCCCGACTTAAGTGTCTCATGTTGTCAGACAGTTGCAGAAAATCTTGAGTAAAGGCCATCCCAGGATGGAATATACTAGCTGCTTTCTCTAGATTTAAAACTGCAATGCAAAGAGGATACTATGTTTTCTACTGAGAGAGACTACTGTTCTATTTTCCATTTTCATGTAATAGACATTTGGGAAAGTCCCTTAAAATTCATAATCCAGTCTCTGGTGTATAAAAATCAACTTATTTTTCATTTGCTTGCACAGACTTAAGTGCTTTGCCACAGACCTGTCTATTGTTTTGCTACCTTATCTATTATTTTGTGTTTGAAACTAGATTTCAAGTTCCTTGAGATAGGAATCCCACAATGTATTTTGCACTGTAGAACTGTTTAGAATATATTGAGGTAACTTAAAAAAAAAACATAAAAAAGAAGAAAACATAACATGGCAATCATTCTGAATTTCGCGGGCCTTCATTAATGCACATCTCTACCAGTTTTTGCTTCTCATACAAAGGATTCTGGGTTAGACTTGGAATTAAAGATTGCAGGTGGGCAAACTGTGAGCAAAGAGCGTAAGCATAATGTTTTTACAATATTTTAGTTATACGGATCTGCTAGTAGGCTGTCACTCATATAAGTAAAGACAAATCTCTCCACCCAGCTAACCGATCAGAAGAGTGTTTTCACCACAGACATGACTTCAGAACTGCAGTCATTAGCTCAGGAGGCTTTTTATAGTGTTTCTTGAGTATTTAAAGATCCCTTTGTCTTGTGACAGTACCAGCTCTTTGGGAAAGAGGTTGCCTTCAAGCCATACATGTTCCACTGTTTCTGTCTTTCTCAGACACCTAATTTTGACACTGGTATTTCCTTCTGATTTTACACGGGGATTTATTCCAAGCATTTTCTGTAATTCTACATTATAGAAACTAATGTCGATTCAGCCATAGAGCTTAACGTTACACTCTTAACTCACTATGCCTATCTAACCTAGCTAGGCACAGGCAGTCCTCATTCCTATGGTACCTGAGTGCCCAGGCAGAAAATTCCACAGCAGTTTTCATTAAAAGTAAATAGAGAAGTAACCAGAAAACTGTGCAGGTGTGAGATCAAAAGTGTCTCTCAAATGTGCCTAGAATCCACACTAGCTGTGCCACTCTCTTGATTGCTTTTGCCAGAGTTCATTTTCTGGGTGACACAGGGCAGCAAGAAGCAGAAAGAATTTCTGAGAAATCACTGCATTCTCAGTCTCTGGGCAGTGACAACAGCAGCACAAACTGACCTTATCTATCACTGATGAAGGGTCCCCATAAATACAAACAATGCAGGAAAGCAGCTGATATTGCAACTTCTTTGGTAAAACTCTGTGATTTAGTGTGTAATACGCTGGCTCTTACTGTGTAACTTTACTACAGAACTCCAGGATTTACAGCGGTTCACACTGTGCGAGAACATTGCCAAACACTGTGATTTGTGCAAGGCAGAATTGGAAGAGTAGAAACCGTGGGTAAATATCATACATTGTCTTTGCTTGTTTTAGCTACTTTGTTAGAGCTTTGATATGTATTTGCCGGTTAACTGAGAGACTTGGGGAGCTGGATCAAAGAAAGCTCTCGTATGTGTGTGTACCTGCTTTTTTCATACATACATGTGCTGTAGCCTTATTTATCTAGAAAAGTGGGTGAAGAATTAGCCAGGCTTATACAGTAGTAGTTGTACAACCAATATCTATAACCAGTTGATTATTCCCAGAAAAAACTCTGAAGAGGTTTTTTTTAATTTTTTATTACTCTACTATCCCTATTTTTATTATCTTAATGCTACTGTATATCTGATGCTTTAGAGGTGTGAAGTACTAATAGAGTATAGGCAATAACTATAAATACTGCATATGCCACAGACCTTAGACTATACCTTCCTGATTTACAGCCTTTGGGTACCCACCATCTGCCTGATTTTGACTAACAGGAGGAGGGAGAAAGGAAGAAGAATGGATTTGGGGGTTGAGGGGCAGAACATGACAGTTGTTTATGTATTTTCTGTTTTGAAACCACATGGAAAATAATCCAAAGGCAGTTAAGGTAATAAATTTCTCATGCTAATGTTGTTTGTTACCATTAATTCATCTTTGTTGATGATATGCATACACTGTACCTCTCAAAATCATGGTGACATCTTTCACGGTGTTGCTTTCCAGCATCGGATGCCATTGTAATAAGATGTTATATGAAACTCCTTTATTACTGTGGCTAAGAATGGAAAAATCTAATAGATGTCTGAATAATAAACATTTAATGTGATAAACCATACTATGCTGTGCTGTGACGTCTACTAGGAACTGGAAAAAGCAGCATCTACTTTGGTTTGATTTTTTTTTTTCAGCTGTGCTCTGAATTGGGTCTTCTTCAGCACTGGAAACCATTGCATAGGAGCAGTGTGCCGCTCCTAGCCTGAAAAGTCCCATGTGGTTTGCATTTCTTTGGGCTCTGTGTTAGGATTTGTTGTCAGCATGACTTCCTGGCTTCACCAGCCCCTGCTGCCTTCTGCAACATGAGCCGTAGCCAGGCCAATGCACTTGTTCTCTCCCACTAGAATCACTACAGCACTGCCATGGATATTCCCTCAGTATGATGCTGTGAAAAGGCATGGGCCTTAGGAAAAGATGAGTGAGACAGCAGGACGAGTGCTGTACTATGAACAATATCTTTTAAATTGTGGGGTTTTTTTCCTTTTATTAAAAATCTTCTGAGCACCCAGATTTGACTTGGCAGTATCATTAAGAAATTCATATTTTCATGTTGCATGGGCGGAACTACATTACTGTAATAGCTCAACAAAGATCCTTGAGCATGTAGCACGTTGTAAATTTCTGTAATGGAAGAAAATATTTCTGGTCACTTAGAGGGAGGGGAGGTCTCTTTGCTGTCATTCCCCAAGTTTTGCTGTGGAAATCAAGGCATAGTCAGCTGCAGGTAGTAGGAAGTCAAAGCTGCCTGCTTGCGATAGCTCCCATCTCTGAATGTTCCTGTTCAATATACGATGCCTTCTGTTCACTCTTTGGTGTTTCTACAGCTTTCACTATTCAGATATTCGACTTTAAATGCCTTTCCCAATTTAACACAGAGCCCCTGATGCATCTCTCACTAGGGAGGATAATTAGATGAACCAGGCACACAACAATGTTCCACTAAGGATGGTCTCTGTGGCAAACCTTTGAAAAGCAAAAGATAAACTCCCACTGGAATACAGAAAGAAGCAGTAACCATATGGGGATTGTGATGTTGAATATATCAGAGAAATCAAGAAAAATATATCTCAGGATAAGTCAACATATGGCAGGCATCAGCAAGGCTTAGACATTCTCAGCTTGGGCTGTGTGTTTCTTACACAGGTCACAGAAAAAATGCTAATGCCATGAAAAAAATATGAGAGATCAAAGTCTGCACATGAGTTAAAAGCAGCTCAACATGTGGGCACAGCAAGTAATCCATGGAGCAAAATGAGCAGCATAACACATTGCAAGCTGATGCTTCTAACACCTGATTGCAGCCACAGGGGTACAGCCACCTCAGATCCCCAGCCTGCCTCCTGGTCTTCTGACCACCAGTATTTGCATCATGAAGAAAAGAGTAATCAGACCTCATATTGCAGGACAATCAGTCATCACATGAAGGGATAATTAGAATTTCTCTTTGCCTGAATCCTATACCATGCTGATCACCATGGTTTCTGAAAATGCGCTTTAAACAAAAATTAAACTGTTGGTTTTTTCCCCCCTATCTCTTAGGAATTGCTTCCTGAGTCTTTCTCATCTTCTGTTCAGGACCACTCAACTCAACAGGTCATGTATGTTTCAGAGAACGCTTCCCTTCAATTGAAGCATCGGACACCAGTCCCTGCCAACAGCAATATAACTGATTTGACAGAGCAACAGATGGGTGACAACATCTATGCTAGGAATAGTTTCCTCTCTTTCTGGAGGCAGGTCATACATTCACAAACTGGTCAAATTTGTTTTGTAATGCACCGGTCTATCATTCAGTGAAAGTGAGTTAGCAATTTCCAAGGCAATTCCCCTATTTCCCTGCCAACAGCTCTGACAGGAGCCCCTGGGGAAATAACCATTAAGCAAACATCTGGTACTTCCTATCTGTCAGCATCTCAACAGCTTCAGAAGTGGGGGCTGACATGAAGGACCTGCCAGCTTCACCAGAGCCCAAAATCTGAGGCAGCTGAGATCAGCAGAAACTCTGACTCAACACTGATAAAGACCCAGAGATATACTGAACTGCACAAAGTAGCAAATTGCTGTTTTCCTAAATGTATTATGTTCACCTTGATACAATATATGTCAATTTTTACAATAAAAATCTCCCTTGAGAACCTGCTGCAGGATTAGTATTGTCATCTGTCTAGTGTCATCTGTCTGGTGATGATACATCGTATTGTCATCTTGTCAAAATGATTAAGTGAGCTAAAAAGCTAAAATTTTAGCACTTTCATGATAAATAAAATGCATAAAGGGTTCTTTTTGTTTGTCAGCATCTGCTATGTTTTAGTAATTTGGCTCTGAAGGAGGATGGAAAAGGAAAAACATGATGGGGAGAAAGACAGGTAAGGAAAACCATTAATCTTGAGAAAAATAAGACTGCGATCTGCCCATCACCCTTAAGATTAAAATAACTCAAACACCAATGAGCCAGCACTTCCAAGCTACACCTGAAATACACCTTTGCATAGCACCTAGCAGAGAATATTGTCTTCAGTTAGACCACTAGTGAAACTGCGATCTTATATTACCCTAAATATTTATTAAAAACGGGGGGTGTTGCAAGTGACATTTGTGATGGAGGCTGTACTGTCGTTATCTTGATACAAACTTGCAATCAAGTTGAAAACATTTGATATTTTGGATTTAGATATTACACAAGCGTCTCAACTGACTGAAAGTCAACCATTAAATTTGATGTAGGACTGCTACAGGCAACCGTGGGGCATTCTCTATGGCATCTTAGATTTATGTGCCTACTGCTATGTCTTGCCCATGACAGCATGGTTGATTTTGCCTGCCCGCTACTGCAATCAGCGGAGAGAAGTAGAGATCGTATTTGATACACATAATATAGATATTTAGCAACTTCAGTGTTCAACCTACTTCCCACTGACTACATGGTGGGCCAGGATTTGGCAGCCTTGGAAAGCAGACGATCTCAACTATTTTGTTATCTCCTGATCTTAGAAACTGTTAGAGACACCAACCTTACTTGTAGGTCAGTTGGTTGATGTGGCCCCGAATATTCACGTTTCATCAGCTCCTTTCTGTCTCATCTCCTTCACACAGGTAAAAAACCTTGCAACCATTACAAGAGCATCTCCTTGACTATGGGTCATGAGAGCCTAAAGTGAAGTGCCAGGCCCTTTCATGAGCTCCCTCACATATGTAAGTCTGGCCAAAGGATCATTTTCTGAAGATGCATAATAAGCCGCCTTCTTCTTTCCTTATCCCATTGAGAGAATATCTGAAATGCGTAGCAGTTAAGCTTAGAAATCATTGCTTTTAAGTTATTGGGACAGTCATTTCCCTAAAGAGCTACCACTGGGAGCTCTTCAGAGTTAATGCTTGGAAAACAAGAAAGAAAATGCCCTGGAGTATTAGTAGACTTGCAGCTTGTGTTTCTGAGGTTGCCGGTATTAACAAGGACATGATGGGAATAATGGCATCCTCTTTGAGCAGATGTTTTAATCACCCTAGTCATGTACCGGAACCCCCACATGTTGGCCCATCACCCACAAACATCACGTGCAAGTGCAAGAGACAGCAGTTCTTAAACACACCATCAGTCAAACCTGAATCTGGCAAATGCCAGAAGATTACTGGATTTCTTGCTGTAAGTCATGGGTCCTAGTCTTGTTTGAAACAAAAAGAAAGGTCAGTTTAACGGGGAATTCAGATCTCATAAAATATGCAGACTAATAGATGCACGCTTATACTATTGCTCCCAATTCCAGAAAAGTAGAAAGAACACTGGAGCTTGCTGGCTGTTCTAATCAGGGTCTAATACTAAACCACAATTGTGCCAAAACTTTCCCCAGTTAGTTTTTAAGACTTTGAAATGACCAATCCTGTATTCAGTGTTCTCTGCTCAAATATTTCTACAGGTCTGCAGTTGGGAACGATGCTTTTGATGAGGAAGTTACCTATATTTCCTTCCATTTAAATAAACCTTTTCACCAGTCCTGTATGAGAATCTGGACAAAGAAAATGTTTGTGTAGTAATGACATGCTTTATTTCCCTTTCAGTAGATTTAACTTGAGAGTCAGAGAACAGAACTGTCACCAGTAGAAAGCCTTCCACGCTGGAGTTGTAACAGCACAAAGGATGAAAGCTGCCGGGAACAGGACAAGAAAGCAGTGCCATTAAACATATGGGAAAGAGTTAAGCGTACATATCAACAGGAAAGCAGTTGACTGGGAATATTTGTATACCCCCTACTGTTATCTCCTGTGTTTTTGCTGAAAACCACATTTCTTCTAACAGCCTCAATTGCAAAGGCAGTGCTTTTTTATCCTCCTAGTAGGTTTTAACCTAGACCATACTATGGCAGCATCAAAAGCATAAGTAATTCCTTTCCTCGTTCCATTCACTTCCAAGGGTAGTAGTTTCCATCTGATAGTATCATTAATAACCAGGGAAATCAAAATATAACTATAATGTAAGCTTATATATAGACAGAAAACTTCTACTGATGCTATATACCTTAGAACATGGCTAAAAGAGCATCATGACATTTATTTCATTTATATTAATAAAACACCATTTATCTATTTGTTAATAGTGAAACTATTAGCTTAAAAATACATCTATAAAAGAGTCACTTCCATTATGTGATGCTGAAAACTACACTATGTCAGCACCTTAGCAAAAATATCGTTTCACCAAGCAGTTGATAAAAGAATGTGATAATATCATATCTGAATTAAAACAACAAGGCTATTTATGTAGTGGTCTAGCACAGGGCACGCAGCATAAAGAACACACCTGTCAGAAATACATCTATTTATACCACGTTCTCATTTCTTAAAATGCACATTATACGTGTTCATTTCATTAGACTGTTAGAAAGATTTTGAGATCCTTGTAGTGGCATCAGTTTAATACATTCCAATGATGGATTGATAGTAAATTGCCTTGTTAAACAGAACGGACTTGTAGAACTGCAGCAGGGAGCCTCAGGCCTGCCTTAAGCAAATTTCTATTACTCTTACCATGCCCCTCCGATATATTAAAGTACATTTGTTTGTGCGTGATCTCTTCATATACATTGTGCCTAGTGAAGCCATGAAATCAGGCTGCAAAATGGCTATTTATCAAAAATAAATACCTCTGACTAGAACTCAGACGTGGTCTCATGCAGTCTCCAGGGCAAAGGCAATTAGGAGTAATTGTTGCTAGAATCACTTTTACTTTTATATGGTTTTCAAGCAGTAATCCTGGAATCTGCAGCAAAGTTTACCACTAAGAATACGACAGTCCACATTTTCAAAGCTCACAAGTTCTCTGAATCAAATTAGGGATCTCTCATTAGCAAAGCGTGTGCGTGAACACAGCTGATTTGCTTGTAGCCATTTGCGTACATCAGGTATGCAGAAATATGTGCAAGTATGCATGACCTACAGGCAAAGAAGTCTTTATATTAAATAAGCGGAGATGTGTTTCAACCTGTGGTGTTGCCCTGCGTGTGAGCTCCAGGCAGCAGGTCACACAATTAGAGAATAACCGAGGCACGAGGCAGCAGCTGAGGGTAGGCAGGGGAGCGGGCGCACTGGAGAGCAGTTACCTCTCCGTGAGGAACCAAACCCCTTGGCTATTCCATAGCTGTGTGTCCCTGGCTGGGGCGCAGGTCGATCCCCTGCACAGCACGTGCAGGCCCCGAGCAGCAGCTCCTGTCTTCTAAAAACCACACCACAGGTGGTAGTGAAGGACCATGAATGAAACTGGGGACAGACAAGCAAGTCTCAGGTAAAAGCATCTGTATGACCTGACGGATCTGAAAACGTAAAAGCTATTCCCCAGTGCACGGAAGCATGGGTCATCTCTGCTTCCTCCTCGACAAACACACAATGGGAAAACTCAGGATGGCTTTTGTAGAGGAAATATTTGCCTTACAAATACATTCAGTGCCTTGAAGAAGTCAATGGGCGCAAGGATACCAGTGATCTAGTTCATATATTCAGGTTTCCAAAAAGCTTTTGATAAGTTTCTTCACAGAATCTCACTCTGCTATGGGCTACCATCAGAGACAGGATACCAGAGCAGGGAGACTGTGTCACTCACCAAAAGCTCCAAGAAACTGAGTTGTCACAGGATATAGAACGTTCTCTCATAAAGAAATAACTGTTCAAATGATAGGAAAACAAATATACCCTTTATATTCTAGTAATACCTCCTCTTGCCAATTTGATTTTATCCCAGAGATGGTGGTATTTCAGTGCTCAGCAATACCGCTGTCTCCCGTATATGCAGGCTGTGAATCTTCACATTCAAAAAACACCGGGAGAGGTTTGATCACACAGAGCTACAGCAGCGAGCGTTTCCACAAACACGTCGATAACAACCAGCCTGCGTCCTCTCTGCAAGTCAGAAGGGAACCTGTGCAGCAGTCAGCGTATTGCTGAGAGGGGTGAAGATTTGTGAATATTTCAGTTTCTCCCCGAGTGACACAGTCTTCAAGGAAAAAAGTTAACAATTTAAACGTCAAGCTTCAAACGTAACAACATCTTAAAAAGCAGACAACAAAGAACAGCCATTCACAAATGGGACTAAAGTTGGCACTGCATAGACTAGAGACGTGCAACTTCCCAATGACTCAGCTGCATTAAAGGATATTTTTGTGATGCATCCACTCTTATTAAATGGGATATGCTTTTTTTTCCTATATACCTTGGCTCTTCTGATGCTTTTGGGACAAAACCCACACACTTTTCCAGCTATAGAAGGTCGGCATATTAACGAGGGAGAAAAAGGGAAAGAGAATGGCAAAGCACAGAAATACAGAGACTCAAATAAGATTTTATACAATTATTTATATTTGGTCTTGAGCTATAAGGCAACCATCATCTACTTTCCAGATTTAATTTGCTTAGCCCAGCCTATGAGGATATTTAAGCAGCAGTTAACAGAGGGTAAATTACAAAATGACTAAGCAAGAAAAACGTTCCGTTTATGTGTATTTTGCTCCGTATAGCGAAGATCAAATGATTGTGATTTGATATGTATCTGGTCTTTCCAGTTCATACTCCAACGATGTATCACAGTGTTTTAAGCTTCAATTGCTACTGCTCATTAACAAGTGAGTCCATCACTTAGAATTAGAAACAACTTTGAAATAAATCCCCAGGCTGTAGCATCCAAACTGACTCTGCTCTCTGCTACTGTTTGGAAAGGCAGCTCTATTTCCACTTCAGTCTGCACTCTCTTCATGATCCCTACACCTGTTGATCATGATTTTACAAGCCTAAGGACAAAGATAAACTGGATCCTTACCAGAGCAAGGAGAAAGAACATTTCTTCTTAGTTTTGCTCTCATCCAACTTTTTTTTTTCTCTTCTCTACCCTTTGTATTTTTTCTTCTAGTATAATACATCAAACACTTGCTACGAATTGCATTATCTTGAACACAATCAAAATTTTGCCCGAGGGCTGCAATGGAAATTTCCCAAAGCCCTCAAGAGGCCTCTGATTTGTCAAGACAGAGCAAAAAGCATTTACCTTCTTTTTAACTTGGACACATGGCCTGGGAACACAGATGGCTTCAGCACGTGCCACCTCTCATTGACTGGGTTATCCAACTCTCTGGCTTACTTTTAGCCTGTACCCTATCAGGCGAACACCATTTCAAACATAACGCTTCCTCACATCAGTATTCCCACATGTTAGACGTGTCCCAGTTTAGTAACTGAGGCGAGTGGCAGCTTATGCTCCAAAATCCACGCATCCACTTTTTAAAACGAACAGCAGGATTGGACACTTAAAACTCCCATTTTTAATAACAAAATTTAATAACAACAGTGAAACGTACTATTGTATGGCTAATCAACGCACAAAAGACAACAGATCTCATTATATTATGGCATTGTATGGTTTGCTGTGGTACCTCAGCTTGATCTCAAAACTTGGTACTGTACTTTCAAGTTTGACCACTCCACTTTCTAAGTAACAAAGTTTATATACATTTATGAAAGGAATAGCATGACATACCTACAACTGCTTAAAAGATTACACGATAGAGGAACGTGTTATTACTGGAGAACAGTCACTGCTTTAGGGCATGAAGTTCTGAAATCCAGGCAAGACTTACAAAAATTCTCATCAATATCTGTGCTGGTTTGGGCTGGGACAGAGTTAATTTTCTTCACAGTAGCTGGTGCAGGGCTGTGTTTTGGATTTGTGCTGGAAACAGTGCTGATAACACAGGGATGTTTTCGTTACTGCTGAGCAGTGCTCACACAGAGCCAAGGGCTTTTCTGCCTCTCACCCCACCCCACCAGCGGGATGGCTGGGGGTGCACAGGGAGTTGGGAGGGGACACAGCTGGGACAGCTGACCCCAGCTGACCAAAGGGATATCCCATACCATATGACGTCATGCTCAGCATATAAAGCTGGGGGAAGAAGACAGAAGTGGGGGATGTTCGGAGTGATGGTGTTTGTCTTCCCAATCACCATTACATGTGATGGAGCCCTGCTTTCCTGGGGATGGCTGGACACCTGCCTGCCCATGGGAAGTGGCGAATGAATTCCTGGTTTTGCTTTGCTTGCATGACTTTTTCTTTACCTATTAAACTGTCTTTATCTCAATCCATGAGTTTTCTCACTTTTACCCTTACTATTCTCTCCCCCATCCTGCCATGGGGAAAGTGAGCAAGCAGCTGTGTGGGGCTCGGTTGCTGCCTGGGGTTAAACCACAATATGTGAGGCTGATAAAGCCAGGCAGACAAAGGCCTAATATTCATGAATCAAACACTCAGTACTCCCATCTTTCGTGGTAGTCCAGAGGAAATCAAGTGCTAAATACCTCTGGAAAATCAAGCCTTTTTGGTTTGTTTGAAAACAGATTCCCTATCTCAAAATATTTGCCCCCTTTTTTGTGGAATAAACCAAAACGCTCATTCATACGCTTCTTCCAGAGAGTTCAGCGGCACATTCTGGTAGCAACCTACAGCAGCTGTTGCTCTCACCATTCGCAGTAGCTTCACGGATGCCCACTAGCCTGAAAGTCGCTGTGAAAATCACCAGCGTTTTCTATGTTGATATTAAAACTGCATCACTATGAGTTAGTATATCAATGATGATGTTATTAATTTCCTTGTCATGCTGGGAAATCAATCCAATTCCGCCAAAACTCTTCTATTCTCACATGCGAAATGTGAGCAGCACCAGACAGGCTCTACCATTATTTTAAGAAACTACAGACAAGCAGTTAAGCACAAAAGATCACTTTATTTCTCAAATCACACCCCTCTTGTTCTTGAAAAGGTGCATTTCTAATCGTCACTATTTTAAATATATTCTATATTTTCCTGTGAAGTTAAATACTTTAAAGGAAAATCCCCAAACAAATAAATAGAAAGCACAACAGTTTCACTTTATGATTTGCTTTGAGCATTGTCTGGTCCTTCATCCACTCTGGCGAGTTCTGCTGTTCTTTGAAACTCTTAAAAAAGAAATCCAGAGCCAGCCTTCCTTGCTCTCCAGAACCCTCTGCTTAACAGCTGTTAATACAAACTGTTACTACAATGCTAGAGCATGCACGGAATAGCTTATAGCAGCTTAATACTTCTATAGCTTTCATTACAAATACACACATTGTTATATATAATTGTGATGCTTCTTTTTTTAGACGCTCATAGAAAACTCCATGTTACAAAATGCTTGTCTGATGATGCGTGCGTCTGCTGGTGAAAAGGAAATCAGTACTAACAAGGTTTGCCGGGTTGTTCGATGGATAACTTACAAAACCAGACAACTCCCAAAGTTATTGATTGCATCACTGCAGCACAATCTGCAACCATCATTTTACCTCAAACCTAATTAGCCCAAATGGTTGGCAATGCGCATCCCTTGCAGTATAAAACATTGGCAAGGTCATCGGAACGTGCCATGTGGGGTTTATTCTCATATGATGAGCACAGTCCAATGCAATAGCACAGCTCCTGCTAACGGCCACGAATGGAGGTCTGACGATGCAATTTTTATGACGGTTGTCACAGTAAAGGAGAGGTGAAAGTAGTCCAGTGCAGGCAAGGTCACGTTCCTTCAAAGAGCTGAGACCAGAAAGTCGAAGCACCTCCCATATCAGAAATTGCGCTCCTGAAACGTTTTTCCTGAAAGAGGTACCGGTACGAGCCTGAGTGGCTGTGGCTGTGAATTCATCCCAGTTACCTGTCTTACTCCAGAGACAGTATTCCTGAAAACGCAATCAGGGGCTGGCAGGCTGATTTCGCTACATATACATGCACTTAAAGAACATTCAAAGACTATGATAAAGCATTCACTTTAGCTGAAACTTGTACCTGTTCACGACAAGGTCTGAGGTAGTTTAGAACCACTCTACGTTTAGTAAATGGGAGAAAGAAGGGATTTAATGCACCTAACCTTGACGCTCCAATGGTAACTGCTACAGAGAAGGGAAATGTAACCGTATAGTTTTAAGCTACTGTCTGTCAAGAAAGAGGAGCTCTGACAGAAATGAGTGAAAAAGTGCATTAAAAGATGAACTTCTGTTTAGCCTGGCTCCTTATATTTAATTTATGATCTTTGAAGGAACAACATTAACATTCCCTCCAGAAGGAAAACCGATGATGATAATGAAATTGAACAAAGCAGAGAGAAAATTTTACAAGATATTGGACAAGGTTAATAGACATGGGCACAGAATTGTGAAGTAATGTATACTTCTCAAAATGAATCCATGTGCTCAGTGTGATGTCTGAATCTCCAGACAGCTGAAATACCTTCCCACAGGAACGCTGAAAAGTTACAAATTCTTTCAAGGTTCACTTTTGATGATGCAGTTTATTTAGAAAACAACACTTATGTACAACTAACACAATGAGCAATGCACAACTAACAAAGGGAGCATATATCTGAGCATCACGGTGAGAGAGAAATACTTAAATTTGTATTTATACTTAACTTAGATTAGTAGGTCAGGCTCTGTGCAAGCTTAAGTCAACAGAAAACCTCTTAGTGATTTTTCTCTTAAGGGTAACAAACAGAGTGCAAACAGATTACGGAAGTACCAAGCTCTTGTATTTCCCATATCCATAGACAGCCAAATCTAAATTTTGCTCGCTAGCACTTGACAGCCTAGTGGTAGCTGCCCTTCAAGTCTGATGTGAATGAACTGGGACCAGGATATTCTATTCAGCATATGACAAAGAGGTAAAAATAAATACATTTTAAAAAATCCTTAATATATCACAGTTTGGAGGAAAGTTCCAGGGAACACCACAGCAACAGTCATATGATGCTCGGTAGGGATAAAAAGAAAAGGAGTAACAAATAGAACTAGCTCAGACCACAAGAATCATATCTTCGTGTTGCTCTTCCCATAAAAACTGCTAAAGCCTTGCTCCCTACATTCTCTTTTTTTTTTTTTTTTCAGTGCTCACATTCGGACGAGTGCCAGATTCCTTAACAAAATTCCCTACATTAAGAAAAAAAAAAAGGCCATGTAGAAACACATCTTTGCAAACAGTCACTTCAACTTGGGTAACACATACATTTTCTTAGCTACATATGCAGAGAGGCACACATGTAAATCCGTCCCAGTCCCTCCCCCAAAGTGCTCCTTCCAACTCCAGCTCTTGCCATAAGCGATACGTTTCTAATCTAATCATCTAAGCCCCGTGAACTTTGTATTATTGCATAAAAGCATTCACTCAAAGTTATTTACCTCTCAAAATGACTAAGTTACATCATTCCTGAAATAGATCCAAATCATACAACACCGATGCCCTTTTTATTAAAAATGCATAAACAAACTCGCAGAACTACCCAAACAGGATCCTGGCCTATAGAAAGCCGAAGAAACCTGCCCCTGTTCTCCAGCAATGAACCCACTGTGATTGTTTCAAAAGCTGTTTCTCCACGGGACAATCTCCATGAGAAGTTACTGTGAAGAATTCTACCATCATTTAGCAGCTGAAAATAACTAAAAACCCCAACGGACGGCTACAGAAGATGCCAAAAAACAATTCTGGGGCCTGACTATGTTTCCAAAGCACAATCTCATTTTTTTTTCTGTGAAGATAAAAACCTCTTTACATCTGTTGTTAAACACATTTATTGGGTTCTAGGTATTAAACATAAATCACCTAGTGATGATCGCTCAGGAGTACAGAGACAACAGATAAGGTGATGTAGACCAAAAATGATATGAAGGAAAAGAGGGATTTCTGGTCGGTGTGCAAGTTCCCTGCTTCCTCTGTAGAAAGAAGCTGCAATAACTACTATTCACTTGGGCGACATGGCACATAGTTTTAGATGCACAAACCCTCATCCAAACAGTAAGTAATACAGCCCGACTTACTCCATGTTTCAGGAGTCACCTGGTACTTTTTGGACACACAGCATTTGCTGTAATAGAGCATACAGGTCAGTTTTGTAAATTCCTCAGACAATACAGACTGAGGGATTGATGTATCTGCCAGTTTTCGGGAGTCACTGGATAATTCTGAAAAATCATGAGAAATGAAGTTACCTTCTTTTAACTGAGGGATGAGGATCAGCACAAAAAGAAAGAATGTGTCAAGATGCTAAAAATGAAATAGATGAGTAAAAGTTCAAATGAGGAAAAGTACTTACATTGCACCAACAGTGCAGTTCTCCTCCTCTATGACAGCCCAGGACCTAAAGTAGCAGGAGGCACCGGAGAGGCATGTTTACACCTCTGCCAGGTGAAGTCATCACTCATTCAGATTTTTAGCCAAAATAACCTGAATTTCAATTCCCATGACGTTTAGGTAATGAACCAATTACCCTTCCTCCCCGCCCCCAGCACTGGGTTGTATATTCTATTAGGCTGGAAGGAATAGAAAAAGAAATAATTTGCGGATGTCTAATGCCACAAGCGTGTTATTACTTAAGTGCAGAGCTGATTCTTCACTTCCACCACTTGTATATATCATAGTAATTAAACATACACAGCATTACAAAATTGATATGTAGTTGCGCTGGCACTCAATCTATTGCTAAATGGCAGATACCTGCAGTTTCTTCATATTGTACTGCAGCTGTTAATTTGGCCTTTCTTTATCTAAGAAAAGTTGCAGGGTGATCTAAAATCTATTTTAGTAGTATGCATTTTTATAGTATGCATTTTCAAAATCAAGCCCAGATCCAGATGCTATCATGGAACATGAGCAGGACTTCGACATTACCTCAGCCAAATATTTGTAATAAAAGCTTGCGATGGGCCAAAGAAAAATCTGCAGGATTTTTTTGAGCAGTTAACAAAAGTCATATGAAGGCTTACTCTGTAAACACTGCAAGGCAGAGCATACGAGGTCGCTAGGAGGAATATAGGTGTGGTGTTTGGCCTGCTCCCTTGTCTGAGATGAGCATATAGTTTGCTCTATTTTATACACTTCCCTACAGCCAAATGACCAATACTTAACAACTGGGCAAAGCCAGCTTTGGACCTGCTCCCCCATACCTTGTTTAGATACTTGCACTTTTTAAGCAACCATAAAATAGAGCCAGCATCCTGCCATACCACAATGGTAGCATTTCACAGAATTTTTTTTTTTAATTTTTTTTTTTTTTTAGAGCTTTAGAACCTGTTCTAAATTCAAGCTAAATAATTAGCTACTAGCTCAATTGAATATATTTTTATATATATATATGTGACTATTTAGGTACTCCTAAAAATTGACCCAGGACTTTTGTTTCTGTATCCTGAACAAAGCTTTGTGGAGCTTCTACATCTGAGTTAACCAGTACAACTGACAACAACAACAATCAGTTCAGAGAGAACTAAGGGTTCTAATCTAAATACACCATTAACTGAGAGTTGGAGATGGGAACCAGGCCTCAGGCATCCTCTGGGATCTACAAATTATTATTTTTGATGCATGGTTTGTCCTCTGGCAACTGATATCCTGACCTACAAGCCTAAATGTTTACTCTTAAATACATGAACTCTTACTGGCTCTGATTGATTGCTCACTACTTCAGCCACAACAAAATTACCAATGTGTTCACTTGCCCGTTTGATGGTATATTAACATCTGTCAAAATGTAAGCCAATCAATACCTTCATAGAGAAAAAGCAATGTATAGCATGTCTACTTTCTGTGAAATCACATCTAAATTCCAATTCCTTATCGAGTGTCTCTGAGTGGGCGTCACTGTATAACCAGAACTATTAATGCACAACAATCAGACAAAAATGGCATTAACTTTGTCTTCTAATCTTCGTGGTGACTCTAGATGCACAAAACATCGCTGAATAATGAGTAGATGCTCTCATGCATTTGGTTGGAAAACTTAATTTACTTTGAATGGAATAATTATAGACATCTTTTGCTTGCTTTCATGGAAACCAACTCTCATCAAATCAGATACTAAACTAAAGTCTCTAATTTGATGTTATTACTAGTAAAGATGAAGATGCATTAAATTAATTTGAATTTTTCAGCAATGCAGAGAAGCACTGAGGTCTTTCATGAGTTGCCATAATAAACAAGAACAACTCATTTTCATGGGGGGAAAAAAGAGACGTGGAGCTCTAAAGGAAGCAAACTGCAATGAAGAACAGTTCCTTCTCGAACAAAATTGGTGACTCCTCCTCTGTATTGTCTTTTACATTAGACTTGGATTAACTTCTCCATTGTGATTCCATTTAACATGCCATCTGAACTTGTTTTAGAGATGATTGGCAATGGCTTGAAAACGCAGCTGCATTATTTTTGCTCACTTCAGAAAATAATGTTCCCAGATAAATCTGTTTTAAGGAGTTGATATATAGCTGTACATTTCTGTGAATAAACATCTTTTAAATGCATTTTAGAAAGAGCGTTGTTGAGCTCCATATGAGTCAGGCCTAAGCCTGAATTCAACCTATGGAAGAAAAACTGAGAACATGAGGCCTGGGGAATTTAAAGATAGTAATTACCATAACTAAAGTACTAAACAAATAATGGCTCAATAGTGACAGTATAGTTAGTTCCATTACACAGAAATCAAAACGCAGGTTTATTTTATAGTTTCTGACAAGAAAGCAATGAATACCTGGTTGGTTCTGCTCTACCTCTGTTGCAAATAAAATATGAGTACGTGATAACACAGTCCTGAATAATTACAGTATTTCATCACTCTGTTAAACCCTGATAGTATAAATGCCCTGATGCTAAAGCCATAACAGCCCAACTTATTTCCACTGAAAGGCAAAAAAAAAAAAAAAAGAAAAAAAGAAAAAAAAAGAAAAAAGAATATACAAGAACTACATCTGAAATTGGGAGTCAGTAAGTACAGACAATAATTAGACAGAATGGGAATATTCACACCAAACCACAAATCAGTTTTGTGCGAGATCTTCCTTTGTCACTAGTAATATGTTGCTGACCCAATGTTTAAGACAGAGACCCATACTAGGCAATACAGCTAACAGAGGTGTTTGCTGGTGGGTGGTGTTAGAAGACCAAGCAGAGTTCAGGTCCCTTAAACATTTCAACATTATTTCTTTGAATAAAACTGTAAAGGATTCCCACTAGAATATGTGAAGTTGTGGCCGGGCTTGTGTTAAAAGCCTGGGAGCTCTGTGATCACGTTGGACTCACCTCAGTGACAAGGTGCCAAGAGTACCTCTGACAGAAGAAAATAAAGACTGTGAGAAAGGCCAGGTCTGACTAAGAATCAGTCTAACACTAAAAATTTTTATTCACCTGTATGAAGGGACAATGCAAAGTTGTTTTTTGTTTTGATTGATATTTTGGGGTGGAGAACTGGGAGGTCTACAGGGCCTGGTACTTTTTGCTTTGGGAATCTCTCAGATCTGCTCTTTCAGATACTTGGCAGAGAGCAAATGTCATGGGAAATAAATAGACATTTTTGCTCAACAGTGAGTCATAGGACAAAATAAAAAAGATCTGCAGTAGATTACAGTCTATAAGACTTATTTGTATCATGAAAATTAATTGTGCACAAAGATTACAAACTGAAAATCCTGTGCTTTCTCTGAGAGCCTCAACTCAGAATAGCTGGCACAAACTTTTTTTTAAACGTTCTCTACAAAGAGGAATACTAAAGACTAACGGTTAGGAAGTTACGCACTTTGCTTTTCCACAGCTTGAGAAAAGCAAACTCGTTTGATCAAATTGCAAAGAAATACCACCACTGACACAGAGGGACTTACCTACCAAAGACAAGACATGCTCCATGCAGCTCAGTAGTTCCAGCATGGATTACAACCAGAATAGAAAAGTTTTCTGATTTTACTTTTAAAAGGGAAAAAAAAAAAAAATCTAACTCTTTGGACGTAGACTTAAACAAGAGAGTTGTGTCCCCAGTCGCTGGTCTCAATTCTTTCATTCTCCAAAGGCTGTTAAAAGCCCTAAGGCAACCAGCGCCCCGGCCTCGGCGCGGTGCTGCCCGGCACGAGCAGCGTCCTGCCTCAGAACTCCAGACCGTGTGAGGCAGCCGTGGCACGTGTCGTAAGCTGGATATAACGCAATGGGCGTGCATCTTCACCCACAGACTTGCACAAGCAGCGGTGCAAGGGAGGGGGCTGGATGCAAATGTCAGAACTCAACTGCAATTTGGCAATGGAAAAATACTGTAATGTTGTTGACAAACCCTAATCAATTTTATTTGAAAAAAGGAAGCTTTTCTCCTCCAAAGTTTCTACTGATTCATTGCCACCCCTTGTTATATTTCTTCCTGTTTTTAGCACAACCAGTATCCAACAGGGAAATTCTTTCAAATTAAGTAGTGTGATAAATTAACGTACTATTTGCTATGTTGATATAACTCATTTTATCACTATGGTTATGCAAAGGAAAACCGTATTTATCCTACGCTAGCTTTGTTTTCTTCTGACAAGGCTATCTGTCACCACAGAAAATTCCAAGTTCATAAAACTGGATAGCTGACATTTCCAATATAATATACTTTGTGAGGAGTAACAACCCTCCTAATCAATTTTGCCAATTACATCAGTGTTTGTCTTCATACAAAATCACTTTATCCCATACTGAAAGACCAACATGGAGCTCTTCCTGAAAGTCACATAGATCTGGAGAGTAAGAGACTGCATCATCATCAGTGTGGGAACTGAGAATAAGCAAAGTAGCAGGCAATGTAACCCAGACAAACATAGATGGATAACAAATTCTGTGATTGTAAAGTAAGCGCCAGATCTTTTACAAAACAGTGTAAAAGCATCATATTTTATGAAGATTATGAGAAAAGTTTACGCACACACAGTCTTTGAATTTTTAGCTCCAGACTGTAAAATGTTTGTTTCTTGGGGGGAAGAAAAAAAAAAAAGTATCCAAAAATTCTTCTTTTTGTACTCTGAACAACTGCTTGTCAGCGACCAGATGCAGTTCCGCTTTTCTAAAGCCAAACATTTTTGATGATCTGTTGCAAGTTTTCTTAGAAATACAGGTAAAATTTAAGTAATCATCTTCAGGAGTGAAAAAATATGTTTTTCTTCAAGATGGATGCTTGATTTAGGAATTTACTTTTGAGTGTAAGAAATAATAATTTTGTACTTTGAAAAGTCAACTAAGGTCAAGACTAATATAACATCCATTAATTAGTTTGTTGATATCATGAAGGCTTTTTTTGTCATGCCACTGATGAATGAGGGAATTTGCATCTCAGCAGGTAAACGTGTTTGAGACTTCCTTAATTTACTGCACAGTATTTGCTACAGCCAAAAATGAGACATAAAGTGGAATACAGAGTCAAAAGAATTTAGAAAACAGATTACTAGTTACAAAGGAATATGAATGAAGAATAACTTTTAAAAATAACATATATTCTGGACTGATGTGTTCCATAAACATTTTCTTTGCTAATGGAAGCCTTCAGGGAACAAATACTTATTTCATATGCCTTCCATTCTGCTCGAGTCATTTTAGATTTCCACTGTAGCTCTGCCTTTTATTTCCTTCTGTTCTCCTTGCCTTGGTTAGATTAGAGAGGTAGGGTGTTAATGGGGTACTTGATGAAGATTGAAGACCTATTTTCTCCCCCCTCGGAGACCAGCCTAATTTGAACAAATTGAGGAGAGTGAAGCAGTCTCTTCATGTCCTTGGGAAAAGCCTTTTCCATTTCAGCATTTCCAGCTTTCAGACATGGTCCCCTTTGTTCACAGAGAAAAAGAAAGAAAAGGTGCCAGCACAAGAAGGTTCTGAATAATTTCATATAATGTCAGCAGGGCTGCAAAAGCTCCCTGTCAATCTCCTTTAGGGCTGGTGAGCATGTGAACGCGAGGTGGATCCAGGAGGGGAATGCAGGGAACTAGTACTTGCAGCTCGAACAGGGCGAGAAACCAGCTGTTGTCCACCAGTCCCCACCTCTGCTGTTGCCACTTCCTTGCTACTACTCTCATCCTTGTGGGTACTGTTTTGGGCTGGGCACTCAAAATGCACGCAGTGAAACACCTGGAGAGAACAAAAAATGAAGATAAAGCAACACAGTTGAATGCTGGCAAAAGCATGATCGATGTAAGATGAAATCTATACGGAAGTATGCAGGCCAGATCAGTGCCAAAGTACTTAGTCAAATTAGCGTATTTCACCATGAGGTCAAAAACGTCTGTCCATGGGGTATAAATATTATAAAGTGACACAAGGGAAGCAAGAAGAGGCCTTCAAATTATACCAACCTTTACATATGGCACTAAAAATCAGAAAGATGGTTCCAAAGCGGATAGACATATTTGTAAATTATTTTTTCTTTGCCAAGTAGCATAAATATGTACTACATGCTATCGGATGACAACAGCAATTATATTAATTGTCTTAAATGTATCTTATGATCTAATTACTTCCTCAAAAGACTGAATGTTCATACACACTAGAAATGAAATTTAAATCATTACCAATATGATTCTATTTCAAGATTGCCCTCTGCTGTAATAGCAATGGTAGCTCTACAGACAGATCCTGGAGCATGGAGAAAGGCAGAGTGTCCAAGGAGGCTGCGGCTTCATCAGATGAAATATTCCATTTCAAACAGTGATCATTTTCTGATGTTTCAAACAATACCTGAGACCACTGTACAGGTGACTGTATCTTAGAGTAAGAGGACCATCTGTTTAAGCATTTTTTCCAATTTATTTTCTACTTTACTTACTCTTACTTCTACTTGTTCTTGAAGTGCCTGGGAGGAGAAGGGGGAAGAACTCTTTAAAATTGTTACAAAGCTTCTTTCCACATGATTTCTCATTGCTACAAATTGCACAGCTTTGCCACATGCTAAACAATTCTTCACTAATACCAATCTAAAATTTGCCATTTTCTCATGCATTGTAGTTTTATAGTTAAAGCTTGATGAATATTAAAAACTGAATTTTAAAGTTATTGTTTTAACTTAATTTTATATGCTTTTATAACATCTTGTATCATTCTTCTTGCAAGTAGATCATGTTGTTAAAGCTCTTTTCACAAACAAAGGTAATCTCTTTAATCTTAACTGCCCTTTCCCAGACCCTTTCAAGTTAATGTAGGCAAAATCAGATACCGTAAACAAGACATGGGTATACAACATATTCATACAAGACTACAGAATATTATATTTTCTATCCCTTCTTCGACACAACTGAAAATCCTGTTATTCTTTGTGACCATCCCTGCTCAAGCGCACATTGAGCAGACGTCTGCAATGACATGTCTGCAATAGCCCCTGGGTCTTTTCTGAGGACGTAGCTAGTTAATTCAAATTCTGACAGCAGACGTGAAACGAATTAAAAAAATATTCAGTCACTGGGGTTTTTAATCCCCATTATATTTTCTTGTGCCTCTCAGTGTAAGAATTCTTGCAGTTTTTTATAGCGATGCATGTTTATATTTCTATATATACACACATGCTCACATAGAGATGTATAGCTATGCCTTTACATATACACATATGAACAGATTACGAATCTACACCCGTACCCACACAGATGTGTGCACAAAATGGTTTTTCTCTGCATTTCTTCTGGTGAGTTTTTTTTCTAAAGCCGAACTAATTTCTACAGTGGCACGAATTCTCTCCATCTGTTACAGTTCTTGAGAAGCCAATTTTCGCATTCAGCTACGCTTCTTGAGAAGCCCCTTTTATACTCATCCCGCTCCCATGTTTTTAAAGTTACAGCTATTGTTGTTTTTCCAGCTGCACTTATTGGCATCAGGATTTGCAGAAAAGAACATTATCTCATTAGTGCACCTCTGTAAGATGCTGCTTTCCTTGAAAGGCAGCACAGTTTAATGAATGGGATGGAGGTCTCCAAGCATCCTGGTTTCCACTGAGAGTTAATTTTCTTTCTAGTAGCCAGTATAGTGCTGTGTTTTGGATTTGGTATGATAATAATGTTAATAACACACTGATATTTTAAGTTGTTGCTAGGTAGTTGCAGTGTCTACACTAAGTCAAGGACTTTTCAGCTTCTCAGGCCCTGCCAGGTGCACGAGAAGCTGGGAGAGCACAGCCAGGACAGCTGACCCAGGCTGGCAAAAGGGACATTCCCTGCCATATCATGTCATGCTCCAGATAGAACTGGGGAAGCTACCTGGGAGGCAGGATCGCTGCTTGGAAACAGACTGGGCATTGGGGTTGTTTTTTTCCCCTTCTGCACATTGTGAGCAATTGTATTTGTGCAGCACTTGTTTTTTTAATATATATAAAATTATTATTATTACTATTATCTTCCTTTGTTATCCTATTAAACTGTCTTTATCTCAACCCATGAGGTTTTTGTTTCCATTCTCCTCGCCACCCCACTGGGGAGGGCAGGGTGAGTGAGCGACTGCATGGTGCTTGGTTACTGACTGGGGTTAAACCACGACACCAAGTCAGAAGATTCTGTATTTCTACTGGATCCCCCACCAATAGTGTTTCTCATTTAAAACTTGACTGTACATAGTGATGCATGCTTTTTAAAATATAGTATAGATACCACTAAAATTTAGCTAATAGTTGTCTATAAAGTCTGAAGTACCCGATTCTTGAATTGTAACTTTCATTTTTACTGGTTCTTTCATAATAAATTCTTAATGCTCAACTCAGCATCTGGCACATTAACAAGCCTGTGATTTTACAACATTAATTTCAGTGACTCTGCCACTTCAACATATAGAGAATACAGCTTGTGAGAGAAGCAGAGGACAGTGAATACAATTGAGCTCATCTGCTTCCTCCAATATCGGAATTACATATTTCAGAACAGTTTACTAAAACAAACAATCCTGCATGTGTTTCTCTGAAAAGGCAGAGCTGACAGTGCAGCATCATCCTCTGAGCAACAGCATGTTATAATTCTCATGGATATTTTAAGAAAGGTCCAACATACAAAGCAGGAAGGCCAAGTACATAAACAGTGGTGCAGTAATTTGTAAGAAAAAGCTCTCACTTTAGCAACTAGGTGTCCTTTCCAGGTCACTAATACTGAAGAGGAATAACAACATAAAACTTACACAGTCAAAGTATCAGGTGACCTGTCTGACAAATACATGATGATGAGAGCTAAGGAGAAATGATCCTTTTCTTTATAAAAATAGGATGTCTGGAAACTCAAGAAAAAAAAAGTTACACTTCTGTCATGTTCTAACATACCAAAACATATTCACATGCTTGGGAGGAGAAAGAATTAAAAAAATATCCGTGAACATCATGTCTTTCAAAACTTGGAAAACATGGCAAGGAAAAGATGAGTTTAAAAGATGAAATCATTCACAAAATGGAGAAATTTTATGGGATTTTTTTGCAATTCCAAAAATCAACTCTTCCCTTTGAAAAGTATAGATTGTGCTTTTAAGGTATGTGTTTGTAGAACAAGTAGGGAGTGGTTTTGTACCTATTACAGTAAAAATCCTTGATGAGAATATGCTGCCATTAGCATATTTTGTTTAAAATGAGAATGGTTTGACATAAGATACAACCAGCCGTGGACAAATAATTCTGGAAACTACTTTTGTTCTTACTGAAGAGACTACCAAGACTATAGACTCCAGAACAAACCAAGACTTTGGTTACACTGTTATTTAAATTGCAAGTATAAAAAAAAATCTTGCTGCCTTCTTTGCAAAACGAAAAATTATGACAAAAAATGTTACAGATCATCTGTTTTATATCTGTCAGAAGAAATGTAATTTAGAAATATGTGCATGCTGATAATGTTCCTCATCTATAAGCTTTAGAAGAAATAATTTAAAAAAGCGTTGGGTACAGATTTTAAAGACAAAAGAGGAAAAGACCTAGAACAGCAGCACGTGTTTATAGTTCCACTGAGCCACTACATGCATAGCTGTAACCTCAATTTGCACATACCGGTAGTATGGTGGTCAGCAATTATATTTGTGGATCACCTGTTATGATCATCTTCCTTTGTTATCCTATTAAACTGTCCTTATTTCAACCCATGAGTTTTTTTTCCATTCTCCTCCTCATCTCCTTTGGGCGGGGGGTAGTGGTGGTGGTGAGCAAGTGGCTGTGTGGTGCTTAGTTACTGGCTGGGGTTAAACCATGACAAATTAGAATTATGTTTAAAAGCCCATCACTCTTCAGGGCATAAAGCTACCTTTAAGAATTAAAAGTTGGAGGTAATGTTTCTTGTAGGCTGATTTTCTAAGTTTACGCAATGCATCTCGTTTTTAATAAAGAGATGAGAACTTACACAGACTGGCATGAGAGCAAACAAGACTGCCTATATGGATCAGTAAGGCCAAGGGCTCCTTCGTGCACGTACAACAAGCCTGGAGGCAGCTGCTGACTCTGTATTTCTAAGAACTCATCAATTAAGACTGAACTGTACACCGCAAGAGACAGTGCTTAGAAAATAAAAAAATAAAAATTTGTATTCTCAGTTCAGTTGACTGGTCAGCTTCTTTCCAACTGTCTGCTGAGAACTAATGTTGACATCTGGTGGTGCATATGTTTGCAATAATTGCTCTAAAATTGGACATAAACAAAGCTATTTGATGATTCTTCCAATGTTTAAGAACCAGCAATCCCATATGCTAAATATGATCAAAAATCCTGTATCGTAGAGTTCACAAACTCTAATTACTACAAACATAGCAGTGCTATCCAAAGTTCATTGTAAAGCATGAAGTACAACGTTTTGTGGTGAACTACATGCGTGGGATTTAGACATGCATGCATACACACAGAAGCAGCAGCTTTTGGTGCCTTTTATAATCTCATCATATAAGGTCCCAATCTCACAAAGACGTACATATATTCTTAAATTCACATATTGTAAATTGTTTCACTGAAGTCAGTTGTACAATCTGGACTTCATCTGAGACAATACACAACAATTACGAAAGACAAGCACAAGTAAACAAAAAGAGAATGATACTGCACCTGGTCAGTTAGGGCAAAATATATTTTTTCTGCATAAGATGAATTGAAAAAAGTCCCGGTTCAGCCACTATTGGTTAACTGATTTACCAGGTATGAAAATTAATTATAAGAGAATCTTATGCAAATAAGATTTTCTGATGAAGAATGAGGTTTTTCTTATGCGTTATTCACTAAAAAGATAATAGAAAGGTGATAAAACCAAGCGATCAGAGACTACACACCTTTCTCTAGTGCACTAAAATGGTACTTTCATCATTCATCAAAATAAGGATTAATTTAAAACCAAATCCAATAGGAATGGCACTGTGGAAAGGTCAAACCAGAAACACTTTACTGTACTTTGTCTGTAAAACTCCCAAAATATCCCCCAGACTGGCAACAGCCCTTCAACTCCGTAGGGAAGACAATAACACAGTTCACAAATACTCAAATAAGAAAAGCATTCATTCTTATTTTGTTAGATTGCCAGAGCAAAAAAATGAAGCAAGTACATTTCAGAAGGCATTATCAATTTCATTGCAAGATATGAAAAACTGTACTGTTGTATATTCATGAAGAATATAGGTTTTCTTAACAGGTTCTTACCTCATTAGCTGTGTTGTGAGTTCCAACTATTCTGATAAAAGATGCAGGCTGTTTATCAAAAGTGATTGTTTGCCAGGATCTACAAAAAAAATCCAGAAAGACGTACAAATATTAACCACTGTCAGAATGGCTTGCAGTAAAATGTACAGAGAATCCATTCAAGTGACAGTACGTACTATTATCACTTAATAGGGCAAACAGAGAAACACTTTTCATCACCTGAATTTCCAGTACTCCTTGTTCATTTTTATTTTTAAGTGCGTTGACTCTGCTTCTGTGTTTTTATACGTACCTTATACTACTATCATTTGTATGCAGGAAGAATACTCATATTCTTGCTGAAAGTTAAGAAAATGGTAAAAAAAAAACCCCAACCTGAATCAAAGTCTAAAATCCTTGACTAATACTGACTGTATTAGATAAACAAAAGATCAGATAAATAAAAGTAAAGGCACCCATCTGTTAACTACTCATGAGAAATCATCAGAGCTTGGTTAAAGAAAATTACTGCTCTATGGGAAAAAAATTCACCCAAACCCTCAAATAAACTCCTCCCACTCTAAGTGGCGCAGTGGAGGCAGAGGAGCCAAGCTTCCCTTGTGTGGGCCAAGGTCCTTGCAGTGAATTAGGAGTGACAGAAAGCATTCCTCGCAGTTCAGGTTGTGAGGATTTCCCCATCCTGACGCAGAGGCAGTGGGGAGAACAGACCACCCGCTCCCAGAGCTGGGGCATAACTTTTTGGGGTACACTGAGAACACTTAGAGGTAGATTGGGACCACTGTACTCTTCCTTCCTCATTCATACTCTTCTGATCTGGGTGGGGTACAATACCTCAAGCAGCAGGAAAAGGACACCAATTCCTACCATAGCTTTGTGCTTACAGAACACACTGACAGCAAAACAGAAGAAACAAGAGTAATCGGAACTAGAGGTTTCAGTTTGATGCCGGTCTTCCACTACACTAGATTAGTATTTGATCACATTAGAATTTAAATTATTTTATATTCATAACGCATGAAAGCTAGATACAGAATTTAACTTTTTAGCAAAACTAGACTCTGTCACAGAAGGCTTCAGCAATAAAATGTACTTCAGTATAACTTGATTAACTCACTACAGAAGAAGAACATTGGATAGTTTTCCTGAACGTGTTCAGAGTACCTTCAGAAGTGTTCCTATAAGAAATAAGGGACCAAAGCAAAACTGGAATAAACCACCACTCACCACCAGTAGACTACCCCAAAGCCTGGCAGTATGAACAGCTTGGATGCTGACTATTCGTCAGGCACTCGAATTTTCCCTTAGTAGGAAAACCTCTTTGTCACAAAGATAGCGTCTCTGGGTTTAATTTAGTCGACTATTACTTTTATCACTGCTGTCAGGTTATATTTGCTTAAAGAAGATTATGAGCCCAATCAAGACCTAATTTCAAGTAGTTCACTGGTATTACTGCATGAAGTAATGGATGTAATTAGAGTTACTCATCATAATAGAAAGGTGCGGTCTGTGTCAGGTCTCAGAGGTACAGCAGTTATCTATCTAATGGCATGGTTTATTTATATCCGTTATGTGGCTATGGCCTCCTTATTTTAAAGTTCAGGCTGTTTCTTCTAGCTCTAAATAAAATATAAAATGAGAATGGACTATTTTGTTGACTGTCTCAAGATCTGAAAGATTGCTAGGATTTAAACATTTTTTTCCCTAAACAGGAGAACAATTCTTCTTGAGTTTCCCTCTCATATTACTCTAGTACAGCCAAGTCAGTTAATCTTCATGGCCAAAAGTAATTTGTTACTTTGAAGTACAGAGTCCCAAAGATGAGTGCCTGGGACAATTAGATGACTGCAACACTACGTCTCATAACAAAGAATTGCCTTAGTTTGCATTATGCATATGCTTTTACATTTACAGGCACGCACTTTATGCAAGGAGAGTGATGATGTAAAAATCAGATTTCCCTGTTTAGCGATCTGGAAAATAATCTAAAGCTATTCCAAATAAAAGAATTTGAAGTCCTAAAGAAGCTATTAAGAACAATCTACGCCTTCCTAGCTTCTAAGGTAGAGTTTGTGTTCTGTGACGAGAAAATAGGTCAATTCAGGATCATAGACTAGAATACAAATGAGCCTGTATTTATTTATAGTACTTCTGCACACTGGTCAAATACACACTGCAAGGGCTCAGTGTAGATTTTCCACAGATGGCAGTTAATGCCATTGTCTGTTGTATGAAGTGACAACAGTGAAGCTGACACTTCTGTTCAGGAATACAGCTGAAGAACGTGATAGGTACTAAGAGAGATTGAGAACAAGGCCTCTGAAGATCCTTTTGACAGCACACTTCTAAATCAGCTCCTCCAGGAAGCTCCGAAGTTCTTCCACTTCCCACTGCATTACAAGTCCTTACTTTCTGCCACAATGCTGTTATTAGGATTGGATTATAATCACCCTTTTAATAATATTAAACATGACAGAAAATAGTAAAGAGAAATAATTATTGAAGATGTGAGACTTGAAGGGAGATAGGGTTTTCAATAAATTTGATCCTAAGAATATTTCCTGTTTTGGTATGTGTCCATTTTATTCCTTTCCCATTGGAAAAAGAAAGTAAAAATTACAGACAATTTGTAGAAGAGTTATTAAAATTCAAGTTATTAAAATTCAAGATTATTGCCACTAGAGAATTAGTACTTGATGGGATAATGAGAAAATTAGGTCTCTTAGTTTATTTCCCTAGCGAAAAGGAAAAAACCAAAGTAGAAAACAACCAAAATGGATTTTGAAAAAAATAACCTTTGAAATAAGCAAGGTAAATCATCTTCACTAGAAAGTTGCACTGATTTTGACTGTAACAGTACATTTGAGAACATCGGTATATACAAAGCAATACCTCTCTAGTACAGATATAACTGTGCAGCAAAGAGATAATTTATGCAGTGTAACTATACCCATATGGGAAAAGAGATTCCTGACAGAACATTATCAAGGCATACCTGCCCTCTTCTCACATTTTTTGCTGATATAACAAATTCAGTAAGACTTCTATTTATGTATCTAGCCATAACAATTGTTCAGTGGTGCCCCTCGATTAAGTTAAAGACATCATAGGTAAGCCTTAAGTTTCTTTTTAATCTTCTTCTTTTACTACTAGTTATCTCTTCTAGTACTATTGTAATAATTTCAGTTCCGCTGTAGAAATTTTATTTTGCAAATTATTTTGTAGTCATGCCATGCACACGTGCTTATTTTATACTTTCCTCACAAGAGCTAGTCTTTCTATCCTCAAAATCGCTTTTGATGGTCTTTACAAAAATTTCCTCCAAGCTTTATACATAGCTCTGATATTGATTGATACATAAGACACTGTATTCCAGGAACAGCAGCATTTAAACATATCAAAAGCACCTAATTTTTGGTCTGGGATTAGATCCTTCTGTGTAATAGATGCCATTTCTTCACCTTTACTCTCCATATGCCAAGCAAACAAATCTTTCAAGCTGGTGGCAATACTTTCACCTTCTCTACCTAGGACGCGGTCATGAAGAAGCTATCAGAACTTACTTCTCACATAAACTGACAGTGTTATCTTTGGACTTTCTGCATCTCTGTACCCCTTATTAGTGACCCTATAACAAATTGATTTTTCAGGCTTTAGCTTTTTAAAATCTTCAGGAAGATTTGATCTTTTTTTCAGCTTTCACATCTGCCTTGCTGGTTGATTCATTTTAGATTTGCGGCTCAATCTGCAGCAGTCCTGATCATCACTTTCACAACAGAAATAATCACTACCTCAAGCTGAGGTTTACGTCTCTAAGAGAAGACTCGGGATTAGCAGCCTACTCAGATTTATACCAGGCTCCTCAAGCTGAAATGCAGCACTACAAGTTGTTTGGCTAGCAAAGGTCCCCCGATACCACAGCTCCATTTTCCAAAAGAAATTAGCCTTGTTACAGTCCTTCGGTGTCTTATTTAACACTCTGCATCTCACCTCAGCCACCCGACTTCTAACTCTCTCGTTCTGCCCGACCCCCCTAAGGAGATGCAGTAATTGATGATTAGCATTCCAAAGCCATGCTTGCATCCTGTGAGCCTGTCATATTTAATTACATTTTAACTATATTCATCTTCTATAATAGCCTGAACATAATTTAGATAATTATCTTTTGCTCTCTTATTCTCTGACTCTGCCTGTCTCACTTAGAGCTCCTTGCAATGAAAATCACTTTCTCTGCTCAAACATATAAACAGACTCTTGGGCCAAGTGCTTTCATCTCTCCAACAGCAACAGCTGTCACTGAAAACTCAATGGCTTTGTGCATCCCACGATCTCTTCACCATATTCTATTCAGAGGAAGAAGAAAATCATTGGAACGCCCTACGCTTTCATGTTTCTTCCTGTCTTTTCCTTTATTAAGGTATTGCAAGAAGAATGCAAGAAATACTGATGCCCAGGTAAATGATAACAATAGCTTGCCATTGCTTAAGCTATCTATTGCTCCAAAATAGCAATTCACCTCTTAGAGAATTTAATGGCTTTTCACAGCATTTGGAATCCTTGCCTAGTTATTTCTATGAAAAGCTGCTATCTTTCTAAAGATTTATTACATATAATAGGATATAAATAGTGACCCTTCCCTGTTATTTCCTTCTCTTCCAGAAAGAACAAATTAAGAAAGAAGTGGAAGCTTATCTTTGATTGAGGTTTTCTAATGAGCCACTGGCACGACAGAATACTACCACACTGTGGGATCACCAGAGCAGCACTGATGAGAGCTGAAACCAAGTTCAGGCCAAAGATGTAAGACGAAAGAGAAAGCTGTTACGCGTAACTAACATTCATTAAGCCGTAATAACCATAACACATTCATATAATGGCTTGCTTTAGGCTAAGCACATACATTTTGTGTGTGTGCACGCTGTGTCTCCTCACTTTCCAAGGAGACATACAACCTCCAATTTTGTTCCTCACTCCAAGAAGAAAAGCAAAGCAGAGTTGGAAACAAATGTGGAAATGAGCAACATACCCTGAAAAATGTTAATTACCAGCAAGTAACCTCCATTTTGCTTTCCAATGCTTGTCCACATATGCCTCGTTCTATAGTAAGTGACAAAACGCTCCTTAGCTTATTGGGGTGTGGACTTTTTCAGCTGTGATTACATATTTTTGTAATGAAATACAGCATTGATTATGATGGAATAGTAGGAGAAATTTGCAAAAGCAGATGAAAGGAAAAGGAAAAAAAAGTTGCGGTCTTTCCGAACATCAGTCTGGTGACCGTACTGCTGTAAACAAAACAGCAAGGAACTAGCATGTGATGCTGCCAAATAAAAAATTGCATGCACACATAAGCAGGCCAACTGAGACTCGAGAAGTACCGTAGTGTGTTCTGCATTGTATGTATTACACCCCTTGTTCTATTAATGAACACCATACTAACCTCTACTATGGAATACCTACGAAATAAACACAGAAGTGTGCACTAAAAAAGCTGTAACAGTTATTGCTATACAGACATTTTTCTTTATAAAATACCAAAAAGGTCTACAGCTACCTCATAAATTGCCTATAAAACCCATGTTTTCCACCATAACAGTACTAAACAATAAAGTGAAGTAATACTCCCTCTCCTGTTAAATCTGTAATTTAACATACTAATTCAGAGAGTCAGACCCATAAAGTCAGTCAAACTGGGTATCTGGCCCAGCCTCCCCCCTTCCGTCCAGCCTCCCAAGCTACTGAGGGAGAAGACAAAGCGTGAGAAAGAACACATTGTGAGGAATCAAAGGCCATCTACATTTTGGTTTTTAAATTAGAGCCAAATTAAGTGCAGGTCTGCCCTGGTCTACTTCAATTTAAAACTGAGACTTAAACCTGAGTTTCAATCTATTCTGCTGTCACCATGACAGCACTCTCTCAAAAGATGGCCCATCAAACTTCTAAAGAAACAAGGAAGGTGCAAGCTAGAAGTAACAGCTTTCTCTCTGCTGCTCTCAGGGACAGAGACAAAACTCAACTAATAATGCATCTTGGTTATATTTATGCTATAGTCCACTGATGACATAGCGACAATACTTTATCCAGTCTGCTAAGGAAAAAAACCAAGAAGGACTTGAAGTACTAATGGCAGAGGTAATAAAAATGGTTAAGAGAAATATGACAGTCTAGAATAAATGTGAGAATAATAAATACTAAAAACCACCTGTTGCAGTATTTATTACATAACTGCTTTATGTATTGACAAGCAAAAATATGAATTCCCACCTTTTGGGAAAACGCCCTTCAAAAATTTTTATTCCAAATATATTTCCCATAAGGAATGCATAATTTTGAAAGCATCTAAACAAAATTTGTAGTTACTTCAGCCCTATGATTGGTCCCTCCCACCAATCCAAACAAAATATCTGTCCTCTATGAGAACACTTTACTGAACTGCTATAAACGTTTTATTGTATATAATTTATTGTAGAAACCAAAGGTGGGCTTGATAAAGCAGATCTATTAGAATAAAAATTCTGACATAAAATAGATTTAATGAAGTCTATACTGACTTTCTGACATCTTTATAAAGCTTCTAATGCAAAAGACTCCTTATAGCAACCCTTGCTTTCACAGCTGACATTTTGCTGTTTTAGAAAAAATATTACATAAAGAAAATGTTAAAATACAGTCAAGCTGAGCAATGGTAAAACTGAATGTAGTAATTACTTTTCTAAATAAATGTAGTAACCAATTTTCAAATATATCCACATGCCGATGTAGGCCTCCATTAGCATTTTTGTACTGCATAAGCTGTCTACTCTTATAATTTACTTTGCTCACACATTTTTTCAATTTCAACAGGTTGTCTTCCTGTACTTCCAGAAATATGGTTATATTTAAAAATCTTACACAAAATGAAATTATGAGCAATTTGCTGGCAACTGTCTGGCAGAATGCCATAAGCCAAATTTCTATGCCGTGTCAAGAACTGTGCATGCAGCATCAAGACATACATCCCTGGAGGATGGCAGCAGTGGCAGACGGAGGCTGTGAACTTGAGCAACTCAACCTATGAGTTCATCTTACACACTTTTGTGTACACCAAAGCATACAAGCAGAAGACAAGCATGCACAAACCTAGAGGTTGAATTGGTTTTGTTGTCCTTACTCATTACCAGTAGTTACTGCCCCGATGTTCATGTAGACAGCGAAGATTTGGAAAGCAATCCAACGTATTAACATACCCAGTAATGCAACTAGTAGGCTGCTTTTAACGTTGAAGACTACTTCCCCCCATAATCCTACAACAGTTTGTAAGCTATTTTTATTATATAACTCTTCATACAAATGGAATGGTTGCTTAACAGAAAATATATAAACAATATTTTTAGAGATACGAGACAGAATCATGCTCCCTATTAATCAGTTCCTTTGTAGCATGTAGACTAACACTGTATTTATCGGACTTCTCTCTTGCATTCCCTTGGGTGTGATTTCATGGCCCACTCGTAAAAACTTCACATTTACAGCAACCGCCCTTCTATTACTGTCGATAACATCTAATTGACATGTCAAACCTCCAAGGAATGCAGTAAATTGAACCACAGTCTCTAAGAAGAATAAAACATTGAAAAAAGTAAATCAGCACGTGCCTCCTCATAACAGCAATGCAAACATACCGAGGTTTTCTAATGGAAGGGAGGAAAACTGTAACCCTTTCTACTACCACACTGAATTATCTATTAACCTCAAGTCAGAAAACAAAGCCTTGCAACCTCAGACTGAAACTCACCTAGAAAAAAACCTGAACCTGCATCCATGACTGCAGTAGACATGAGACTAAAGCGAACTAAGACAGACAAAAATGACAAATACAACTTTTGCTTCTGTTACTGTGTTATAGAACATAGAAAATGTAGCTCCCCTCCCAATAGTTTCTGATAAACTAAATATTAGTATTTAATTTGTAACTCTGTACCCTAAAAATGTATAGACAAAGAGCTGGGTAAAATTCATAAATATCATTTTACAAGCAGAGGAAACTTGACTCATGATGCAAGAGCACAAGATAAAGTCAGGCAAAACTTGTCTAAGTAGCGACTGAGGTAACAAGAAAACAGCAGGATGACTTTATAAATATGTAGTGGAAGCATATGAAATCCATTAAGAAAGAAAAATTGGTTTACAGGGATAGAGAAAAAAAGGAATGAAATTAGGTAATACGACGTTGAGTACTGGTATTGAGGAAAAAAAATTCTCACTGTGAGAACTCATGTGCTAGAAAAGCAAAGAGCAGAATGGAAGCACCATCCCTTCAAGTATATGAAACAAACTGATGGAGCATTATTCTAAAAAAAATACACCGCATACCACCTAGTGCAGAAATGCCCAAAGGATGAACCTAAAGATACAATAATTCTTTCACTTTGTGATTCATGGATATAATCTGTCCTGGTAAAAACATTACTGTGAATAAATCAATGGCTTACTACTGCATATATCTCAATGCAGGATACAGTGAAAAGGGATTCAGTAACGTAGGAATCGCGTTACCCATTCCTAGAGAACACTGTGTATTTGGAGAACTCCCTGGGATTTAACTTTGGTGGGCTAAGGGTTTGAAGTTCTCCCTCTGCTTATTCCTTCCAACCCAGAAAAGAACAAATGTAATTCAGCTTCGTCAGCTCAGCTTGGCCCTTCACAGAGTTTTTCTTTTATCAAGCTATTTGTATATATTAATGATATACTTTGGGATAATTACTATTTCAAGTTTCCTTCCCCTCCCCTTTCCAAAATGTATTTTTTCCAGATGATATATTACAAAGTAATGAAACATACATCTATTTATATCATTACCGTGACAATTTTTACAGGCCTCCAAAGAGACATTCAAGTCTTCGATGGCATGCGAGAAAAAAACCAATATCTAAAAGAAACAGGTACTGATACTATGGGTATTACTTGGTATTGCTTATTTTCTCTAAGGTGGAACTGAGCTAAAGTCCAAATTGATGTCAGAGTGACTGATGTTTTCTTCGGTCTCCTCACAGTAATGTACACGAAGAGGAGCTGAGAACGTCAGCCGCGTGGCTGGGAGCAAAGTCAAACTTCAATGCATATGGCACATGCAGAGCTGCAAGAAATGTATGGCAAAGACGTTCAAGGCAGACTAAGACACCGCAGTTTGCAACTCCTTGCCACTCTGTTCAAGGCTCCTTCAAAAGATCCACGCATATTTGTGGCTGAAAAGCAGCCACAAGGAACTGAAGGTAAAAGCGGAGAAAAAAAGACAAATAAACAATTGGAAAAGCTTCTTCTGATCCTGAATCACTATTAAGAAATATAACTTAAAAGGAGCTAAATCTTTTTTCAATCAAACTAGACTCAGCTAAAATAAAAGCCAGCAAATGAAATGTTAGGCGCAGAGTTTTCACGCTTTTGAGAGGCTCCTAATGGTCTGAAATAGAATACAACTCTGGTTCCTCCCTGAATCTTAATTCTTTGTGCTTAATAAGGCAGGTCTGTGAAGCTGGAGCCTCTTTCTTCTTTTGCTTTATTAGAATCTTTCAAAATGTGAGCATGTAAACACAAGGAAAAATATGTACTTCAATGCCTCTATCGTTCAGGGCTTTTAAGCTCAATAATTACACAAAATGACCCTTTATATCTGTCTGACTTGCTCCAGTAGGCATTACTAGCGGCATAATGAAGAGATTAATGAGAACCCTCAGTTTATTTTTGTGAAGTGAGACTTGAAATTGAGCTTAACAATGTAGCAATTTCCCAGACATCTTGCTTGAATATATTTCATCTTTGTGTTGTATGAATGTGCCTACACCGAGTTCAGCAACACTGGAGGACGCATTTGGATTTCACAGAGTTACTGTGAAATTTGCTTCATGTAAAACAGGATAAACCGTGGTCAAAATATACTCTGTTTGACAGAAGAGGCACAAGAACAGTTTTGCTGTGAAATTAACTTCATGTAAAATCGGATCAAGTGTGGTCAAAATACCCTGTTTGACATAACAGGTGCAAGGAGCAGTTCCTTTTATCTTGTTCCACCCCGCCACTTGGGAGCTCAGGCGTGAAAAAGAATTAAGGACTATACAAAAATTAGGAAAAATGTTATTTTTTCATTCTAGGTATGACAGGATAGTAGATGCAAACAGTACTGATGGGAAGAAACAGAAAAAAGTGATGTGAGCATACAGGCAGTTGGAAAGAAAAGAGGGCTGAGAAATGTTCGAGATGTTTTATTATGAGAAAAAACAGTCCTATGAAACTGATTAAGGAGAAGAATGGTGGATGAAAATGGATGTGAGGGAATTCTAGAGATGGGATCATAGAGTGAAGTGGAGCAACTAGAGGAGAACAGGAGAAAAAAGCCGCTATGTTTGAGCCTAAGTATAAGGAACTACACATATGAGTACATAATGTGCCACGTGCAGTTATGAAGAAAGGTATTTGCACACTTCAATTATCTTTATAGCGAAAGAAACAATCACATCATGACAAAAGATTAGCTTGGTTTCACAAAAGTATATCCAGAAAAAAAATCCAAAACTGAGTTTGCAACTAATATTGTGTAAAACAGAAGTATTTTCTCACTTGAAGTCCTTAGACAACATGGAAAAGACTCTTCTGTACACCTAAAAAGTGGCTTAGAACTGTTCAGTCCATGACTTAGATCTCTCTACGTGTTCTTTACCTGTGATATATTGTCAAAGGAAATACAGCAGTGCCTGAAAACTAGAAATGCACGTAGTATATCATAGGATAGAAATACGAAACACTGGACAAGAGCAGTAAGCCTCAAAGTTGAAAATTATTCTTGAAAAATCAATCAGAAGACAGTTAACAAATTTTGTTAATGAATCTCGCATCCACATCCCAAAGGGCTTTTCATGTGAAAGTACTAAGTACGTTCATACAAAAACTATAGCAAAAAAACTAAGGGGAACTGAGCTGAAAATTTAGGATTTGAAATAGCTATTATATAATACAAAGATAATGAGCAATGGAAATGTGAAATTAAGTTTGGAAGTTTTTAAACATTTAGCATAACAGCATTATACTCTGAATAACAAGCAAGGAGTCCAGCAGGAAAAAAAAAAAAAAAGAAAAAAGACATAATGCAATATGTTGAAAATGAAGTCATGCCTTCCACAAGAAAATCCTAAAACTGTCCCAAAACAGCCATATAGACAGTTGATAGCAACTGCTTTAGAACTGCCCATCAATAAATGTAATTCATTGTCTCCCAAATTCTGTCAGAGTATTAGACCCTTTTTTCCTACTGGGGAACTGAACACGGTATGTCTGCTGCCAATGGATTAGATCCATTTCACAATTACTACACACAAGAACTTTAAAGAATGGTACTGAGAACTGATACCGTCACGACGGCCTGTTTCATATTTGTCTTTACAGGGCTTATTTTATCAAAAGTGTCATTAACTCTGAGGTCTGACTGCTATCGGCCTTCGGTATCTTCTGTTTTTCATTTGACTTTCAGACTCTCTGTCAGCAAATTCTTCTAACAAGCGCAGGTCTCTGTTGCTCGACGTTGACACGCTCAAGCCCACTTACCATAAATGTTTTGAAAACTAGAACAGAACATGACTGTTTTTCATTACTGTCATACTGCGTAGAGAAAAACAGCTTATTGTGGAAAAGAAATAAAAAATAGCCTCCATAGAGCATTTGAAAATTGACAATTACACAACCAGTATGCATTAATTGGCTCCCACTTAGGGAAGGTAGGGAAGCTTCCCCTGTGAAGATAACAGACAACCAGTTTCTGTCTTCAGCCTTTTAAAACTGGGAGGAGGTTAGGAGTAGCCTGTCAGTTCCTGGCTTTTAGCATTGAATTATTAATTTATACAAAATATCACATTAAAAATACCATTAAAACAACCCAAAGCAGCATACTGATAGTTTAAAGGGGAAGTTCATGCTTCAGTAGACTGCCAAAACCGATATCTGCTATTTAAACATAATTTAATTTTCTTTTTATCATTTTGTTTGCCACTTTCTAATCATCAAAGGTGTCCGTTGAGGTCTGTGTTTGCTACCTTTATGGTTCGTCGTATCCCTTGTGCCAGAGATTCAGCAAAATGATTTGGAGATCTCACAGGACACTTGTGAGACAGCACGCCAATGACTTTCACAAAGGATTGTAACTCCGTGGAAAGAGTGGGTAGACAGAAAGCCAGGCAGCAAAGAGAAGAGGAAACAACTCTTATCCACATGTCTTTAAAGACAGGAAAGTGAACAGAGAATATTACTAGCAAAGTACATTTTCTCATTGCAAGTATTCTGTCTCTTCAAACACAGGCCCCTGTGAAATTCTCCCGAGTTTTAACTCCATCCACTTTTATTTGCTACTGCAGCATATCCTACACATGAAAGCAAGTGAGTTATTTTTCTGGAATCTACTGCAGTATATCAAACACAGAGCTACAGTCAGAAGGGGTAAACCCGGGATTTCAAGACCATATCAACCACTCAGATGGCACTCACATCTCCAAAACTTACAAAAGCATCAGATGTAATTTGGAGCACACGTTTTGGAAACAATTCATATTGCAGTCTCGCACAAATACATGTATAATGATTCCTAGTTCACTGTTGCTCTGAGAGGTACTTGTAGTCAAACAGCAAACATAGTCCCAGGCAAGAATGTATCTACTTGTCATTTTCTTTAAACAAAGACAAATAAGCCTAAGTGATGACAATTTTTATACCAATGTAGAATTGGTACCAATTTCAGGCAGGGATGTCCAAGTATTCATCAAAAAAATTAGGATTTGGCCGAGACAAAAAATAGTTGAAAAATTTGACCACATTAGCAAACAATTTCTTTTGTTTCTCCCAGGTGAGAGAGCGGTGCAGCATTCACAAACATACATTTGGGAATGAAGAGACGAGGGTACTGTCGCAGCCACTCTGTTATGCTGTAACCTGGTTAAGTCAAATCGCTGAATGCAGGAATCTCTCTCTCTCTGCCTAAACCTGATGATGAGTCAAACCCAGGCAGAGAGTACGAGTTTGATTCTTGCTTTTCCTTGCGGAGTGCCTCAATCACTTGACTAAAAGGCATTTAGAGGCAGATTTCTCTCTGCTGGAGCTGTGCTGTTTGCATAAAAATACCAAGGTATTCCTGGTAAGAGACAGAAAAAAAAAACCCCAAACACAAAAATCTCTTGCATCCAGCAGGAGTATCTTTACCATTACACTATGACAGTAAATCAGGCAAACTGTACCACCTCCGCCTTACTACAGCTATCTGCTAATTTTGGTTAAAATCCAACTCTTCATCTCCTCTGGTGGTTGTTGTTGTTACAATTACATAAAGTGAAAACTGTTTGTTTTCATGGCAAAAAATCCATGTTTTCAATTTATTTTTAGATGCTTTTTAAAAAAAAACCAAACAACCAAACAAACCCAAAACTTATAGAAACTAAACCAAAAAGTCAGTTCTTCATATATTCCTACCAATGACTGGTTCAGTTTTCTCTTCTTCATGAAGATATCTCCATCACCATATTGAAACCTTGCCCAACAATTTTAAAGGAGGGCCTTCATTCAGTGCACAAGTCACTGAATGGTGATGTCTACTCCGTTGTACATTCAACTGGTTTTGAGGGCTAAGAGTATGGCTTTTTAGGTCATAGTACCACATTTCAGTATTTTTCAGGAAAATAAAAGTGGTCCAGCTCTGACTGTATGCAATTATGATCCTCTGTACTTTACAGACCAGTCCTAACATTTGTAGCATTTGGCATTTATATAGTATTTTATATACTTATTTTACATATTTAATATATAAAATGTATAAATATACATATATCATTGTATGTATTTATTTTTCTAGATTATACATACATGTATTACATAGTATTTATAGTTATCAACTTGACATTACAAAATAATTTTTGAGCTGAAGTCACTTCATCATTTCTGCAAATCGCATTTGAAAAGAAAATTAAACATATTTAAAGGGTTTTCTTTTCTGTGGTGGGGTGACTGTAAATAAAAAAAAAAGTCCAGTTTGGTGATCATAAGGGGAAAGAGACTTAAAGTGAACATGAAAAAATGCTGTCAAATGCAAAGAAATCACCTGAAAATTTGGGGAGGGGAGGCCACAAACCTTTCAACTTATCTCAGTTACAGATCATACAGTATTTAAATGTAACTGCAGAAGACAGAAAACTTTCAAAGAGAAGTAAGATTTTTCAAATTGATGCTTTTTCTTTACAATTTTCTAGTCCTTGTTAAATTGAATTGTTCTGGAGTCCACTAAGCTTTTGTAACTGCAAGTCTCAGGACCTTGTATTTGTTTAGAGCAGATTGTTGCAGGCAGTGCTAGGACACTGTAAGTCTGCAGACTTCAGGATTAAAGACTGGGATTTTGCTAGCTGGATGCGTGTCTGTCAGAGCATGAAGTTAGGCAAAATTCTCTAATGCACATGAAAAACAGTTCCTGCAGCCACAGCTTTGAGAACTTCCAGAGCACCTATGTTTTGAATCAAGATGTTGAAGTATATCGTGAGAAGGCAGCTAGCTTTATTTCAAGGATGCACCTATACTTGTCCAAGGTTAAGGCTTTGAAAAAAATGTGTGGTTTGAACATGGCGAGTAGATACTTGAACTGGGCAGTCAACCAGCAGTTCCACCTTCACTGTGCACAGTTAAGTGCTCCTTTTGACTGTTATAGGCTATTGGTATCAAAATGTACAAGGAAAAAGTGCAAAATTATTCTGATTCTGAGTCAGTCTCTCTCTCTCTTTTTTTTTGTGGTTTCAGCCTTTTAGTGCTCCCACTGCTGGAGGCAGACAAAAGGATGAATGTATCTATTATGCTGAGATGGCTTTAAGAATGAGTAAGTCTCCTTTACTCTTTCTCCAGACCTGCAGGCAGAATGCAGGTTTTCTGCTCATCAATACCCTGCCCTTTACAGACAGTGAAAGGACGTGTCAAGTTCTCCTTCACCAACACGTCTAGCCTGCATTATAACACATGTTTGAATTGCACTATTTGTTAAGAGACGGAATATAAACTTTAGAAAAACGTGTATCAGCAGTGTTGCTGGAAAGGACTGAATAACTCTCTTGTCTGATGTGACAAACTGAGATACATCTCTGAATTTGTAAAATCAATTTTGTTGTGGTTGGCACAAATATAGGCTGGGTGGGGGCTATGCCCATAGGAGCTGATGACTTCAATTTTGTCCCAGGAAAGAAAGCATATCTTACGGAAAACTGACTCGGGGAAAAGGAGGGAAATAAGATTTTTATAAGTCTGAGCTTCCCTAAGGATCAGCCAGGCGATCGTATCCTATCAACATTCACTGAATACCTGGCTTCTGGATATGTAACGTATAAATTTGCAGCCTATATTTTCAGCCCCGTGACAAATATCTGGATCATTCTTTACTTGGAATTAGAACTATGAAATGGTTTAAGGTGGCTATCAACATTGAATTACTCTTCCGTACTAGAAGAACGGGGTTTATCAGCAGATCCAATAACTACAGAGAAGCCAATGGAGAGTATACACGTGGAGAGTATTCATGCCCAATTTCTCCTGACTGAAGTATACAACTGAAAATGAAACAGTTTTTCTTTCTTTTTTATCTCCTAAGACGCATGGTTTTTTCTATAGAAGGGTCCTGTTCAAAGGCAGAGTAGTCAATGCATATAGGTGAGGTACTCCGCTTTTGAACAAAGTCAAGCTTGGGTAACTGGTTGATCTGTTATAGTTTGTTCCACAACCCTCACTGTCCCCATCCCCTTCAAATATCATACAATGCTTTATGGGCTTTGGTAAGGGTGAGATGCATTTGATTAAGAAAATCCTTTCCCAAGCATGCTCTATTTCCTCTCCTATCACATTTCTCAAGGAGGGGTGATTTGACGCCAGGGTCACGATAGACACGTGAACTCAGGAGAAACATGGTTTAACTGCCAGTGATCACAAACCCAAGGGTATGGCAGGCAGACTCCTTCTGAGAACAAACAATCAAACTGATTGTTTGAAGATCCAGTACTGATGTGGATCTTCAGAACTTGATTCTGGCTTGAAAGTCTAGATACTCAACCACACTAGAAGCCGCTACCTCCTAAAGTTGTATTTACAAGGGTCTAGAGTTAGTAATCTACATGTTACAAAATGATCGTTCTTTTCACAGCCAAAAGTTACCTATGTAAGTACTGAACAAAACAATTGAAAAAACCCCAAACTAAACCAACAGTTTTCCAATTCTGACTTCGTGCAAATAAGTGGAAAAGTTAAACTCACTTGCAGGAAATTTTTGTGCGATCAGCCACCATAGTCCACTGCTGCTGATTCGTTGAAACCTCAATGTAGTAGCTGTAGCTCCGATCATCACAGTCCCAAAGTAGCAACCTAAGTATGAAGAAGTTGAGTGGTAAGTAAAATAAACATTAAAGCAATCTGCTTAAGTTTTCCAGTCCTTCATTTCCTCCTCTTAATCCTTTTTAAATTTAGCTGTTTCTTTTGGAATGTGCCTTTAACACTCAACAAGGTCTTTACTGTTTCTGTCATTTCAAACTTGAGTGTCTCTACTCTTATTATCCTAAGGCCAAAATTAGGCCACTTACAGGCTTATAATAACTATCTTAATAACATTAATCTATTACACTTATCCAATTACTTTTAATTTATTTGATAGTCAATAAATGAACTAATTTATTTGGCATGTGGCATTGCCTGTTTTAAACCTGAATCAAAGATCTGTTTGGAAAGGTCAGTTTAAGAAGGGAAAGAAATATATTCTGGTGACTAAAAAGATTACACTGTCTTCTTAACTGTATTTTTTTTTTTTTTTGGTAAATACATCAGAAATATTTTTTAAAAAAGCAAGTAGGAAAATGGGAATTCCCAGTCCTGGTTCATCACAATATGAGGAAAAAGGCACTGAATTGTTGACCAAATTGCTAAAAAGACAGAAGAAGGAGGAAAAAAAATAGAGGTCTCAAGGACTCATTCCATACACATTCTAACGAACATGCAGCTCTTCAGGAAGGGCACTAGATGACATAGTGAACAGCCTTCAATTTCCATACTTGACTCACAGAGAAGATCTAAAGTATCAGGGATGTGATTTAACTTAAGTATATCATTCTCAGAAAACACACCTGGCAAACATTGTATCCTCTCTACTCCTCTTTATATGGGGATTATCTTCCTGTTGCAAGAGATGTTTGAAACCTCAACATCATTCCTCAATTTCATTTTATTTTTAAGAGTATTGTGGTGGGTTGACCCTGGCTGAAGGCCAGGTGCCCACCAGAGCCGCTCTCTCACTCCCCTCATTCACCAAACAGGGGAGAAAAGGCATAACGAAATGCTTGTAGATCGAGATAAGGACAGGGAGAGATCACTCACTAATTATCGTCACGAGCAAAACAGACCAAACTTAGAGAGGGAATTCATCTAATTTATTACTAGGCAAAACAGAGTAGAGGAATGAGAAAATAAAATCAACTCTTAAAACACCTCCCCCCCCACCCCTCCCATCTTCCTGGGCTCAACTTCACTCCCGGCTTCAACCTTCCCCCCCTCGGCGGCACAGGGGGACGGGGAGTGGGGGTTATGGTCAGTTCATCTCATGGTGTTTCTGCTGCTTCTTCATCCTCAGGGGGAGGACTCCTCTCATCGTTCCCCTGCTCTAGCATGGAGTCCCTCTCACGGGGTGCAGACCTTCAGGAGCAAACTGCTCCAGTGTGGGGTCCCCCATGGGGTCACAAGTCCTGCCAGCAAACCTGCCCTGGCATGGGCTCCCCTCTTCACAGGCCCACCGGTCCGGCCTGGAACTTGCTCCAGTGTGGGCTTCCCACAGGCCGCAGCCTCCTTCAGGTGCCTCCACCTGCTCCAGCATGGGGTCCTCCACGGGCTGCAGGTGGAATCTCTACACCCCCTCATCCTTCCTCCATGGGCTGCAGGGGGACAGCCTGCTTCACCATGGCCTTCACCACAGGCTGCAGGGGGATCTCTGCTCCGGCGCCTGGAGCACCTCCTCCCCCTCCATCTGCACTGACCTTGGTGTCTGCAGAGTTTCTTACATCTTCTCACTCCTCTCTCCGGCTGCAAAAGCTCTCTCTCTAAGTGTTTTTCTACTTCTTAAATATGTTATCACAGAGGCGCTGATTGGCTTGGCCTTGGCCAGCGGCAGGCCCATCTTAGAACCGGCTGGCATTGGCTCTATCAGACACAGGGGGAGCTTCTAGCAGCTTCTCACAGAAGCCACCCCTGTAGCCCCCCCGCTACCAAAACCCTGCCACGCAAACCCAACACAAGTATCAATTAAAGCAAAACCAAGATGGGATTGGGATATGTGTACCTAAGAAAAATAGTCAGCACAGAAAGCCGCCTTTAACAAAAACCATGAAAAATTCTATCCAGCATGTTTGTGAACCAATACGGAGCATCCTTTTTGCCAATGAAGCATCCACAAATGACAAGAGGGTATTTACACAACTTAAAGGGGAAATGGACTGGCCAGAACAGAGGCAGACACTTCCACAATTTCTTCTTTACAAGCAGTTAAATGTTGTCCATATTTTGATTAATAGATGTGGTTTTGCCTGCATTTTACATAAAACCATTGGATAGTGTCATTCCATTGATTAGCAGGGTACAGTTTAGAAAAATTAACTGCTGTTCTTACTGTTTTCATATAAACTCAATGACAAATACGAGATCGAAAACAAAATTTCAAAAATCTTTTCTATTTGAGTTAGAGGTGACCGGGGGCAGTTTTTGAATTGCAATATTCTATCTGAACAATCCACATTATGTCTGTCACGGAAAATGATGTTTTGCTGATTTTGTTTTTGTTACAACTCTTATTCTCTAAACCCTTACTCAGTACATCAACAGAAAACAAATACTCTACTGCAATATATTGGCTGTTACCAACTGCTGCCATCTCTTGATCCTCAGGTTCTTGTCAAAGTTAGCTAACACTTACCAGGATTACAGGTTAAATCTGACTATTTGTTACAGAAGCAAATGAAGCTGCTGTAGTCAAATAACCAAAGTACAGCTACCTATCCAAAATAGCTATAACTGCAATGATGACCTAGATGATCATTGTAGGTCCCCTCCAACTGAAATATTCTATTCTATTCTAAATGAGAATCACTACAGGCACACGTACAGAGAACTGTGAAAGCCCGGTAATACAGCTAACCTGGTTTCTTTCTCCAGCTGAGAGGAAGAACTTCCACAGATCCACATTTTTCAAAGTGCAATAGGTAAGAACCTGTTAATTGCCAATGAAAATAGCTGAGACATATATAAAAAGAAAAGGAACTTGTGCCACACTGCAGACTTTCCCAGGCACAGAGTTTCAAGCTGTCTCTCTAATCATCTTTTAGAAGAGTGCCCAAGTTTTATATTATACATTTCTTTCTTCCAGTTCAGGAAGTATTTTTTGCTTTCAGCTGCTACCTCTGCTGGGAGGAATATAACTGCAAAAATTATTGCTCACTTTTACCATTTAAAAACCCAATACTGCTAGAGGGGGGAAATGACCTAGCCGGTTGTGGAATGCAGATTCCTTCCTCTGACAGAGAGATGCTGTCCCAAGCAGAAGCTGGACTGTCTTCAGAATTTAGTTATTAAGGACATGTGTGTCTGTATCTTTGCTCTGAAAAACAGCGCTATTATCTTCTTTTCTAAGCAATCTAGTTTAGCTCTTTATTTCCCATTTCTGAATCCCAGCATTCAAAGTGGAATCGGGTCTATTGGACAAGCAGATTTAAAATAAACTCCCTAGATGCCGTCAACTGAACCCAGCTCATTAATATTATCAGAAATAATAAGCTATCAGAATAGTTTTAAGAAGCTAAAATAAAACACTTTTAACAGAAGCCTTTTAGCACATATTAATACTGCAAATTAAGAAATTCAGAGCTGACTTAGTAAAAACTAAAAATAGTTGCCTGTGGCATGATGAAAGACTTCAAAAAAACCCAACCAAACCAACCTACACTCCAAAACAAAACCACCCAACTCCAACCCCTCTCCCCCTGCTTCATCAGATCGTCGCCATTCTGCTTTTCTATAGCTTGAAGGTCCCCAAATACTCAAGAGACTGAATGAAGCACATTTTTCTATTAAAAAAAAAGTTTACGGATTAAAATCCTGGATTTGGTAACTACTAATAATCAACAGAACCTGAACAGATTTAACATTTATATTTAAACCAAGTCCTCTAAATGATAAAAAGAGGGGAAAGCAAAAAACATACGTAAATTTGTTTTCTTTTAAAAAGGCTATTAAAATGTAGCTAATTGTGCTTTTCAATACGATACTTTTCATCCTGGGGGCTCAGGGTTGTTTCCTTGATTCATGTTTTCAAAGCTATGATCAAAAGTTTCAATATCAGAAGCACACTGGTGACTAATTTCAAAAACACTGTAATTAAAACACAACTGGCTCGGCTTTAGAGCAAAAGGCTAACAGGACTTACGTATTCCTTTTAAGAATGTGTATAATTGCTCCCTTCCAAAACAACCTAGTTAAATAGGTTTTAAAAAAGCATATGGCTCGGAATTACAACAAACCAAACAATGAGTGAATTAAAGTTGGCAGAATCTTTCCCAAAGTGACCTAGCATGAATGCTAAATGTAGATTTTTGTTTCTTGGGGACTTGTGAAAGAAAAGAAAAAGTTCTTTCTTCACCTTCCTGCAATAGCTTTTTTAGGAGAGACTGGGGAGGAAGACAGATGGCAGAACCTATTTGGAATTTTATCTGCATGAAATGCCTTTCTGGATAAGCAGGGAAAAACTTTCAGGTGATTACATGAATATTCACCAGCGCACACTGAGCACAAGGGCCACTTTTTATGCCAGGTACAGTAATCTTTGAAACACATTCCAGGCAAACTACCAGGCTAAACTTTTGTAGAGAAGCTAATGTTTTGCTAAGATAGATATTAAATGACAGGAAGTAGAATATTCCACTTAAAAAGTCAGCACTATACTCATTGGAAATGCATCTGTTCATAGTAAAATTGCCTGTGTTCCTAGGACTTCCCATGTTAGAATAAAAAGCTAAAATAGCTTCTTAGTAAATCTTGCCCTCAGGATTGAGAAGGAAAAACTGAATGAAGCTTTATCCAGCTCACTCCCTGCAACATGGTGAGATTTAAACATATTTCTCATATCCCACTTCTTTGGGTATCGAAACTCTAAGCCTGTTAATCATTTAATATGGTACTGTTATTTACATCACATGTTGAAAATGTCTCATAAAATAAAAGCTTTTCAAATAAAAATAAAATTTCGTATTACAGGTGTAGGAAACTGATTATATTGGCTACTTGTTCCATCAAAAGACGCTGCAGTACTTTTTTTAAAAGTATTTCTCTAAACGTCATGTGTGTCCCTATGATTGATTGCTCTGCATTTATACAAGCATTTTGTGCTGCCTCTGCTTGCTTTTTATTCCTAGATTTCTGGAAAAAAAAAAAAAAAAGGAAAAAAAAGTCACTGTGAAGTTCAGACTGCATTATAACCACATACACTCAAGGTGTTAGCAGAATACCAAACACTAATAGTCGTGCACCTGACAGGATGATAGCTGCTTCCTGAATACTACAAAGTCAGTAGTTACCACATGCAGTATAAATATTTGATAGTACCATGTTCATAAACTACTTGCATACTTATAGAAACCCAAAAGACAGAAATTAAAGCATAAGGTACTGACACTTGTTGAAAGATGGGGAAAAAGAAAGAAACCCAAAAACTGTATGGAAAGGATACTTTTATACAATTGTCTTTGCATTTTTGCCTCTGGTTGTCTACATGCCGTTTCATTTTCTACAGATATTTATTTATGTTTGAGTAGTTATCTTGCAGGAAACCAATCTTTCTTCAGGATCCTACAAAGGAGACAAAATTCCTGCATATTTCCTATGTGCTTATATGATCATTTATTCTGGGTTATGATTTCATTCTCAAGTCAGGCAAGCACAGAAAATGAGCAGCAAAGAAAGAAGAACATCAGCAGAAGTGGTATGGAAAATTAGAAAGCATAAGAGATGTATATGATGATGGTATAAGAAAACAGAAAACATTAAAGCTAACCAATACCATTTGTTAATTTAAAAATTTCTCTGAATATTAAAAGCAAAATAGTTGGTTATCATGTATTCATATTAGTAATAAAGTCTTCGAATAGATTAAACCAGGATAAGTGGTGAATCTACTTTTACAAAGATGCAAAATATTCCTATTTATTTTAACATGAAAACCACTATGGTACAAAAGAATTCTGTGTCCCTCCACCATACACACTGTAACAAACCCTGTTCCAATTTTTTTCTTTTCTTTCTTTTTTTTTGAAATTCATAGGGGGGAAGAAAACCCCAACTATGAAGTTATCAGCCAAAGATTGCAGCATAATAGTATATTTCTATTCCAGATAAATGCAGGGAGAGTTAGACAGAGAGCTATTGTGATATGGCAGTGTTTTCAATATTAAAGTTTTAGCCATTTAAAAGTTAAATTATGTTTACTATGTTAAACACACCAATTGCTGTCTTTCTGTTCCAAGTTAAATATAATAGTTTTTCTGTCATTGATAAGGGCCTTTTCAGAGAGGAAAAATAGCAAGGTTATTTTCTGTCCAGACAGGCAACAACGTGGAAAAACTACCTAAAGTAACATATTTTGCCTGTTAACTCTTCCAAGTATCTTGTAAGCTGTTCCAAGCAGGAGTCTTAATAAAAGAATAAACCTTTTAAATCAGAAAATATTTTAACTTCTATAATCTAAAAGACAATGTTTAGTTGCAATAATTTTAAAATAAAGTGTTTTCCAGGTCTTGTCTAGTAGAAAATACTATTAAGCACAGACTATCACTACATCTGTTTTAGAATTTCTGAGTAAACTTTGAAGTGGAATTCAAGAGTCCAAAATTTATATACAAATACCTGAAGAAGTATTTGATATTAACAAGGTTTCAACATGGTCTCCCATAGCTTCCCTGTATCCAAGTCGGGATATTACGGTTTCAATGGGTAGACTACGACATGGGTAAAAATTGGCTAGATTGTTTAGTTCAGCAGGTAGTGGTTAACAGTTCATCATCCACCCAGAGACTGGATGCAAGAGGAGTTCCTCCAGAGTCTGTTCTGGGACCTACTCTGTTTCATGTCTTTATCAACGACCTGGACAAGGAAATGGAACGAGCTCTGATGCAGCCTGCGGATGGCAGCGTGCTGCAGGGTGCAATCGATACACTCGAGAGTATGGCTGCCACGCAGGAGGACTGACTGCCGGCCTCCGGGAAGACGAAGGCCGTGGGCAAAAATGAATCTCATGAAATTCAACAAGAACAAAAGCAAAATCCTGTACCTCCTACAGACTAATCCACTGCAGTAGTAAATGCTACAGTCTGACTGGCTGTGCTAAAAAAGACATGGGAGTCATTCTGATCAGAAGATGTCATTAGTTGCCTGTGTGCCTTCTCAGTAACGAAGGCTAGCAGCAGATGGACCTGTACCGATAGGAACTGAGCCAGCAGAACAAGGGAAAGAGATTATTCTCCCTTACTTCACACTTGTTAGATCACACCCAGCATACTGCATTTCATTTTGGACCCAAATACAATACTGATAGATCTGTGCAAATTCAGCAAATTCATCAAGATGGTCAGGAGGCTGGAGCACATGCACCATGCAAGAGGCTTCTGAGGAAATTGGCTTGTTTAGCTTAAGAAGGCTTGGAGTTGGGGAGGAACCTAACAGCACTTTTCAATACCTGAGAGCAGGTTATCAAAAAGACTGAGCCAGGCTCTTTAATGAGGTACACAATGGGAAAACCAAAAGACAACAGACAAAAATTGGAACAGGACATTCCAGATGGATTAGAGGCACAGGAAAGCAGGAATTGCATGAAAAGAAAAGCAAACAAACAAACAGTACATTGTGAGGATAATTAAACACTGGAACAGACTACCCAGAGAAGTTGTGGAATTTTCTTCCTTGGAGGTTTTCCAGACCTGACTGCATAAAGCCTTGAGTAGGATGGTTCTTCTTTCATAGCTGACCCTGCTCTGAGGAACAGGCTGGGCTAGATGTCTTCCTCAAGTCCCTTCCAACCTGAATGATTCTAAGATTCTAAGAAAATGGGATTAATTTTGCGGAAAGCATGCATACAAGACATACCCCTGAAACAGTAAGCTCTCTATGCATTTCTAATGCATATTTGAGTACCAAGAGTTCTTCATACTCAGAATTTAGTTGCCATGGTAACATGTTCTGTCTTGGAGGCTCTCTCCAGCAGTATTCTGATTTCCATAGACTAAAAGCATCTACTACCCTTTTCTCAAAGGCTCATATGTTTACTGTCTCTGATACACATATATTTAACTGCACATTCATGTCTCTGAACTTAAAAGATACATACTTGAATTCCTAACTATTCATTTAGGATCCAAACCCACTGGTCTAATGACTCAGTTTCTGGGGGTACAGCAATTCATGTCATTCTGCAGTGATGGTGTACAGCTAGCCTAAAGAAAATGCTCCAGGAAATCTTTTTCTATTAGGTGAGAGGATGAGATCAAGAGTTTTCAAGCAAGCAAACAGCAGGAAAGCAGGCAATGAATACAGTTCAATCAGTTGTGGAAGAATTTCTGTTCAAAAAAACCTCTTGCTTAAGATGAAATATTAAGACTTTTTCCTTTAATCTCTGTTTATATGTAATTTGATTTCTGTACCAGTCACAGATTTCCTGGTGCTAAATAAAGACACCACTGTCAGCATCTTTAGCTAGCACTGCACAGTACAGGACATCTTCTGGACCCTCGTTTGCCAAAGCTGTAGCTGCCACATAGCGAAACCTCACTTCCCCACTCAAAGGGGCATCTTTCCCTTGGCTGCCCATGATCTGCAACACACGTGGCTGCAACTCAAAACACTTGTTCTAGGCAGAACACAAAAAGGAAAAGATGACATAGTGCTAGCATTTCTGTCTCTAGGCAATGCAGGTAGTCTCCTCTGTCAGAAGATACCCTAGATGATGATGTTTATTATTGCTGTTTTTTTAGGCAAGCTGTACATCTTGTTTGTACTATACACACAGGAAAGCTGACAAAGAAAGATGAGATTCTGTATCTGTACAATGCCACACCACAGAAATGCCTATTAGTTTTTAAATTATATAATGTTTGTGGTTTGGGTTTTTTTTAATTGGCTCTACACACTTGCTGATTATACAATTATCATTTCTTGGCAACCAAAAGTCTAGTTCACCTCACACACTATTTAATAATGAGACTTAGTAAAAATCTTCTTCTGCTCAAGAATAACTACTAGCATAGTATTTAATATGGGGAAGTCAATTTTTTGCACTGACTTGAAAAGAAGGTATGACTCACCAACTGAAAGATAGCAGAAAATGGTAAGAAAGGAAGACAGAGACTATAAACTGAGAAACTATTCATTTTAGTTAATATATTCTTCTCTTACACTTTCATGTGGCCAAAGCTTCTGCTGCTACTTGAATTTAAGTTTAAAGTGGCATGAAAATTATGTAATTACATTTTCAATTACCTCTTTTAAGAAATCTGAGTACTGCGTCTTTCTGGTTTTCTACTTGAGATGCAATGCTTAATTGAACATTAAAAACACCAAACTCAAAAGCATAAAACACGGAGGGTGGAAAGCTGCCAACTATACTTATTCAACTTGTCTCACACAGTGAGAACAATGCCGGACTTGCATTGTGCTACAGCACAGACAAAACAGTACTTGTGTTAGGTTAGAGATTTGCCTGGAGGTCTGATTTTAAACTTTATCTTCAAAGTTTTATAACCATCACAACAATGCCACAAGCCAAAACCAAAACCCAGAAACCAGAAATCGGCAGTTATAAAAGAGCTTTCAAGCCTCACTTCCTCATCAGTTTGAAGAGGCAACTCTAACAGGCGGACGGCACTGAGCCAGTTGCTAGCAATACGTACCAACATACGTGGTCTCTGTTGCGAGCCAGCACCTCACCCGGGGTTTCAACCTTTGCTGACTGGTACTCTAACTTCAGAAACCTTTCCCTTTTTTTACATCATCACAGAGAATACAAATTCAGTTCCCAACAACATACTCTAAATTTACAAAGAATGGGAAGCCATTAAGACAAGGTTTTGTACGTCAGAGAATCTGAAGTTGGCAAAATACGTTTGTCTTTGCCCGTAAACAATCCTGCTCTCCAATTGATTTCCAAAGTTTCTACATTAGCCAAAAGTTTGCTGTTCATATGTATACAGACAACCACTGTAAAAATAGCCCAATGAACTTCAATCCAGATCTAAACACATTCATTAATCCACATTGTAAAGCAATATTCAGGTTACTGTACCCTTATTATACATTCCATGTTCAAGTAAGAACTGGTACTAATTGTATAGTGAAAAGGAGACCTGGTTGACTCTAGATGGTGGCTTTCTTCAATAAACATTTCTGTTTTCACAATGAGGTGGATAAGAGGAACTGCACCTACTTTGACCACAAGCGAGGCTGCAATTAAATTTCTATTTTAATATAAGTATATACCTTTAATCTTACAATTTGACTATTACTATTATTCTGCCTCTGAATTGTAATATTTTCTGGAATTGCACTGCTGTATCTTGACACATAATTCACATATTTAATTTTTAACATGCCATTATACTTAAGAAGCCAAATGACAATTACTAAACTAGTCCCCTAATTACCATTGTTTCCAAATGTCATATATTCTAAAGAAAATAATGGTGCTCAGCAAAAGTTTCACTGTTGCCCTTAAGTTCGAGAAAAATAAACCCTCTTACCGTATTGATCCAATCATGTAGGGCTGTGCTAGCTGTACCACAATAGCTCCGCTCCCAAGCTGATGGCACGTGTAACCAGAATCCCAATCGTAGTTTTTTGTGTCTCCATTCAATAAGGCATTGCGACTGCGACTTACACCCTCAATCACACTGGCACAGTCTGCAATTGTTGCAACGTTTTCAGTGGGAACTGCGAATTAAAACACAAAGACGACAGATGTACAGTCAGAAAACACTTCGGATACTAATGGTCTTTACGTCTGGTAAAGAATTGGGAAAAAGAAGAAAAAAAAAAGATGAAAGTATGATCAACATAAGGAAATTTAACTCTTATTTAACATGAACTATGAAGCACAACCAAGTGGTACACGTGATTTTTATAGCATTGATCCCTGAATAGGTTGGTAAATTAACAGATGGATTTCTCTTTTGGTGATATGAAAGCACTCTTAATACAATTGGGGAAAAAATTCTTGCCCAGCAAAACTTTTGAAATTTTCAAATAATTTCTTCCTGTTTTCGTGATGAAACCTCCCCCACTCTCTCCCCCCCCCCAAAAAAAAAAAAAAAAAAAGAAAAAGAAAAAAAGAAGAGAGAAAGAGAAAGAAAGAAAGAAGTGGGAGATAGTTCAAAGCACTGGTCTGGACTGTGGGAAGTCAGGACTCAGTCTTTGAAACCAGGGCTTTAAGTATCACGGCTCAGGAGATTATAATCAACATGTACCTGTTGGTACTTCTGACAGTCTTTCTGACTATGATCAGAAATTGCACCCCAGAATTAAGAAAATGCTTTTTAACACTTACAAAATCCTTCAATACAAGTATTGGACTATAAGAGGGAAGGAGAGACCAATAGGTCTGCCACACAAATGGAACAGATAGTGCAGAAGTTTCTCATTCAGTCAAGAGTCAGGAAAAAGGTATGATTGAATGCCACAAAAAAAGAAATTATAATATCCCAACAGCAAAAGAAACTACTTAGAACCCATTCTCTTGAAAAAAGGAAGGCCAAAACACAGGATAATGACTTTTCTCCAGGAGACAGTGAGGGAATTATACAGCTCTCCGCCCCACCCCCCCATTAATTTCGCCAGAGATCTTTTCTGGATGATTCTTTTTTGTATCCTATATGCAGCCATAAAAAAATGCCAGCATGCAGTAGACTGTTATGCCAAAGAAAGTCAAAGGTATTACTGCAGACCAGCAAATTTGCCTTCTTTCATTCACGTTATCTGCAGTTATTTGAATATTACAGGGAAAACGAGCAAGTTAGTGAACTCAAAGAATTATCAAACTAGTAAAACCGTTCCTGGGAAAACCAGGATAAAAGGAAGAGAGTTTCAGTTCAAAAAATGTAAGATCACAATTCCAACTGCACAGGCCAGTGCTAACTGCTACCTTGTGCTGCAACATCTATAATGAACTCTTTCTTTCATGTCAACAACCCCTCTTAAAATCAGTGTATATATTCCACACTGTGGTTCATGTGTTAGCAGCATCCAACTTCAGCTCTTCCTTCTCCTGGTACATACAAAATGAATGCTCTAACTTGGAGACTGCTGTTATAAACTGAATTAGATAAAGGATAATGTAACCCTTTACTAGTCGTTTTTAGAAGAAGGGGAACATTACATACTCAGCAATAAAAAAAGTGTAGTATTGGGAGTTCTTCTTTAGCGAAGGACATCATAACTTTAGTGTTGGTTTCTAGAAAAGCTTCCAAGGAGAGGAATGCTCTCCTTGTACTGACTTAGTCCTGCTTAATCTGATTTAAATCCAATGCCAAGTAGTCTTCCCCTTCCTTTCAAATCAAACAGAATTCATACTACAGTTAGAGCTTGACATAATTTCAACAATTTCATCAAAGATCAAGACAACAGCAGCTCCTCTGGGAGGATGCTGTAAGAAGGAGGTGTATTTTCTTGTGCAGAGAGTACTTTTCCAGCACTGTTTCATCAACATATATTTGTGGAATTACCTATTATTTTCCTTTGTTAACATTTAATCAAGTATGGTACTTTCTTTTTGTATGTAATTCAGAAAGAATCCCAAGGTTTTTGAACGTCACCTTCCAGCAAGACGACAGACGAACATAAAAAAAAGTTATTTAAGATGCCCTAGTCATCATAAAAAAGTCCAGCACTTTCCTAAAAAGCACAAGTTTTTAGCTAACCTCCTCAACTTTTCAAATATATACGTCTCTCACTATTCTCTCAATCAAAAAAAATAGTATTGACAAGGCTGAAAAATGATGCTCTCTGAACATGTAAAAATCAAGGTTGCCTGTTGAGTCTTCAGGGTTTTTTGGGAAAATGTTAAAAGCATTGATTATTTTATCTAAATGTTGAAAAACTATTTTAGCACAGGCTGTATTAAAAAAAGCTAAGATGATGTGTGTCAACTCTGATAAAAAACAGCCAATCTTTGCGGCAGTGCCATTTAAAAGACAGAGGAAGAAATAAGTTACCAAAAATTACCTGAATGACAAATCAATTCAACAAAATTTCCAAATTCACAATACCTCATACCAAACATCTTTGAAAATTAGAAAGACAACAACAAACAAGCACGGCACACAGAAATTTAGAAATACAAAAGAAGTACAACCAACGTTATTTCAATTTTCACAAGAAACCAAATGATGTATAGCACAGATACAAATGTACCAAATTGAGCCCATGGCACACTGATAACCAGATTACATACTTTTAGTAGTTGTCTGTAAAATATACATTTAAAATACTACAACATCTGAAAATGGCTGAAATATAGCTATGTGAAATTTCAGAGCTAATTGTAAGAGTCTCCAGCACTCACAAAAGTGCTAATTTTCCATGAAGAGCTAGGATTCTGTGGTTTAAGTGTGCTAGTGGTGTCACGAGCACGATCTTAAGAAAACCACCAACCAACCAAAACATCATAAAACACAAGGGAGAAAAAAGTGCAAGCTCATTGCCAAGTAGCAATCCAAGGCAGTGGAAACGCAATGGCTTCTGAAAAATCTACTCCACTATCATCTCTGTTTGCTCATAAAAAATTACTAAACCCACCATGTTATTATGCTAGAAACCTCTTGATTCCCTATTACAGAAAAGAGACATTCAGAAATTCCCAGATCCTTATGGGGAGCAGGTGGTAGGCATTAGAAGTACTTCACTGGGAACAATCTGAATAAAGCAAAGACTAACAATGCAAACTAACAGTGCTGGCATCAAAATAAAGTTTGTTTTGGCTTCCTGCTCTTGCCTGGCAGTAGGGGAACATCTTTGAGTATCCATTTTATACAGGCATTAAAGCATCTTCTATATATTGCTGCTTTTTGTAGAAAGAGGAAGCTACTGAAATCTAGGTTAAAAAACAAAACCAAAACCAAAACCAACCCACAAAAAACCCAACAAGTAAAAGATGAAGTGTCAAAACCAATGTTAATGTTAAGGCTCCACGGCATATTCTGGATACCCTCTGAGCTATGTAAGGCATTAATTGAACACAGTACAGCTCAGTTCATCCAATCTTTTACCTGCATGCCCTCTGAGCATCACCCTGCTCCTTCTCACATTTACATTTCGGCACTAATCCGTGACTTCCTAAGAAGGTGTTACCCTGATTAGTCAAACTCCTTAACAACCACACAGAAACTGTCTTAGTGTTTTTTTAATATAATTCTGTGGTCTTCCCTACAACAGTTAATTAGAAAGTAATTCTAACTAATTGCATTGTGCAGAAGGTGCCATACTGTTCCTTCTCTCTAGGGGGGGTCTGCCACTCCCTATTTTGAATGTTCATTATCATCTTTTATATCCGCTTGATAAATTTATTAAAAATACCATCTGGTAGGGACTCTGCTCTGTGCTGTATCTTCAAGTCTTCTGCTCCTCTTCCTTTTTCCCGTTAGAATTTCTGCTTCAATTGAGGTCACTTGTTTACAAAAACATACTGCCAAAACCAAGTCTTGTTTCTTTTTTTTTCTTTTTAATCCACCAGCTATTCAGCTTTTCCAATAACCAATGTTGTAACAGAAAACAAAAGCAGGGATTACAAATACGGAAATTCTTTTTTTCCACTGTTCATACAGCACTTTTGCTCTGACAAATCTGATTTGCTTTTATGCAACAGAAAAGATAGGCGTTAGCAAAGAAAAGGAGATGATTGAGGTTACAGGACAGCAGCATCAAAACATTTATTAAAACTTATTTTCTTGTCTCCTGGTCTTACGCTGCAGAATGCAGCAATGAACAGCTTGGCAGTGTATTTAATTCTAGTAATAGTATTTTTATAAAGGATTGTCATTTTCAAGGCATGGCCTAAGGGCCACCTATGCTGGCTGTATATAAAGATAAGATAGATATGTTATTCAACTGCCTTTAGAGATTCCCCAGGAGAAAAATGTACCAGGACTGTGTGGTAGACCTCAGTCCTATTTATCACTCCTGAAGGTTTTTGGTGGTTTTGGGTTTTTATTTTCTTAATTTTTAGCAGACTTTATTTTCCACAAGAATTTTTTTTCCCCCTGAAGTACTCAGAAAAAATTTATGCAGCCATTAACTGGCTTCCATATCTGAGTGTAAAATGCTTCCTTTCATCTCCCAGACTGGACAGGTCAGATTTTGCTTTCTGTCCATCCACTGTAACTTTGCTGCAATCAGTTGGCTAACATGGGGGGGGAAAAAAAGACAGAAAATCCTCAAACAACTCTCTGCAACACAGGAAGGAACAGAACAGAGTGGGGTTTTGCCCCAGCTCACAAAAAAAGCCATTAATGAACCTTAATTCAAATTACTCAGACAGACAGACAGTAGATCTACTGAGTAGTCTTATTTTATAGGAAGGGAGTAATTTAAAGCATTATGGACTGCTTGAATATATTTATACTGCATTCTGGGCAAACAGTCAGTCAAAGGTTCTCAGCTAAAGTGTCATCACAACTGTTCATTTTACTGAATTCTCTTAAGACACAAAACTATCACTTTGTGAAGAAACTATAAACAAGAAATTATATTAGAGCAAATACATTTTTGTGTTAGTTAATACAAAGAAGAGGTTTTTTTCTCTCATGCTGACAGCTGTTAAATGCTCAGCTTTCATTTGCTCCATTTTTAATGGTAAAATTGCATTCCTTTTCTACCTGGCCATCTACTGAGCTGACAAAAGTTTCCTCACTAGAAAGTGATGGTTACAAAAAAGAAAGCTGAGAGCAAAGAGAAAAAGGAAAATAGAATCAGGGATGTCACTATTATTCCAGTGTTCAATTTTATTGTATTAAATAATTAAAGGGATGTTGTGCATTTTGCTTTCATTATTTTCCACACACCAGAACATTTGTTAAGTCTAATCTTTATTCAGTATATGAATTAGTACTTGTTTATTTGCCACATGGTAGAAAATATTGTCTACAGACTTTACTGCTAATTAAAAGTACAGTCACCAAGTCCCGTCTCCCCTTCCACATATTCTTTCTTATTTTCTTGAGCTGAAACTTGCTGATGACATTGCTACATTTCATTTGAATCTTCAATCAAGAACTCAAGAAATATCAACTTCAAACAAGTATCAACAGCATTTCTGCTTGTTCCAGTGAAAAGCTTTCTGCAAGACCTATTTAGCTGGAAAAGAAAACCACACTAATATTTGTCAATGTCCAATTGTCACTTTGGATTAGAATAACTTCAGAGAAGGTCGATTTGTCAGTTGGTATCTGCTAGAGCTCATGATTTCTGATCCAGTAACTGAGAACAAAAGCATTCAAGTCATTGGAATGGGCCATACTTTTAATTGCCAACCAATTGGCTGGCTACAGGGCTCTTTCATTAAACATTCTGCCTGAAGAAGGCTTTCAGAAATAGCAATTGTTTCAAAGGAGCCCTAGGAAGTATGCATCCTTCATTGCAGCACTGCAAATAGGAAGAAAAAGGAGGAGGAAAAAAAAAAGTAACTAGAATCATCTGAACAGATCTCTGTTGAAGAATGGGTAGCAGTAACCAAACCAACCATATGGCTGTCCTTTCCTGTATAAAAAGAAAAAAACCTGCAGTGTTTAGATTGTCTTCAAATTTTCATATTTTCCTAAGGCTATGCTTGCAGCAGAGCTGACTTACATTGCTGGGTAAACCTGCATGGTTTTGAAAGAAGGCTAACCTTTAAAAAAAGAGAAGAAACAAAATATGATAGCTTTGTGTGGGAGTCAACATTAAACTAGATGCAAAAATAGCATCTCACTGCTTCCTTGGGGAGAGGTAGAGCAATCTTTTACAGAGCCGAACCACACACTAGGAAACCGATATGACTGGTTTCTCTCTGTTATACATTTAATTTTATTTTTTTTTAAATAACTTCCAGTGAATAAAATACAAGTGAGTGATTACTTAATAATTTAATTTTTTCCCTTTTAAAAGGGAAATGTTCTGCTAAGGCACTGAACAGCACCAAGTGAAGGTTCACATGAGGGCTGAACAGCATTCCCCAGAGGGTGACCAAGGACATTCCAGTGTTTTATATCCATCTTCTGCTCTTCAGTCATTATTCACTGTTCTCTCTTTCGTGCGTAATGTACAAGTTACAAGATAGTCTGATAGACTGAGACAGACCACAGATAAACACAATTTCATATAAAAGCCTTCCACATCGCACTCCCTACGACCTTAACCAGGCTAAAAATAGGACGGTAAGCTGGTCAAACCCCACATGCCTGCATAGTCCTTGACTGATTGAAGGACTAAGCGAGGTTATCAATTTTTTCCCTTTGAGGCAGCAAAAAGGATTTATTTCCTGTATTTAGATGGGGGGGGGGGGGGGGCGGGAACAAACCAAAAAAGGCATTGCATAGAAGCAGCCCCTTACCCACTGTTGTAGTTTCTTGCCACTGGGCACATTAGAAGCTTTTACAAAACATGACATCACACCGGGTACCACTTCTGCCTCCAAAGGAGTACATCTCTTGCTTGTGAAAATTTTCATTTGTTTTGAATTCTAGATTAAATATTAATGACTAAAGACCACTCAAAATTTCAGAAGCGGAAGTTCATGAAAAGCAAACACTATGCTTTTGAGATTTAAAAAATATTTACATCTCTCTCAAATTAAACAGTTAAGTCAATCTTGTGATTCTAATATGTAGAACTATTAACTTATACATTTAGAGATAATACTATGCCAAAAGGAAAATTACATCTCAACCCTAACATCTGCGTTAGGGAATAATTTCATATCATTGAATTAATTTCTGTCACTTACCTCGTTTCACAAGACAACAAAGTGTAAACCAACACTAAAACACCAGACAGTGCTAGAAAGAGCATTTCCTGCTACTTTTACTTCAAAACAGCTACTCAACTCCCAACGGGTCATGTCAGTACCACATCCAGTATTGTATAAAGTAACTGTATAAATCATCTTCCATATTAACTTTTAAATGTAATATGTCAAGATAATAATTTGTCATGAAAACCTTGCACGCAAAAGCACAGCAACATAAAATTGCTGTTATCATGAAACGGCGCTTCATTTTTATTCTTTGTTTACCAGCCTTCTAACCTTCACTTTACAGTGACAGTGATTACATAGATACTAAGTATCAGTAGTAATACATCTGATAAAATACCCTCTTTGTATATACAGCTTTCTGATCAAATTGAATAGGTTTCACAAAAATTAAATAAATAATTACTCTTAAATCTCGATATAAGATCTCTAAACAAATACCTCAGTGGCCTTATTTCTTTGGAGTAAGGTTTCAAATGACAAACTCTGCATATAATCTTCAGTGTTGTTTTGGTAGAAGTAAGGGGCACAAAGTCTTTCTGAAAGGACCATATGGCCTCCAAGGGCTGACCAACATTTCATTGTCTTAATAAAACGAGTTATAGAAACAGCAGCCATTTCTGTTCTAACCTAATACCATACTGCATAAACAATGAACCCAACAGTATTACCTAATACTGCTTTTCAAGGCTTGAGGATGAAAGCTTCTATACTCAATCAAGCTTAAAAGCAACCTACTCTGATTACTGCACTTTCATATAGTTTGTGGAGCTTCCCTAACTGCTTTCAGTTCACTTTACCCTATCCAGTCACTGCAGAAATAGAAACAAACATTACAAATCCTCATTAGAGCAATAAAATAAATCTGTGCCAACTACCCCGCTGGTAGTCATATAGACTTTTTAGAGAAGTGGAACTGGGACAGTCTGCTTGATCGAGGGAGCCCGATAACATTCTACCTTACAGTAACCGTCACAGGTATGTAAAACAAAGCACTAAATGGATATAAGGTCACTTTACTGGATCAAAACTGTTGAGAGTATTTTTGAATAGGTAATGTCCATGACCATAAGTTCTGGTGGAACAGCCTTTGTACCCCTGCACCATTTTACAATGGGACTGCCCTCAACTACTCCCAAAATCTTTCTACTTGTCCCTTTGTTACCTTAAATTCTGTAAGGTCATGTATCCAACTGTTGCTGCCTCATTTACAATCGGAAGTTGGTCCACATCCCCCTTTCAAATAACTACTCGCTGAATTCCTACTCTTTTAATTTTCTATTAATTGTATTGACTACCATCCCTTCAATATAAAAAGCTCTACAGGCCTCTCTCTGCTTAATGTAGATCACTTCCAATAACTTACACATACAACAGCTTGATTTACCCATGCTGAATGACAGCATAGTTCCACTCATCACCATGAACAACAAGGGATACCTACTATTATGATTTACCTGTAAGATTCTGTAACTACAGATAAATTTTAATCAAGTCATATAAAGTCTCCATCCCCTAGACTATCTTTGAAACTCATGAAATGCTGAAACAGTTCAAATAGTTTGTCTCACCAAAATGCTCACCAAACTACAAAATATTGCAGAGTATCTGAAAGACAAGTCAATTATGGTACAAGTACACTTCCACGAACATGCATGGATTCACTACCTTGCCTACTATTACAACCAAACAATCTTTGAGTTAATACACACACACACAAAAAAAGCAAATATGTTGAGTCCTAATCAAATTTATATAGATATATGCATCACTTATTTGCACACAGTAACTCTGACTTTGTATGAAGTTTATAGACGTTCATAGCTGACAGTGCTAAATATGAAATGAACTCAAAGGTTTTATCAAACTTGAACTACTTTGTTGCTCCTCTAACTAGCTTACTGAAGGTAGATGTTTTCTTTAAACATAGCTCTTCCTTACTGCTTATTCTATTTTCTTGTCAATGGCAACTGCAATACTACTTGCAAACTGCCTACAAAGGGAAAACTCTCTATTTGCATTATGGGACAGCTTGTACACTTTGGGGCTAAAGAACATAAAAATTGGTAAAGTGTAATTTGTCAGGCTACTTATTCTATGCTTCTAAAAAGACATCATGAAGTTACACAGCAAACCTCATGAGATCGAGTGTAACCATGCGATGCCTTTGTATAATGCATGGGGAACAGAGCTGAAGGATTATTACAGTTTTCTCACAAAAAAAAACCCCAAATTTTTTTGGTACATACTTAAAATTTAAATATGTGTTTAAAACCAGCATGAACTCTGGGAATTTTGCTGATATTCTCAATCTCATGACAGAAGTAACAAACTGTGCGAAATCCCACCTAGATAAATACTAAAAGTTGCACAAAACTCTTCCCAATGAATTTCAGGATCTCACTTGCATGAGTTTATATGGAAGAAAGCACAGAAATCACCCTGTTTGGACTATTAAAAAAAATCAGTATTGAATCTTACTTTGACATAGTTTATCATTCAGTATTGTTCGTCTGTTGGGGACTTCTACCTTAAGTAATGCAGTACTATGTAGAGGTACTTAAATCAGTAAATATATATTTGGAGCTGCAGAGGTAAGAGAGCTCCATCAATGTGGCGTTCTGAGAATAAGGCTAGCCAATATAATGTCCTGCCATGGCTAAGCATGCCTATGACTCTTTGGGGGAAAATCAGCACATGAAAGTTTACTTTCAGCAGCTGAAACTAGGCTGTGTAAGAGGCCCTAAATGCCCAAATCCATCTTCACTGCAATAAATAGCTCTGGTTACTCCATCCTTGTTACAGAATTCAGGCTAACCTAATGGGACGCAAAAGCAACCGTACTATGACATGCAAAGAAGAATCAGATTAGCAGCACAGAGTGATGCAATTACCAGTGGTTTTGGCAGCAGTGGTTGATTTAATTTTTATTTTAGCATTCCAGCATCATCACTAATTAATCCACAGAACTGGAATTTCAAAGAAGTCGCAAGGACTAGCCAACTCATTCTAAGCTTACAGCATCATTTAACTCAAGTTAGAGATTTCTGTGTGGAAACAGGAGTGACAGTGCAGCGATGGCCAGTCTTACAAGGCAAGCATTTGCAACAGTAAATGCATTCGCAAATGTAAAAGGAAAACAGTTTTATCTCTTACCTATCAGACCTTTCTCAAGAGTAAAGGTTTTGTTGGTGAACATGCATTCAAATGCCACAATATGGAAAACTTTGTTCACTGTGTTGTGGGTCCCAACAATTCGAATATACCTATAAGGGGGGGAAAAAAAAGGTAAGCAGCGTGAGTTAAGCATGACAAAATTCTATGGACTAAAAGATAAATGATTCAGTTGGACTACATTGTGCAGACACGTAAGAACTGAGTAACTGTTAAAAAAATAAAATTAAAATAAGAAAAGGAGTAAAAAAGAGTATAATTTTCACATCCAACTTGCATCTAGTCAGGATGCTGGCTCCAGTACAATTTAAGAAAAAAAAAATTATTTAAAGAGCTGAGAAACCTATCAAAAAGTCTTTCTGGACTAATTTGCCAAGAAAAGCAAAATGAAGGACGTTCTGTTTCAGAAATGGTCTGTTAGTGCAAATGTGTGCTCAGGGAGACTTTAAATAACAATAACAAAAAGAATCCCTTTACCAACTACTTATCACCACAATGAAAGATTTCACACAGCCAGGACAAACCCTACAAATCAGTGAGGCTTCTCTGCAGAAGCCAAAAATTAATTCCATTTTAATATGACTGTTTCTAATTCTAACACTGTATGTACAGGCTATCAATGTCATTGGCAGTGTATCTTTTATTAATGACAGAAAAAAAAAATAATCCAGACCAGTCAAGTGATATGAAACAAAGCTAGCTCTGGGTTTCATTCCTGGTTGTATAACGTATACTTCCACACTGTAACTGAAAATCAAATTGAGCTGCTCTTGAATACTGTGACCTATTCACCTTCTGTATTACCCTGGAGGCTTCACCTTCCATAAACAGCCATTAACCTTGATTCAGTCTGATTCCCGAATTTTCTGAAGAGATCCAACAGTTCTTACTATAAATTTTGAAAATTCCTACATGAAATGTTGTACACCGTCTCAATAAATGCTGAACGAGCAACACAGAAAATTACCTAAAACACATACCATTACCCCACAAAATGGGTTATCCACACTGCAGAAAGCTGTGTATGAAATGAACTCATTTCAATTAAGAAGGATCAGAACGTATAATTTGTAAGCAATATCCTTGGTCTGCAGTATAAAACAACCCTTCACTTACGTAGTATAATCATAGTTCCAACACAATGGCCATTCACCAACAGCATCATTTTGGCTTGTGTTCTTCATCATACCAAGTTGAAAAGATATACAGTTTTCAGTCCTGAGATTTTTTTTTAAACAATAAAAACCCTTATACCTATTTACCATACAAATGTTCAATCTCCTCCTACACTTCAAGACTTCAGTACCTTATGAAAGAGCTTTTATAAGCCTCAATGACTGTTATTACTGATATCCCTTTGTCTTTACCATACATAAAAAGAATCTTCTAAAAAAAAATTCTTAAAAATCCACCTATTACATGCAAATGACTGCAAGAGACAACTAAGTTACCTGAATATTATGACATCACTAAAACTGCCAAAGTTGTTGACCTCTGCTCCTTTAGCTTATATACAGTTTCTTTCAAAAAACCAACTATTATACATTTTGATTAAAATTACAAAACATGTACAATATGCTCAAAATTTCACTTTAAAAAAGTGATATGCTATTTCACTTTAAAAAAAAAGAATGACATGCTATTCCCTAATTAACGTTAACTCACAGATCAATTGATTATCACAGTAGCAAATTTCCTGCAATTCATTCTATGTAGAAAAACTTGCATAACTGGAGAAAATATTTATTTTTCATAAAGAAGGTGAACCTGATTTTAAGAATAAAGCAGAACTTAGCCCTCACTATGTAACTGTGACAAGTGCCTGCAAAGAGCATCGCAGGAATCTTGGTTGACAGTCAGGGAAGCAGCAGTTCTTTCCCCAGCCTCACCCGTGTGCAGCGGTCAGTTGCTTGCAAGGTGATACATAGAATGCCGTATTTTGAGATTCACATTATGAAGGCAAAACTGTATCAGCCTCAGTTTTTCTTAACGCACTGAGGATAATTTGCAGTGTTTTTGCAAGTGACACACAGTCAGATACAGCCCTAGCAAAAGCACGTGAGATGCACAGGAGCAAGACCCCAAGGTTTCTACTCACAAAGCTGACCTTCTGCAAAACTGACACTGAAGATCCACTGAAAAGATGATAATCAAATTACTCAGGAGACTGATGGTTTGCTGTTCAGAGAAAGTTAACCTGACATTTGAAAGAATCTTTCAGTTTTAGGAGGCCTATTAGACATCTTCAGCTAAGGGTACCCCTCCACCTTGAAGTTACAGGGACAGACATTTGGTCCAGTCTTTTCAGATTATTTTCTGTCAAGTCACGAGCACAGTATGAACCCTAAATACACAGGCAATGACCAGGATCCAACAACAGTAATTGTTCTATCCAGCATCAGAAATGCAGAATTCGACTAAACACGGGAACAATCTTGGAAGATGTATAAGTGCAGGCAGAGGCTGGCTCACCATAGAGACTCCCTCGTCTCTCTCAGGCTAAAAAGGTATTGATTGAGTTGCGCTGCTTGGACAAAACACTCTCCAGGCTAACCAACATGGCATTACTAATGGAGGTGCTTTCACATACTGCAGTTACGCTTCTGTGCTTTAAAGAGTTTAGAGAACAAACAGTAACAATATTAATAGGAACACAAGAAACTGCTTCATAATTAGCTTAAGAACTAATTTATTTAGATTTTTTGTGTTATGCAACTGTAACACTAGAGCAAATTTCTTGACTGTTTTTGGCTTTTTTTTTTTCCTTTTTTTTTTTAATATATCAAGAGACTGAAAGACACACAGACTTGAATAGTTTGCTGTAGGAAAAGCATCCTTATCATACTGCACATGCAGGTTAAATAAAGTATCACTCACTGGTTAGCAAAGTTCTCTGCCAACAAGTAGAAAGGAACAAAGCTTATTCCTCATGCTAAATAGCCTATCAGTTATTTGGAACAATAGATGACAATGTTTCACATTGCTGGGAAGCTGAAATTCTGTGGTAATGTAAAACAAAATCTCATGTATTAAAATAATCATGTATACATTAATCTTCTAAGGTATATTAGTTCTATAATATTATTGTAATATTATTGCAAGGTAGAACATAACGACATGACAAACCCCATCCTTTCTCCCCAATACAATACATATATTTTAATCTTTCCTTATCTCTCTCAAGGTGAATGATCAGAATGATTACCTGTCTGAATCTTGCATTCTTCTACTTGGTGGAAATTAAAATAATGCAATCTTCAAAATTACTTTAAATGCCCTAACTTCTAAAATCACATTCTCAGATTTTGCATAAAAATTGTAGCTTATTATTCCACTTGACGCAAGATACTAAAGCTGCCATAGCTTGAGACTGCAACCTTCCTTCAAATAAGGTAGAATTTATTAGAAATGCCCAATACCACTAGGTAAGCAAGCTGTATCTGAATTTCAAATATCACCAATGAAGAGTAATATTGAAGGCAGACAACCTGTTTCAGAAGAGTCAAATGAAGACATTGTAAATACTGTAGTAGTACATCTTAATGAGAAGAACACTAAACAACAGGCTGAAAACCAAGAGTTGGCTCAGAAATACGATAGTGAGGAAAAACTGCAATGCGGACAACTTCAATAGGAGCAACAGAGTTTTAATTCAAAGCATACAGTTTTCAGAAATTTAAAATGCCTATTATAGCTCATGGCATGCTTGAAAATTTGTAAATTTTCCTAAGCAGTTTTCTGCCAGATGGAAATGCACCAAGTCATGATTAAAAATAAAAGTATCCTTCAGGCAATCAGACTATGTGTACCATCTCATCATTTTCCTGGAGCAGTTTATTAGCTGGAATATAAAACTACAGGTAACAAAATTAATATGAACAATTATTCAGCACACGCAACTTTGAGAAATGCTTAAAATGCATGGACTGTGTTTTATGTGATCACTCACTAAGTTTTCAAAAATTACTGCACTGGTTTGGGCTGGGACAGAGTTAATTTTCTTCACAGTAGCTGGTGCAGGGCTGTGTTTTGGATTTGTGCTGGAAACAGTGCTGATAACACAGGGATGTTTTCGTTACTGCTGAGCAGCGCTCACACAGAGCCAAGGGCTTTGCTGCCTCTCACCCCACCCCACCAGCGGGATGGCTGGGGGTGCACAAGGAGTTGGGAGGGGACACAGCTGGGACAGCTGACCCCAGCTGACCGAAAGGATATCCCATACCATATGGCATCTTGCTCAGCATATAAACTAGAGGGAAGGAGGAGGAAGGGAGGGATGTTTGGAGTGATGGCATTTGTCTTCCCAAGTAACCGTTATGTGTGATGCCCTGCTTTCCTGGGGATGGCTGAACACCTGCCTGCCCATGGGAAGTGGTGAATGAATTCCTGGTTTTGCTTTGCTTGCATGTGTGGCTTTTGCTTTACCTATTAAACTGTCTTTATCTCAACCCACGAGTTTTCTCATTTTTATCCTTCCGATTCTCTCCCCCATCCCACTGGGCTGAGCTGCCTACCGGGGCTAGCCCACACCACCATGGGGCTTTTGGCTCTGAGTGGCAGTGCAGCAACAGGTGAGGCTCTCCGACTTTGCTAACAGGCCTAAGGTACAGACAACTGAAAATTAAGCACCATAAATCTAACAGCCTTCTGGTTCCCACAAGCAAATCTGCATCAAGTGGCAAGAGTATCGTATCTGGAGATAATTAGGTCACATTGACAGAGATGAGATGAGTGAGCAGGCTCTGTGTACAAATGCCTACAGCAAGCTAGGAAGAAAGTGCTCAGGCCTTCTCTCCATCAAGCACAGGGAGATTCTTCTGTGACCTTGAACTCCTAAGCTGGGACCCTTTTCTGAGGAACTGCTGTGAACACTGGTGCTGATAGTGCCTCTTTCTATAATGGTCTGTTCTTTAAGGCATATCCACAGAAAAAGACTGAAGTTCAACTCCTTTTTGTAATAGGACTCCAAACCTAAGGGGAGGTCCCCACTCATAGTCCATCAGGCTGTGCTGTGACACCGTGTTCTCTGCCGCTGTGCTACACACAGCAGACAAGGTATTCACATCCTATACATAGAATCATAGAATGGTTTGGATTGGAAGGGACCTTAAAGATCATCTAGTTCCAACCCCCCTGCTGCGGGCAGGGACACCCTCCACTAGACCACATTGCCCAAAGCCCCATCCAACCTGGTCTTAAACACTTCCAGGGATGGGGCCTCCACAACCTCTCTGGGCAACCTGTTCCAGTGCCTCACCACTCTCACAGTAAAGAATTTCTTTCTAACATCTCCTCTAAATTGACCCTCCTTCAGCTTAAACCCATTACCCCTTGTCCTGTCACTACACTCCCTGATAAACAGTCCCTCACCATCTTTCCTGTAGCCACTTTAGGTACTGGAAAGCCGCAATTAGATCTCCCTGGAGCCTTCTCTTCTCCAGGCTGAACAACCCCAACTCTCTCAGCCTGTCCTCACAGGAGAGGTGCTCCAGCCCTCTGATCAGCTTTGTGGCCCTCCTCTGGACTCGCTCCAACAGCTCCATGTCTCTCCTGTACTGGGGCCCCCAGAGCTGGATGCAGTACTCCAGGTGGGATCTCACCAGAGCGGAGTAGAGGGGCAGGATCACCTCCCTCGACCTGCTGGTCACGCCTCTTTTGATGCAGCCCAGGACACGGTTGGCTTTCTGGGCTGCAAGCGCACACTGCTGGCTCATGTTGAGCTTCCCATCAATCAATACCCCCAAGTCCTTCTCCTCAGGGCTGCTCTCAATCCATTCTCTGCTCAGCCTATAGTTGTGCTTGGGACTGCGCCAACCCACGTGCAGGACCTTGCACTTGGCCTTGTTGAACTTCATGGGGTTCACACGGGCCCACCTCTCCAGCCTGTCAAGGTCCCTCTGGATGGCATCCCTTCCCTCCAGCGTGTCGACCACACCACACAGCTTGGTGTCGTTGGCAAACTTGCTGAGGGTGCACTCGATCCCACCGTCCATGTTGCCGACAAAGATGTTGAACAGTGCCGGTCCCAGTACTGACCCCTGAGGAATGCCACTCGTCACTGTTCTCCACTTGGACATTGAGCCGTTGACCACAACTATTTGAGTGTGACCATCCAGCCAATTCCTTATCCACCGAGCGGTCCATCCATTGAATCCACGTCTCTCCAATTTAGAGACAAGGATGTCGTGTGGGACAGTGTCAAATACCTTGCACGAGTCCAGGTAGATGACATTGAAAAAGTTATAGGCTGAACGCCCTGCCCCCCCCCAAGGCTCTTGTTATGAAATGACTATATTATGATACATCATCATGGCATCAAAGGATATTTAATTAAGACTGAAGGAGTGAACAATTTCAGTAACTGTGCATCTTTCAGAGTCCAACTTTGGAATTTTAACTGTCATAACATTTGTTTTCTATTTACATATTTATACAAAAACTACATCTTGTAAGAAAACAAATGAAGCTTGGATAACATAATATTTTCCATCTTGCAGCTAAGGGAAAAACAACAGGTAGTTGCGGGATTGGAACTGCTGAAGTAACTTCTCCGCACTCTGTACCTTCTGTATGCTATGAACAACAAATCCATCCATATGGAAATAAACCAAAACCTTTTACTGCATCATAAAACATTTGATTTCATCTCAATTCTTTTAGACACTTAAGAATAAGGTCACACTTTGCATAGTTTTGCAATTACTTTTCACCTGTTCAAGTAGTAAGAATAAATATGTTCACCTCTAAGATGAGTGGTATTCTCCTACCTCCAATACTACAGGCTTGCAATTCCTGTGGTCCTCTGAATCAGAAAAAAACAGAGGAAACAAACTAAAGATTATATTTTTAACAGATGACATTTCCTGAAATACAAGTATCTTTTATGCTGATTAAATTAACATAAAGGTGTATACTAAATATTTTCGATAGCCACACAGAGTCATTCTGCTCTAAGTTTCTGTGCTTGGCAAGCATAACATTAATTAAAAAGGACTGCTGACCAGACTTACTTGTGCATCCTGAATTATAAGATAATTTAAAAGCTTTGATTACCACAAGATGGAAGGGGGAAAAAAAAAACAGCAGAAAGCTCAAACTCTAAATGAACCAAAAAACTTTAGAGCACTTCGTTAGCGGGTGACACAAGCTTGGGCAAGCCTGATTAATCTGAGACATAGGAATGATGAAGAATTAACTATATAATCAAAAGCCTGGTGCCAAACTATGAATTTTAATTATATTACTCACTGAGGAAGAGACATGGCAGACAAAACCAAGGAGGATGGACACTAAAAACACTACAGGTAGTTTCTCCAGTGAAATTAGAAATTGTTCACTTTCCTGTCAGGAACAAAGCAGCTTTATACACCAAGTTATCTATACATCTTTGTGTGATAGGAGAGTAAAAGAACCACAATTCAAGGGCTAGACTAGCTCCTCTGTCAATGGACTTTAGTCTCAACTGATAGACTGTGGGGGGGGAAGACAAACGAACCCTGAATTGTTCTTAAAAAAACCCCCAACCCAGAACTACAAACCACCAAACCAAAAAAAACCTCCAACAAACCAAATAAAAAAAACCAACCCAAAACCCAAAACCCACTTTGATCACTCTGGGGGGTTTAAAAGTACTTCCCTGGCAGGTGAACAGGACTGCAGCATGAGAATTTTGGCCCTTTATAAGATAATTCTATTTTGTTTTCTGGCCCTGTTTGAGAATAATGGATACTGATAGTATTTAAGTGCTGCAAGAGTTTCATTCACGTGTCACAGACTTCTGTAGTCACAGTTAGTCACGCTACACTTGGCCCTGAGACTCCCACGGCAGGAATACCAGAAAAACCCGCATCGCGCTCTTCTTTTTTTTTTTCCCCCCACTAAGAAGAAAATTATTTTGGCTAGAGGGAAACGGCATGTTCTAGTGAATCATGGTAGAATCTTAAACTACTAAAATTTGAATGAACTACCTGGATTGATTAATTAGACAGCCACATGGCAATGCCCTCATCCATCCCCTATTTTTCCCAGAGCAATTCTTCACCTTTACACAAAACTATGACTTGGGCACTCTGTTGCGACTGCAGATACTCACATTTCTGAACAACTACATTATGTTTTACTTCTGCTCTTTACATTTGTACAGCTGACACATTTAATTTGGATAACAGCTGCTGCTGAGCATACCATTGATTCTGTTGTGGATACCCTGGAGGACTACTAATACCAATCCCTTGAGAATATTGAGACAGAAGACTAAGTAAAGAGAGGTAAAGGAAATTACCTGGTATTTTGCACTGATATCCACTCTAAGTTACTATCAAAGCAACCCAGAACAGCAACAGTGAACCAAAATAAAGTACTAAATTGAATATATACAAAATGAGCTCTTAAGAACTTGGCATTTCATTTTCCTTTGTGGAACATTCAGTATGAGGTGCCAGTGCTAGTCCTACATACTTCATATCTCCTCTAACTGCTTCGAAACCGCTAACATTCACATTCTGATCACTGCCACAGAGATGCAGGAGATACAGCCCTGCACACAAGGGCATTAGAAGACATTCTGTTTGGCTTTTAGTGGAAAAGGAAACACTGCTATTCACCGCCATCCAAACCCCCTTTATTGACAACTCTGTAAAACGTATAATCCTTCAGACTCACACAGCTGAATCAACAGACTCATGGCAGGAAGAAAAAAAAAAAAGCCAGGAGGAAAAATTTACTGCCAGAATTAAATCATGTGGAAAAACAGTGGACATAAATAAATATATAAAATGAAGAATTAAGCCAGAACAAACGTGGAAAACATTTCTATCTTTTGACAGGAGACAAGTTTTCCTGCACTTAGATGAGAAAGTCTATTAGAGTCTATTTCATACCAAAGGAAATCCCTGCTGCAAATATAGAAAACAACAGTAACAAATCAAACAAAACACTTACAGAAGACAAAATCATTGAAGTCTAGTAGGAAAAGCATATGTAACACCTGCAAAGCCTGGACAGTAACAAACCTTTTCACCTTCACTATTGATGCAAACACAAGCAACAGTGTAGCAGTTTGAAAAGACAACACACTTCTCTCTTTAATTTGCTAAAATGTGTATCCAGGTATTTTATGCTGTGGCATTCAAGTGGCTAAAAACATTGATATACACTAATTACGCAGGATATGTAATTCTTTGTGTACTATATATAAGCAGCACATCAGCCAAGCAACCAATGTTTCTGAACATATTTAACCAAATTAACACCGATGTGCATGGGAACATAAGTAACGTTTGCATGATGTGATAATACATTTTGTATTCTATATGCAAGAATAATGAGCTTACAAACTGTATTTTTTTCATTCCTGGTTTCCAATTTGTATTTTATTTTTTTAAAAACAGAAAACCCCAAATTTGAGGTAAATTTGCTTGAATCTGAATCTTCACATTGTGTGAATCTCTAGTTCCATTCAATTTCTCAAATCTGTACTTGGATCTGCTGGTTTTGTTTCAAGTCAGATGGCAGCCCAAAACAGTTCTATTTCCCAGAACCTGCCTAGATATGGGCAAGAATCTGTCATTTCACCTGATCTCATAACAGACTTTTACCACATGAATTCAAAATCTGGTAGGAGAAGATAGTATGATTCTGATGCTATGAAATCTGTATTTAAATCCTATCCCTAATTCAACTTTGCAGCCATTATAGAAATTCTTCCTATAAAACTGTAGTGAAATATACAGAAAATTGTATTTAGCTCTGGTGTCTAAATATCTGACAGACAGTGGTAAAGCAGGGTGGATTTTCAAAAGAGGATGAAAATGATGAAAAAAAGATGGCAATTACTGAAAGAATCCTTTGTACATAAGGTTTGTTTGGATGCATCATTACTATGTAGAAGTACAGCAACTCCAGGTATTTGAGCACATAAGCAGAAGACAGTAAGAGAAGACCTCCAGGGATCTCAAAAAGGGTCCATAAATGCACATGAAGAATGAAATGTTAAAATAATAAAAAATAAAAATCAAACAAAAAAATCCCCCACAAAGAGTATAACTTTTTACTTACTGAGAAATATATCCAAGGATATATGCAAGGAACCCACTATTTGCTATGTTAAAACTATACTGGAAAACTACTAAGCAATACTCTAGTGGAATCAACAAAGTACTGGTAATATAAAAATGATTGGATACATCTTTTTCATCAATATTTTTATGATTTGAAAATTGTACCTATGGATACAACTCCTTGTAGTTGGAGGTGGTTAGAAAATCAATGCAAAGTATTGCTGGCTCAACTTGTAATTTGCTGTGCAAACAATTTTGGAACGCTGAAATGTGAGGTAATTCATTAAGCTGAGTCTGCCTTATACATTTAAAACATTTATGATAAAGCATTTAGTGTTAATATTCATGCGGTTTAGATCTGAGGCAAGGATGGCTTTGTTAATCAGTTCCTTGAAGATACGATCATGCAGTTATTAAACCCCTTGTATATCCAGTGATTTACAGATTTAGAGTGATTTACAGATGCCATGCCAACAGCAACTATATCACTTACAAGAAACATGAACTTAAATTCTTCAACAGTAGGAGCAATGTTTGTAGGAGCAAAAACAGTAAAAAAGAAAAAAAAATCAGAAGTAATGCCCTACCTAAAGTAGTAGAATGTCACTGCTGATTGCTTTGGTGTTCCTTTCTAACATAATTAAAGTATGCAACAGCTGTTCTGCTCCTGACAACACACAGCTCAACTAAACTGTTAACTATGATCATTCTCTAGAGTCATGTTAGAAATTATTTCATGAAGACTCAAGTTCACATGAAAATACCTATCAGACACTGTGAAATGGAAGAGAAGCCTCGTTGGAAATTATAAGACCTGTTTCTCATATTGGTTAAACAAATGTCTGATGTGAGACAGATCAGTGAAAGAATCAATCAATTATTTCTAAATTCACTAAATTTTGCATTTTAAGAGAGAAATCTGACATGGTATCGCTTAGCAGTATCACCTGCTACACACATATATATATGGTTGCTACTTGAGTTAATCAGTGTCTAATCTACATTGCTTACAATTTCCAGCATATTCAAGACCTAACTGCTAAGTACTGCAAGCCTGAACTGAGCTATAAAATAAAGGACAAAAGAAATATTATTTATGGAACTGTTCATCAGACATGGACAGTGCAGCAGATTCAATCTCATAAGCTTCATAGGTCTAGTTATTTTTAAATCACATTGTATTTTACTGGAAATAATAGATAACATGGAGAGAGATGATCATAAATATGGATTACAAGTAGGCCTACATTAACCCGCACAAACACTCCTACACAGCTCAGCAGCAGTGAGATGGCAGAAGAGAAGGGCAGTGACTTCCAGTATCATCGAATCACAGCATGGTCTGGGTTGGAAGAGACCTCAAGAATCATCTAGTTCCAACCCCTCTGCCACGGGCAGGGACTGTTATACAGATAATAAGACTGTATGCAGATAATAAAATCTCCAGAAGTTCCTGTGAAAAGAGTTGAATTATGGTTATTTTAAAGACAGAGAACTAATATAATGAAAGTATTTCTTGTTCTTGCTGCTTCTCTTTTTCCACTTTTCTTATTTTGTGATTTGTTTTAGCTGTAGAACAGAACCACATGTATCATATACAATTTGCCACATTTATCTTGCTGATTTAATAAGCAATCGGGAGAACTGTTTGATTAATTCAGAACAACATCGCAACATCGCACCAATTCAACTGATTACAATGGCTATTAGCTCACTGAAACATGACCATCACGCTGGAGCGGTACATTGGGTGCCATAGCCCCAAGAAAATTTTATCGTTTTGTTGAAATGCAGTTCCTGGTCTCCTACGATATGAAAGTAATTTGATATGTCTATGAACTATGCCACTAAAACTTGTGGCAGATCTGCAGAAGACAGAAATATATTTATTGAGCTACTGAATTCAGGTCCCTTCAACTGGTTCCTGAACCAAAGAACAATTTGATTTAATAACCAGTCATATAGTTCCCTTCATATGGTAAAACATCTAAAAATAATAAACTGTTTTAAATCTAATGTCATAAATCCTAAAATAATTTTGGAGGCAATGGAAGAACAACAGAATAAATGGTAACCAGAAAAATAAAGTAAGACTTCTCTTTTAAATCTTATTTCTTTTAAGTATAATAGGAAATAAAGTTCTCACCTGTCCAAAATTTGCTCAACACTGAGTGAGCTGCAGATAGGTTTCTTCTAGGTGATACTTATCCATCATAATAAATAAGTACCTTAAAATTAGCCATGAAGTTTAATTCTATTGAAACAAAGAAAGTCTAACAGCTGAAGTTGCTATGCTTTCCATAAAATGATAAAAATCGTTATATTTCTGGAAATCAGTTTGGGTTTGTGTGCTCTTTGGCTCATACCTTTTCTTTAAGCTAATCCCATTTTGCACTGGAATAGTTCGCTGATGATTCCAGCTCAAATGAAGGGTGACTGAACATCTTTACCAATACATGCAGTAACACCAAGGCACAGTAAATCATGCTTCTGCATGTAATTCTATATTAATGTAACTCCTTCAACCATTCACCAAAAAGCTTCTGCTATTTCTGTCAATATATGCAGCTCAAGCCATATGAGACAAGCTGATGCTAGAAGTACCTAGAAAAGCGAGCTGAATGAAGGAATTACCTTTCCTTTTGTCTCAAGACATTAAACAACATATTTCCACCGAAACACCAAGTGAGGGTGTATTTACGTTCAAACAACATTTCACCGCAGTTATTGGATTTGTCCAGGAAAACCAAAGAGTTACAGGTTGTCACACATTATCAGTGGTGGAAGAAACATCTCACCGGGGTGAATGCAGCAATTTGTCATTTATAGTGCAGCTTCAGGTCACCACAGCTGAACCTAAGAGGACGCTAACCCCACAACACACAATACACTCAGACTGCATTGCAGTGAAGAGCATCATCACTGTGAATACCACTACCGAGAGAATTTTATGAAAGCAACCGAGGACTGAGAGGATCATATTGCATATTTGTGTCGGTAACAACAACAACAAATCTGCCTTGATCTTCCTTTGTAATACCTTTCAAATACTTAATAACAGATCCCACAGAGCATTGAAAGGACATGAAAAAGTCAGTACCTGCCAGCGCACATATATTTCTAACAGTTGCAGGATGACTACTTCTGCAGTGAAGTAAGTTTTACGGCCACAGAAAAAACCCTAGAGTAATAACTTCCTTCACTATGAACAAAAAAATCTTTTATTTGGGAATCAAAGAGAGCTTTGTCTGGATACCTACTTAAAGACAGACTGCATTAAGCCATCATCCTTTTAGCTATCTATAGATTAACGAGTGCCAGAGAGAGGTTTCATCACCTGTTTCAAAAAAGTAACATAAACTCACTGCGTATATAAAAATTGTACTGAAAATGCTGAAAGTTGCAAATTGATAGGCTCAGAGCCAAGTTATGACAAAATAAAGGCTTCTTAAATAATTTTAATGATCTACCTAGGATCCTCTAATGGAAGAAACTTATTTCTTCTCCATAAACCTCTGCCTTTTTCAGTCCAGAAGACATGTAGTACTCAGAAAGCAAAGCCTTCTTTTCCCAGCTTAATGCTGTCACTGAAATATTTCCATTACTCATGAAGGTACTGTAGTAGGCCCCAATTCAGGTAAATCTTTTTGGTATTTTTTCCTCCATCATTAAATTTGGTACTATGTTCAAGATGAAAGCCACTCAAACATCAATAATTTTTTTCTCCCTCTGTAAAAAGAAAATGCGAAAGAGATTTTGTAAGTGCTCTGATCCATCTAAACTCTTACCACAATATCTCCAATACCATCTTATTAAATGTGGGTCCTACATCTGTTTTGTCCTCGATAACAACTGGAAGAAGAATTCTGCCCTTACAGCACATCTCTAGCACTGACAAACCAGAATTCTCGAGTATTGCTGAATTTACTTAGCTAACACTTTAAAATGTGACTCCTCAGTGAAGAAATAAACCATTATACTTGAACCAGGAAAGTAAGGTAAAAAAATGGGGGGGGGAGGGGAAAAAACCAAAAAGGTCTTTTTAATAGTCCTTCTCCTGCATAGCAGCTGAGATAGTGAGAATGAAATTAGTGATTTAAGATACTAGCTCTAACAATTGTACAGCCCATCAGAAACCTGCAGTTACACATTTGTGTTGGGGAAAAAAAGTGCTGAGCTGGTGTATTCACACGCTTGTTTCACCATACCTACCCTCAGGATATCTGATAGCTCTGCATTGTTATTACCTTGTATCTGGTCTTCCCAAAGTAGCTAGGAGTATACACAGCTCTCACATTCAAAATCCAATTAGATCATTACAACATTACACTGGCAAAACTGCCATCGAAAGGCATTAGTTTGTATCGTATCTTCTTCAAGAAGATTTTTTCCTCTAAATAACACGATTCTTGCCTTAGAAGTGACAGCAGTGCTCTGTGGTAAAGAGTATCTTTTAAAAGAATCTTACCATGCAGTTATGGGAATCTTGATTCTGTAGACATAACCTTCTTTAGCACATCAATTCAATTTACATGAATGTGCTGGATTACCTTTTAAACCATCTACTTCACTTTATTAAGCTGATAATTTGAACTCAGTACAGCATTATTTTGATATGCAACTAAAAGAGAAGTTTATGTATTTTACTGTTATATATTAATGTAGTGAAAACATGTTTCAGGAGGCAGCTCTTCATTATACTTCAGTGCTTTATTTCTAGCTGTAATTGATGTCAGTTATGACTAGGAGGCTATTATCAGGCGAATACTATCTTTTCCTCCATAATATTATTATTCTCAGTATAATGACATAAATCTCTGTTTGGAAATAGAAGCAGTCAATATTATTTATTGCTGTATTTTCATTAACTAGAAATTTACAGGGGATACAGGACTGTGACTTATTTTTGTCCTTCATATAGTAGAACCTTTGAACTTCAGAACTAATTTTTGCCTTTACCTATGCCCAAAGTCAAATTTTCACACTTCATTTTCAGATCTCTTACTATACCTCCTCCTCTCAGCTCACACCCACTTCCCTTCACCGTGGCAGCTCACCTAGTGTTAGTGTTTCCCACTTCCCTACTAGGTCACATATCCTGAAATAGATGATATATTTGATATATTCAGAACGAATTTTGATATACTTAGAACATAGCCTCCAAATTTTAGTTGAAATCAGTAACTAACCTATGTACTTTTCACCATAAAAATGTTTAAGAACCCTACTGCCTCCATATTTAGCAGGTAATCGTGGTATTGAATTATGTAATGTTTGTCCTTTCATGTATAACCTATCCATCTATTTCATATCTGATCATAGAGCTTTCTTGACTTCCTGCAACTCCCAATGGCTCAACTATATCAACACCAAACTCAAACATCCTGATCTTTTTTTTTTTTTTATATTATTTTATATGGCTTTTAAAAATATTACTGCAGAGAAGGCTGGTCAGTGTTTCTACTTAAATACACACAGCTGACTCTCAGTATCTCACTTCCAGATTTTTAATGTCAACTCAGGAAAGGGACAGATAAACCAAAGCAGTCAATAGTGCCAAAATGTAAGCTAAACACTGGTTTACAGAAACCTTTTAAACTAGTTTCAGAGGAAGCAGTCCAGGAGCATGCTTTACTTAGCAAAAGTGACTGAAGTATAGGGAAACAAAGTCATGGTAATTTTAATGCCCCAGTTTTAGACCCTACATTGTGGATTACAGCACAAGTCTTACAAAGAACCCCCAATCTCAGTAGCTGAAACCTGCATCCCTAAAACTCAGCTGCTATTATTATCCACAGTAGCGAGATTAAAGTTAAAATGTGCATGCCTAACTCATGTTAGAATCACATTTTCATTTTGTTATACACACAAACCATAGAAATAGGACTTTCACGTGATCAACCTGCATTTAAAATCATCTCTCATACTCAGGTATTATACTGTATTTGCTGATTTTCCACAAATAAATAAGTAAAAAATATAGTGGTTGGACATGAACAAATTTCACCTCTATGTTTATGTAGCTGGAATACTAAAAATCATTTGCTCAATGTCTGATTCCATTTTCTATGTGTAATGATCAAGTCCATATATTAACCACTGTGTGAAAACATTACAATTATATACTATTTAAAGATGCATGTCCATAGATGACAAGCACAACAACCACGTTTGAGTTTACCTGGTTGGGACCCACCTGTGCCCCATCAGGCCATTACAGAAAGCATAAAGGAGCATTACTGCACTACTTTTGTTTCTCACGATACAAAACTTTGTTCTCCCGCACAAGTGCGGCATAATTTTGAAAATAGCTCATCAGGTGTGCATTGCCAATGTTAATTTGTAAGAATTCAAAGATTATTTTTATTATAAATAATACACTATTGTTGCAGAATGTCAGTATTCTAAAAGGTAAACCCTGCGCATATGCTTTTAGTTCCACACCTACAGCTTTGGTTTTCCACCTCTGTTTCAAAGCAGTACCGTTGCACATACATAAACAGAAAAGGACATCTACAATGAATAAATAAAATGCAAAAGTATGTTTTATTACACTGCAAATGGAGAGCACTGTAGCTGCACCTGTACTACGACTCTAGCCATGTTTGTTTTGCATTAGTGAAGTCTCTGAATGTGCCTATTCTACACCAAAAAGTTCACCTTCAAAATGACTCTCACATTCTCATAAATACTAATGCTAAAGGCCTGAGACACATTTAGATTAGAGCTCAAAGTTAAACCTTCATGACTTTTGAAATATTAAACCATCATCATCAAAAATACATTTTTAGAGGTATTACATACATTTTATGCTGTGATGTCCCTTTCCAGAAAGGGACATTCCAGACCTGCACTTCAATAAAAGGTTTGGACTATAGACTGAACTTTATTCCAATAAAAGGCTGAGACTGAAAACCTGGTGAACCCTTTGGGCTGGAAAAAGTAGCCTTGCTTCTACAAGAAACATACAGTTTCACCTACTAATTTTTGAGAGTGAGTTCATACATAGCTAACGTACCCCTCTCCTTTTAAAACAGAAAGATTACTTGAAATATTCTGTTACCAATTTTCTTCTTTATTTATACACGTAATAGTGCCATAGGATCACAACTAAGCTCTGCAACAGTAGATCAGGATAAGCAAGCCTGACTTTCCTTACTGACATTTGATTAATACTCTTTGGCTCTTCTTTTTTAAGAACTGTCTGTTCAAGACATGTTTAACATCAGTATTCTCCACAGTATAGAGAATTCACCATATTATTGATAACCAATACAGGCTTACACTGGGTATTCTTACTCTATAATAAATTCAGTCTGAAAATTAACATTAAACCTGTCTCACTGTTGGAGCATGTAGTTAACAAAAAACCCCAAAAACCTTTCTGTATCAGTAGAGATTAGAGCGATGATATATGCTAAAGGAGGATACATTTGGGATAGAAGTCATCAGCATCAGAAGTCATCAGAAGGCACTAGCCAGCCATCATCAGCACGCTTCCTACGCTGAGGGCAGAAATGCACCAATTCTAACAACCACCTTTGAAGTCCACACACTTGGTATTTTGTTTTAAACTAGAACATTTACTCCATGGTCAACATATTCAAACATAAAGAATTTCTACAACTATCTGAAAACTAACTGGCGGAGACTCCTGAAGGGGGAAGAATTGTGTCAAAGCAGCAGCACATCAAAAAGTGGCATCATAAAAATTTCCACTCCTCCCACTCATTACAGAATATATGATCATATTCACTGAGGTTGCCCAATGAAAATTAAATGGTCTGTATATATACACACACGCATATATGTACATATTTATACATATGCCTAAAATCGCTAAAGAAGTCAGCACAAAGCCACAGTTAACAGCTAGAATGGACTTGACATATTAGCTTATGAGCTTCAGATTTCAAAATAAAAAGTTGATTTAACATAGCACTCAATTACAAAGATCCAATAAAAAATGTTTTAAAAGCTTGAAAGAACAGTATTACACACCTCATCTGCTCAAGGGTAAGCATAAACTAAAGGATGCTCATGTGATGAAGGTTAAAATGACAACATGCAATTTATGATTAAAGGAACTTTGTACATATAATTCAGGCTCTCTGATGTTTTTGAGGTGGAAAAAGGGGAAGTCTAATTTCTACAGAAACGTGATTCAATCAAGGAAAACTGAGAATATCAGATACAAAGATAAATCATACTTGTATATTATTGCTTTGATATTATATTTCTAAAATATTTTTTCAAGATTTTTGGTTTGCCTGCAGGGCTTTGTTTGGCTTGTTTGTTTTGGTTTTTTAATAGAAGTGTCTTGACTCAGAATGGATGAGTCATACAAAACCATGCATTAGCCTCTTTCAAGCAGGAATGAAGGGTAGAAGGGACATCCTGGCATTTATTTTAATATCAATAATATTGCCAGTTAATGTCCACATTCAATAAATTTGTAAGTTAAAATATGGAGCAGATAACTAATATTTGATGCAAGTTAATTTCAACTTCCCAAATATATTGATTTTGACAGGTCAAACCTATCATAGGAAACAAATTCATTCCCTTTTAAGGACATCCACACAAGGCAACAAAAGATGTGCCAGAATCATAAAAACTTCATTTTATTTAAATCCTAAAATATATGACAAACTTTCTAAGCCTACCACTTGACAAGAATTATGTATTACGATTATTTACTAAGTGTTTGGGCTTTTGTTATCCCCCTCAATTGAATTAATCGTTTTATGAAGGTACACAGCCTACGAGTTTAATAGGACAGAATAACAACAGACAACAAAAGGGGAAGTTTTCAAGTACCAATATGAAATTTCAAAGCAAACTGCCTCCTCCAAATACATACATTACATTGTGCAGAAATCCCCAGTCACAGAAGCAGGACCAGAGATTATCAAATTTAAAGGACAAACGACAACGATCCTGTCATTCTCAATCTCACACAAAAGAGAACATGATAATGACTTAATCCTTTTTAACTATATTGGGTTGGGATTTTTTTGCCAACCTTAAAATATCAACGTAGCTCTTATTCAATTCAAAGTCTCAGGCCCCTTCTTTTTTTGCTTTCTAATCCTTGCTCTGCTGAATTTAATTGCCTTGGCAATGCCAGAACACTGCCTGATCCTAATAGGTCAGCATTGATCGCTCTAAACCAATTGGTTCCTTCATTACAGAGAAAATGAAGTAAAGAGAAAAGGCAGGTGTGCTCTCATACAGTCAGCTGGACTTCAGCTTCTCTTGCCCTTCTTCTCCCTCATTAACTAGCAACCAATCGATCAGGAACCTGCTCAGAACCCACAAAAACTATTCATCACTTCTGACACGGAATGGTTTTAACAGGTCACTAAAGTAAAGAATATTTGAGGTATCTATCTTTAGAGCCTTTAGAGCTCATACGGTTTTTCATCCGACATCCAAGAGAATGGAAAATCGAAGCATTGCACTTCTATGTAGTTCTAGTCTAAACCACGAATCCAAAATAAAATTTCTGTTACTTATTTGCCCAAGATAAGAATCTGTGGTGTAGGTTACCTAATTTTAAACGTCCTTTGTTGTGAAGAACTTTGATGGAAAGACCCCAGCTGGGAGAAGAGCGCAGATGGCCCCACTCCCCGCTTCCAGCTCATTCTCTTCTGCACTTCCATGGTCTTTAGTTGAACAAATTCAAAATGCTAGTGAATGTTCATCCTAAAGCTTTACACATCATTTCTACCTCCACCTTTTAAAATATTTGAGCACTGCTTGTATTTCCAACCATTTCACATCACTTTTTCCAAATAGTCCCTTTCCTATCAAGCTCCATACTTCATTTGCCCATACAATTGCAACAGAACCCCTTTATCTCATTTGCAAAAAAATTACTGTTCAAATTACTCTTAAAAATTATTCTTCTTGAAAAGTTATCTGTACTGATTAGCTTTTACTCTAGTCAGATATTCATGTTGTTTCTTCCCTTTCTCTAAAGATAAAGTCTGCAGAATATGCCTTGTCACTATGCGTTGTTCACTAAAATGGGTTTGTAATTTCACATTACTATCAGTTCAAACTACTGCCACCAAGGCGATTCAGGAGAAGAAACCAAAGAGATATATAAAAGCAGGAAACAAGATGTTAGAAAGGGGGTGGGGGAAACCAAACAAAACCCAACCAAAAACCCCATAAACCAAACCAAAACACCACAAACCAAACACCTCAAGAAGAGCTTAAGGGGACAAGAAATGAACAAAGGGAAGAGGCAGCAGACAACAGAGTGAACACGCAAAGGAGAGCGGCTCCGCTTTGATTAGGAAAAAGAACATTCCAATGGAAGATATTACATAAAACAAACAAACAAAAACTTTCTTCTACTAAAAGAACCAGAAAAGAGAAACAGAGAACCAATATGTCACTTTTTGATACAATGAATGGGAGGAAAAATTTAAGATGGCAGAACATAAAGGTGTAATCCTTTTATTTGCATATCAGCATAAAAGCCATTTCTCTCTCTGTTATGTCTATTATCTCACAAATTAAAAGAAAAGGTTTAGATTATTATTTTGAACAAATCCACAGAAATTAATTGACTGAATCCATAGAACGTCATCAGGAAAATCAGGTGTTTCATCTGTGTTCTTTGTAATAGAAACATGATATGACCAGTGAAACTTATTTCAGTTGGGGAAAAAATTATTCATTATATCCTATTCATCCCAGACTACTATAACAATTGTTAATTATACAGCAAAATGGCATTACCAAGGACAAATAAATTATCAATTTGGCTAAATGTTTCCTCCTCTACGGTAACATACAGAATCAGCTTGCTTTTCACCCTCTCTTTTTTTTTTTTTCCCTTCTCTTTTTAAACCTTTGAAGCAACTGCCTGTGTATCACTCAAAAGCCATGATTTCTGAAATGATATTGCTATTCAGGAACATAGTCTCCCGTGAAGCAAATCAATTTACCAATACAGTTCACTATATAAAGGGCTATTCATGTGACCTAAGTTAGCAATTTGGATTCTATCTGAGCTCCAGAGGATATTCAAGTTCCCCAAGTCTTGCTGGCTTATTCTTTGTCATTGAATCACACACACATGTTCATGAGCAGGTATCTAACTTGGGCAGAAACTGGATGATTACACCTGCTGTGACTATTCGGCAACACATAAAAAGTCATACAGATGTCGAAAGAGAAGTATGAGCACGCTCAACAATTATTTTAAAGACTGTCTCACGAGGGAACTTAACTGATCTTTCCGATAAACAGTAAGAAATTGTCTTCTAATAGTAAAAATACATCCCGGTAGATTTGTGACAATCCTGCTTAAAAATATTTCAAATTTTACATACTACTGCAGAAAAAATTGAAGGACCACTTTTCCTTTGGCATTTTTAAAAAATCAGTTAAATCAAAGATTCCCAAATTCTTTGGACAAGATGACAGCAGCAATCCTCCAAGTTTCTTGGACCTGGATACTCTATCAAACATATTAAAATAATTATCTTATGAGTACCAGAATAAAAGAAGCCTGTTTTTCTACTGATGAGTATCACAGACTTAATCGGTTTTGACACATGCAAACTCCAAATTAGGTTTCTCCAAAACTGGGAAACTATTTATAAAGTTTTTTGCTGTCTCTGTCTGACCCTTTTCTGAAGAGAGATCCTATGCTGTCTGATAATATTCAGGCCCTTTTCCAGGGAAGGCATTAACTGAATCTCTTTCCTATATTTGGTGTCTGTCAGTACAGATTTCATCTCTTATGGAACCAGGTACATACACTATAGAAGAAATGTGCTTCACCATACTATGCCCCCACAAACAGTAATCAATAAATCAGAGTTTATATACTATGGAGCTAGATTATCCCATGAATCACTTCCAACTTATGCTACACGTGTACCGCAGAGGTAGATTATCCCATGAATCACTTCCAACTCATGATACACGTGCTGACAACCAGAATGCAGAAGAAACATCAGCTTTTAAGAAACAATACTGTACTGACCTTACGGTCATCACGCTGCTTCTACTCAAACTACCAATTTGCGTCACACATAATCTAGACATCAGAGTCCAGAAGTCACAGAAAAAAAAGCTTAAAAGAGAATTTAAGATGTCATTTAGTCCATCCCTCCTGTCACACTGTCACAAAGAAACATCAAACCATATTTACTACACTCCAGACAGATAAATATCTAACCCCTTGTTAAAATTCTCTACTTATGAAGCTTTCACAGACAACCTGTATTTTAGCCAGTGTGACAGTGTTTCTTAGTGCCAAATCCAACTTTTCATTGCTATGATTTATGCCTATTACTTCTTGCCTTATTCCTTATGAAGATGAAGAATAAATTCATCTCTTGTTTTATATAAGTTTTTTACCTCTTGAGAGGTTTTTCATGCCTCCCCTCAGACCTCTCTTCTCTAAACCAGTCAGCCACAAGTTTGTCCATCTTTTCTTGTAGGTCAAACTGTGCTGGTTCTTGGCTTTCCTTTCTAGACTCTTCCCATGCTTCTTGAAGTATGAAATGGTAATTTCCTCAAAGGTCCAGAATTAGCAATTCAGATATGACTGAACTGCATAATAAATGATGCTGATTCATATTACAGGCTGAACTCCTGTTTGTATATTCAAATATTATTTTTTTGCAACAGCTGATACTGCAGTCCCACGGCCAGCTTGGCATTCACTAAAAATTGCAGATCTTTCTGGTGCTGAAGTGTTATTCAACCATTTGCTCCTTTACCCTCATTCTTTAAAACATATTCTTCTGTACAAGTACAGATTCTCACACTTGTTCTTAGGAAACTGCATTCTATTCATTTCAGACTGTGTCTCCAATTTGTCAAGATCCTTTTTAATTCTAATTTTGTCCTTTCGTATAACTGCATCTCCTCTCACAGTTTCATGCTATCCTCAAGTTTTAAAAAATACGGTAGGGTGTTTTTACCAAAGTATTATGCATATACTGAGTAGTACGGAACACAAGAAAGACCCCATAAAAATCCCATTTTCCATTTCCACATAACTATGATTACAACAGGTGCTGCTTCAGTTTTATATACACTTTACTAAATTTTCTTTTAGACCATGTTCCCCTTGCTTGCATACTGAAATACCATGTTACTGTCAAAAGCTTTACTAAAGACAAAATATAATACGGACTGATTTATTTATTTTCCATGCCCTGGTTTTCTGCTTCAGAAGGAAACTAAATTGACTATCTGTTTTTGACAAATCCAGTTTAGCTGACAGTAATTTCTTTATCTTCTGGTGCCTACAAACAATTTGGTTCAATTACTTGCTCCAATATTTTTCTGGAAAGTGAAGCTGTGCTGTATGACACAGTTCCTCAGCTCCCTCTTTTTGCTCCTTTTAAAGATGGGAAAAGCACAAACTTGGTGCCCATCACCTATTTTCCATGAGTTTATAAAATCAATAACTTTTCCAAGCTAATAGGTATAAGTTACAACTACTAGTTCAAAAGCTGATTTCTGGGGATTAGAAAGTTAGTTATATATTTATATAAATAAAATGGGAATTAGAATATAAATTATAAGCACCAGAAGAACAACTTTATTTCTGGTTTTACAATAACTAATTGTTAATTGCAACTATTACCGCCAAGAAATTGGGGGCTTACATATTATAAGTTTTCAAGGACAATATCTGATAGTTGAAGTTTAGCTTATTAGGCATATTTCCCAAATTGCATAAAAACTTAATGACAGAACAATTACTTTCTCTTCCCTAACATGCTTATTGCTCCTTACAGCTTGATGGTGAAATAACTATGGAATTTTGGAATTAACTCTTGCACGTCATGAAATTACGTATAGTATAAAATTAAACAAACTTCAGAACGGAAGAGCGAAATTATGCCCTTACTAAATAATATTCTCTAAGGGGCGTGAATCAAGAACATATGCAAGAAGAGGTAAACACAGTGACAATATCTTTTTATCCATTTTTCTTTTTTTTTAATAACCATTTGGAAACACTTCCTTTCAAAGGAAGTCCTTCAGTGAGAATATTCAGCTCTAGTATTAAAGAGTGAACATAAGCCATAGATGCCAATAGCTGTTTTCTAATTTAATATGATGCAATAGTGTCCTTAATGATACACCACTGAGGGCCTTTCAGAGACCTCCACTGGAAGGAAGACAAGGAGGAGGAGGAAAGACCTTAATTGAGAGCCTGGCATATTCTAATCTAACCTTCCTACAGAAAGGATGTGGATACCTCTCCTCTCCTCCTCCCCTAACAGAAAGATATAGGTCTCCCTGCTACTTACACTAAGGAAAAAGAACAAGAAGAAGAAATCCCACAGCTTTCTCACTTACAGAGAAGATTGCACTCAAGAGAAAAACCTCTGCAGGTGAGAGCTCACCCTACCAGAAAAGCACAGAAACTACTGTTCAATGCACACTACGATAGAAGTTTTATAACTTTGAAAAACAAGCCCACCTTGTTTTTTCATTTAATGACTGAAATCACTAAAAATGTGATACCTGATCTGCTGGTATCTGCAAAGTGTCTGTAAGGATTAGCCAGTGTTTTCTACCAAAAACTTTGTCTAAGCACTACAGAAAACTGTCTTTCAAAGTCTATCTCATTGTACCATATAAGGAGGTTAAAAGTAATTAAATAAACAAATAGAGGAAGTATTTAAAAAGAAAATATTTTTTTCTAAACGTAAATTGGGTGGTGAAAGGTGTAACGAACCAAAGGAAGGCAATTAGCTCTGTCTTGGTCTCCAATTGTACATAAAAATAATGTTGAAGTAAAATGATGTGGAGTTTGTTTTTATTTGAAATAACTGTTTTATAACATGGCTAAATGGGAAGCAAAGAGGGATTATCTATTGTATTTCTATGTTTCATGCAAATACCTGCATGTTATTTCTACTAGTGTTTCAAAATTCAGGGGCCCAAGTAAAGTGAGTAAATAGAAATTCATCTGTGTCAGTAACAACTCCTTATATGCTTTGCAAGAGAGAGCTGAGAGCTGCCTTCCCACTTTAAATGAAGTGTAAAAACCATGTTAAAACAGGCAATCACTTCAGTAACACCAGCCTATGATGCTGGTAACAGATCAGCATATTTCATGCTGGCATTCTTAGATTATTTAGATGCAGTTATCTTTGGGTAAAAGAACAAAACTCAGAAACCTGACAGACAAATTCTTATCCTACTATCCCTGAAAATCTACACTCTGATTAGAGAGATACATCCAGTCCCACTGGGGCAGCTGAAGTTATTGCCCCCACCCAGAAGTTATAGGCTCTTCATATGAAGCCATTTTCCTCTGCGTTACAAGAGACGTGGTACGCATCATTGCATCTCAGGAGAGACACCTACGCTGTACCAGAGGAAGCAGTGAAGAAGAAAATGATCAGAAGTGAGTTAGATAAGGAGATAATGTACATGCATTTGTTTAATATATAAGTGTAACATAGGAAAAGCTACTCTTGCTCCTTTAGACATATGTATTTCCTGACAACAGCCTCACAAGAAGCAAGAGGCTAGATAAAATCCACTAAGACACCTCTGAATAAAGCTGAGTACTTTAAAGTTTAATTTTCAAAATTATTGTATTATCCTTTGATGACCATGATAAAGTAACAGAAGAATGAGCAGTATTTCACAAGAGATTCATTATCAGCTCTTTTTCTTCAACACTGTCATTTTGCATTCCCTTTTCCTCCACAATACACAAATCTTAAAAGAAACCAACAAAACATATCATGATTTTAAAATATTATTTCACAAATTCTCAGTCTGCAAAAATAGAATATAAAAAAATAGTTAAAGTTAGAATTGTGGGGAGATTTCTATCTTCTGATATTAAGACCTCAAAGATACCTCAAGTTTTCTTCCTGGCACTGAGTGATGGGCCTGCCCCAGACACATTGCTTGGATACTATTTTTTTGAGATATTCCAGTCCTCCTAATGAGGAAGGATGTTAGGTGAGAGACAGTAACAGAATGATAGTGTAAGGTTTCAAAAATTCCAGGAAGAAGAGCAATAGTTTCTTATTCCACTCAAACGAAGTGCATCATCTCAAATTTCAATAAATACCGTATATAAATGAAATTATGTACTGATAACTGTGCATCATACTGAACAAGTATTAAGCTAAGTCTTCACAAAAATAGTCTTTAAGCACATTTAAGTTCTCAGGTTTTGAATATCGGATACCTCAAAAGCAGCCATATCTACGAGTTTCTATAAATGCTCATGTATCAAAAAATAAACAAATACTAAACATTTTCTCTCTTATTAATAAATTGCACTACAGCAAACCATCATTTAGATAAATCAATAAATATATATTCTATGATTTAATTATATGGAATACCAACTTATCTATACACATTTTACTCTCCAACTACTCTTCCAGTAACTTGGCGAACATGGTCAAGAAGGATCAGGAAGACTCTCAGCCAAAACTTTAACATGGAAATGAGTATTTCTAACCAGAGAACAGAACTTGAATGTAGTGTTTGGAAAGCATGGCTTACTTTATTGAAAGACCAGTGGTATCCTTATTACAGAGAAAAGGCATTCTTTAAGTAGTTGTATAATTTATACCTTTTTCAGTGTAGAAAAAGATAAGAAAGCAAAGGATAGCAGTATCTTTTATTAAATTCACTCCCATTTTATTTTTTAGGCAATCACCCCTTACTTGAAAATTTTGCTTGTAGCAGCCATTCGTTTTTTCTAATTTAACGACACCTATTGTATCTCAAAACAAGATTCCAAACATACATACTATAATCAGAAGCAGCAGTACATACACACTCAGAAAAACACCAGAGTGGAAAACGATCAAGAGGTATTCTGGGGTCTAGCCCAGATGCTAGTCATGGTAAAGAACAACTGTTTGCAAAACCTATCCCCAAAACCAATACTGGATCAAGAGCCACACTGAATAACATTATTGTTAAAAGAATGACACATTTTATTTTAAACAAAAGAAATGAAGCAAAAAGATTAAAAATCAGAAGTGGTACTCAACTCTTAGTAACTTCTGTTCCCCCTCTTCCACCAAGCAGATTAGCCATACTACAGACTTAAACACTACTAACTCACTTCTAAGCGCAGCATATTGAGTCTAACACGAGTTTGTTCAGTTCAAGTACCCCATCGCATAAATGCTACTATACTGCTTTCATATACTTGCATCTTCCTGATATTGAGTCCCAAACTCAGTTCTGCGCTGCAGTGTCTCGGCATCGCAATTCTGGAATTGTGACCGGGAGAAACTAGGGTGTGGGAAGAGCGGTACTTCTACGTGGGTATAACTCAGGTCTGTGAAGACTGTTCAGCTCACGTCCAGGCTAACGTCTGCAAGGATGCTCAACCGTTTCCCACCCAAGTTTATTATATCGGAACAAGCACAACACTGGTACACATATTACACACAAAGCAAACAGAAAGAGGAAAGTGACTGCACAGCTGGAGCGGGCATTGCTCTCTACCTGATCATCCAGAGTGGGAAGGAAGAGAGGGCAGTGGCTTCCTGGAAGGTCTGCAGGAAGCAAACTAAGCCTGTACAGGGGCTGACAGGGTGCTAATAACCCACTCTACCTCTGAGCAGCTCTCAAGTATACATCTTGGGGACGTCTCCATCGAACTTTGCAGCAAAATGAGAAAAAAACCAGGCATTAAAGAATGGTATCCATGATATTACTGCCCCCCTCATTTTCCTAATTGATAACTGTACTGTAATTTTAAGCCAAGGTAAAGGTATATTAAACTCCCAAAGCAAAACCCGATGTACTAGTATACTTCACTGTAAGAAATGAAGTCTGCACATTGTTAAACATAACATCTTTCCTTTGTCAACAGGCTCTTCAAACTGTAAAGTTACAGTAACAGTTTTCTAGCTTCAAGGTTTCATCTTCCTTCATTTCAGACAGATTGTTAATAAAGTTTAGTACTAGGATTTCAAAGACTGAAAATAGCCGTATCCCATTGAGGAATTTATGGCATCTATTTTTCATGTCATTATGGAGAAGAACCCTGAAATGAAAGTCGAGACACTGTTCCATAGTTAATCTTCACCCTGGGTTCATACTTTCTTTTGTAGGAAATCTCTTCACTATGAATTCAACAGCAACACGCATCTACTTATCTTATTATTCTTCTAATAGTTCATTCTTTATTTTTAATATATATGTATAAATTTTTCTGCCAGCAGCTTGCTGTTTCCCTGTGAAATACAGATGAGCTCTTGCCTTTGAGCACAGTTTACCTGTTGACAATCCAGTCAACAGTGTTGAGATGCAAGAGACTGTCTAGACTAACATCATCAAACTTTGAGACATTCAATGCACTCTGGACACTACCGAAGGGTCCCAACCATCAAAGCTTCAGTGACCTAAACTTCTTTGCTGACTTTAATTTTGGGGAAAGGAGGGGAGAGATAAAAAGATGAAAAAAAAAAAAAAAGACATTAAAAAAGAGCTAACGTTACAAAATTATAAGAATCTAAAAATGCTGTAAAGAAGTCAGCTGTAATTTGTTCTTTTTTTCTACTTCACTGACATTTTCATTTTCTGGATGAACAAGAGATGGCAATCCAACAAACACTGTCAATTTAAAAAAAAAAAATCTTTCATTTCAAACTCAGCATTAGCTCCTTTTCACTTAATATCTCAATTAAAACATGCAGAATACACCAAGTAAAGCATACTTGGAAATAAAAAATATTGAACAACAAATTAACACCCGAGACCCATTTTCATATAAGCTGCTTGACAAAAAGAAGCTTCAAGAACACTAGATCTGTAGTTTTTACTCTTTGTAATTTTGAGTAACAACAACAAATTTCACTTTTGAAAAAATATTCTAAGTCCACAAAATGAGAATTAGTTGTATTTATTTTACCACTCTAATAGGTATATTTCTATGACTTTCTCTGCTGCTGCTCCCACCACCTTGACAGGGTGGTATGAAAGACAGCAGCAGCAGTCATCATTATTTTGCTAGTTACAGTACTGCCCTTTTGTTTGTAACACAGGCTCTGGTTTTGATACGATAAGAGACCACGTAACAATTAATCTGCTCGACCTTTGCTTATCTCAAAGATTAATCTATTCTGCCCATTACAACACTATCTTACTGATGATATGGATGCAAGAATTAAGTCAGAGCTAACAAAACTCATTCTGCAGCTTCAGTACTTCATTTCCACAAATACCATTTCCAATCAGTGGGGTTTTTTTTTTTTTTGAGACGGTAGGAAAGAAGCAGGTGGACAGACAAATTTTTCCAATCAAAGTTTCCTTCAGTATTAAGACCCTTCATACATTTAATGTACTTCCAGACCCAACAAAACACAATTTCCAAATTCATTCAATGGCAGGTTATCATGCCAACTTTCAATATGTTTATTTTAGCTCCAAGAGATAAGGGCCCAGAGCAATCACTTCAAATACGTCACTTTTCTTATCATACTGTGCTCAGCTGGGGGTCAATTTTGGTGATGACATAAAAGATGATGCTATAACAGCCTCAGACACTATTGACTTAGCAGGAACAGCAATGACTCAAATACATTGGCCTCTCAGAGAACAAAGATAAAGGTTAAAAACCAAGATGCAAACAACACACCAGCAC